>NC_084982.1:22501304-22839811 GCF_963691925.1 Scomber scombrus | reverse complement strand
TGAGCTGCTAGACAGTCCAATGTTAGGTGTTTTATCATATAATCCCAAGATGATGTGACAGTTGTACATTTCTTGACAGCTGAGAACATGGCTGAGGAAACTGCCACTCTTTTAACAGCTAAAACTAAGAGGTAAGATGTCAGTGTCAAAGTGCACAACTGTCCTGAAGCGCGTGCACACACACACACACACACACACACACACACACACACACACACACACACACACACACACACACACACACACACACACACACACACACACACACACACACACACACCAAATGTCACTGAAATCCCTAGTGGCATCTTGGCAGAGATGAAGCTTTTGCTTGAAGGGGGAGCAACTGTCTCGATACTTGACCTTCTCTACTCAGCTGCACCATTTTTGACATTTCAATCCTTCATTCACTTCTCTTCTTTCTTTCTTCTCTCTGCTTTTTTTTTTTCCTTAGATGTTTGCTCCTTTTTCTGTTTTCTGTGAGTGGGTTTGAGACAAGAATTTAGGGAAACTGCGGCTCAGGGATTAGCCATCTATGAGCCACACTTCTATTGTGTTATTGATATTGTGTACAAGGAACACACTGCAGAAGTTACTTTGACTTTTTTCCCCCCACAACTTAGACCAGTATCTTTTAAATTAAATTCATTCATCACAGACCTTATAGAAAAAATAAATAAATAAATACAGTACAATAAATGTACAGTTGGGTAGAAATGTTTTGCACCAGCTAGCTGCAGTCCCAAGGGAGATAGATGCAAAAAACAATATATCATACATACGTGAATCCCATGTTCAAACAGACCATTTTCATCGACTGGTTCAGGGCCAAAGCTGAGTGAAAGAGTTTCTAAAGTAAGAGTTGGTACTTCTCATGAGAGCAGAGACATTCCTGCTCAAGAGACTAGAACAACCGGGTCAAAGGTCAGACCTGTTTGAGACTCTGCTTAATTGGCTTCTCTCTCAATGGATGCTGATAGTGGTGGGGAGAGCTAAGATCTTTCAGCTCTCAGTTGTCCCTCAGTGAAGCAACATGATACCATAAGCGCACGCACACACACACACACACACACACACACACACACACACACACACACACACACACACACACACACACACACACACACACACACACACACACACACACACAAATGTACAATTTTAAACTTGCAGTCCAGTGGGAGCTGTGGCGGGTTTCAAATGCAACATAAAGATACAAACTACAAAGTCATGGCATTCTAGTCTGCAGAGTGACCACAGTTTTATTGTTTAACATCTTTTAAAACACTACTATGTGATCATCCGTTATGTGTACTTGGATTAGTTACACAAACAGTTTGAGGCAGGCAGCAGGTGCACCCTGATTAAACCAATAAGGGTCATCTTGCCCCAAAGAAACAAGTAATCCTCACATGAAAGTTCCCCTTCATACTTCAGTTGTTTCAGTAAACAACAAATGATGAGACCATAAGAGCATTTATATCATTACTACACATGTCAGATTATAAGGTTATATTTATGAACCTATCACTGTTAAAAACATATTTACTTGAGTATGATACCAAAAATTCAGTATATAACAACCATATGGAAAATTACTACAGAGCCAGTATTTATATAATTATTTAACTGTTCTAAATGATGCCAGTAAGTGATTCTCAAATTATAGGGGCAATTTTGAAAAAGTGCAGCGCCAGACGTCTTTAACAGTAAGTGCAAACATAATATTTATATGTACATAAAAGATCTGCTCATGCCGAAGGCAAACAGCTTTTGTCCTCTGTATAAACTGTCTGCCCGTCCTTCTCACTCCCCTCCATTTTTTACACTCACTTTTTTCTCAGTTCTCTCACCCGGTATCTAATTAGCTGTTGGAAAATGACCAAAACTTGAAAAGTTGTAATGGCTGCAGCCAGGACTAAGAAAAGCTTTTTTAATAACAAAACTTTTTCATGTGAACTTAACATCATTTGATAACTTACACCGGGTGCCTTTGAGGGACCACTCCCTGTGTGAGTGTGTGTGTGTGTTTATCCTACTCACTCAACAGTGTCGTCCCAGCTACACCAATTACTCTGGTCCAGCTCTTCCATGTCAAATCTGAATTTGGCCAGGCAAAACCTCTCAATGGCGTCGTCATATTGGGGTCCACACCCCAGCGCACACACACACTGAGAGACTGCTGAGAGAAGGTGGAGGACAGAGACATATTGGGATGAGGGGCAAGATGGAGAAAAGGGAAGCAAAGAGGGGTGATAGGTTAGACCACTGCAAACTCAGAGCAGGCCCTAAACATTTTTTTTCTGATCATTTAAAAAGGTTATCAGCACTTGCACATGTTTTTAGTTCTGTGTTAGTAAGTGTAGCTGACAGTCAATGATTGGCATGATTATAGAACACAGTGTAGTGAAAGCATAGGAAATAACTCAAGATGTAAAGTTGTGATGCCTGTAAATGCTATTTCCTCTTTTTGGGTCACTGCAAACTCTCTTTCCCATCTGCTGGATGTGGCACTGAAACGCCATCTGTTATCACAGTGTTAGGTATATCATTGCCTTAGAAGACCCACATAAGTGCACACTCACAGGAGAAGCATAATGTACTGAACAAATTCAGAGTGAATTTTATTTGAATATTTCGTATATTTGTCAGTGAGGATGGAGGGAAGTCTTTAGACTGTGAAAAGGACGCCTATCAGCTCTATGACTGTGTGCACCGATAAAGACACAAGGCCAAAAACTCTGAACACAGCTAAGAAAACACAAGATAAAACTAGACTTTGATGATGAAAAAATGCAGCAATAATCATACAGAAGTTTTTACTGCTAGAACCACGCTTTGGTTAAATTAATATGTGGCAGTATCAGACTACATCCAATGGAATTGCATAAAAATGTTAAGTCAGATATTGCTATAAGCCCTTCAAAGGAATAGTTACACATTTTGGGAAATACACTCGGAGAGTTAGATGAGGACAGTGGTTACTTTCTCATGTCTGCTAGTCGACCAACCCCTCTCTAAGGCTCACTAATGAATCTTTTTACAGAGCCAGGCTAGCTCTTTCCCCTTGTAACCAGTCTTTATGCTAAGCTAGGCTAATACATTCCTGGTTCTCTTCACATCCAAACCAAAAAGTGAATAAATGTATTTCCAAAAAACTATTCCTTTAAAATGTTACAGTCAGCAGCAAAGGTTTGAAAATCACAGCAAATGCATATGCAAAGTAAATTTGCATTTGGCTCTTAGAAGATGTTTTTGCACAAGTACAGGTATAATTTTCTCTGGAATTTCAATCCATTGTATATAGATAAAACAGCCACATGGGAATATCACAGACTTTGGCTAATCCAGTGAAGTGAATCAAAAAGAAAATGAAAGAAAAATTAATCACCCAAAAGATAGTCCTATTTAATGCATAGATACTACAGTAACTCGGTACGGAGCCCAGAAGGAGGCCAAGAGGAAAAGAAACTAGTTTTTGCTCTTGAATTAATTCAAGCTCTCGATTTAATGATTTGTGCTCGATTTAATCATTTTTGCCTTAACCCCTATCGTAGAGGACACACATTCAGTCAGCAGAAAGTTTGATGAAAGCAACAAAGACATTTCCCTTGTTATCTTTCATACAGCCATGCGTTATGTCAGTCATTGATTCAAGCTAGTTCCAATAAGTCCTCCTTTCTCACTAGAAGGCCATGTTCTTTCTTTCTTTGTCCATCCATCTATATCCATTAAACGCCCCAGAACCCTGAAGCTGAGTTTTTATGAACTGGGTGGAATCTGCAAGAGCAGACGAGTGTCTATAGTAGAAAGGTCTGTTATCCTGTGGAGTAATATCCTATAGAAAGATATTATAAAAGGATCTCAGAAATAGTGTTGTGCTTAAAGTATATCCGCATATCAGCCTCCTCCTCCTCCACCTTACCGTCTCTGCTCACCTTTACTTTTTTTCATGTTTATCACCCTCATTTCCATAAGTTTCTTCTCTCTTGCTTTTGCCTTGTTTCCCATGTGTCTTATCTCAGCCACTGTGTATACATAATCTATATGCATCCCTCTTATGGCAGCTCCCTTCTTGATCTCTTTCTCTCTCTCTCTCTCTCTCCCCCCCTGAAGGTTTTGTGCAGAGGTGGTCTCAATGCTTCTCTTCTGATTATTTCTGCTCATCCAGAATCATTAATTTGTAGCGTATCATGTAAGATATCTGGCAACTATGTATGTGTATGTGTGTGTGTGTATTTATGATGCAGAAGGGAGGGGGATAAAAACAGATGTATGGGAGAATTCATTCAATGGAAAAAACCCCTATGAAAATTAAAATATAAACAACTTGTTTATATTCCTACAAAGAGTATGACTCATGCTGTGAACTGAAAGTGGATAAAAAGGTTTATCTACATGTCTACATGGTTTAGATCAAAGACCGCGATCAAAGATCAAGATCAAGTGAGCATGTTTGAAAGACGGTTAAAAAGGAAGAGAGAAAGAGATTTTCTTTTAAGATCAGATTTTTGCCATGTCAGCGATCTCTGTCAACAACAATTGTTTTCTGAATTAAACACAATATTTGTCATCACCCTCCAAAGTGACGGTTTTCTGATCTGGCACCAATGTCAGACTGATTTCTGTGTGACCTCTAAAAAAGTTACAGCAATGACTCATATGATCAATCAATCAATCAATCAATCAATCAATCAATCAATCAATCAATCAATCTTTATTTATATAGCGCCAAATCACAACAAAAGTTATCTGTGTTTTGATCCCTATTCTAAAATGATCTAATGTGAAAACTTTTCGTTTTCGTCTAATGTGAAACAAAACGTTTCACATTAGACATGCTTAAATTCAGATTTATTTAAGTTAATTTCAAAATAACTTTGTAATGTTTAAATTTGAACAATAATGTCCAATAAAAATCATTACTACAATGCCCAATCAAAACCTGCCTGTTCTGAACAGGCCGATTGCTTGGCCTCTGCCACTAAACTACTTCAACTCTTAAAAAAATGAATACAGTTGATGAGTGAATCAATATGAATGAGTATCTACACCAAAAACACTATTAACTATTGTCTGTGCCTTCAGTTCGTATTTGAGTGGGTATATTTGCTCCAAAGATTTGTGCTTTGTTTGTAGTTTCGCTTCACAATCGCCACGTTCTCGGAGCATATGAGACAAACTGGTTTTGAGCTGCCAGTGGAAATATATGCTTGGTTTTACACACTTAAATTAAGTCATTGTGTATTGACTTCTGAGTGAAAAGCATGTACCTGAACATGTCCTCTATACTCACTCGCTACTGATCTGCTAAATGTGATGCTAACGCTGCACTTTCTGTCTACACATGAGGTCAGAGTGTCAATTATTGATTAACAGCTCTGTCTTCGCTTTCTACTTTTCTCTCTTTAGAGCACTTTTCTCTGACTCGTGTCACGGCTCGTCTCTGGTCTCTTTCTGACTTGCAGGAGTCAGTCAAAAGAGCCCTGAAGCTCAGCCTTGCCCACGCACAGAGCAGAGTGGCTTGCTAAACACTGGTTTATTCAAAGTTCATTAATATTAAAACACATCGTGTGTCCAAATTGCACCAAAGTTGACATTGCACTCCTTTTGTTCCCCTGCCATACACCTACCAAATGTGGAGTTAATTGCATGAATATTTCAAGAGATACGCAAAGGACATATAGACATGCAGAAACAGATTCCTTCCTTAAATAGATAGATGTTAAGAAAAATGTTAGTGTTGTCAACTTCTCATGAAAACATGTAAAATAGTTCAAAAAAAATAAAAAATAAACTAAATCCCTGGTGGCTGCAGGGACCTCAGGCTCTGCATATTCACATGATAAACACATTCCACGTGAGAGGGCTAATTGAACCGTGCTAATGATGGCTTGGTTGCATGCATGTTGAGTTATCAGAAACCCCAAAGGATATGAGAAATTGTATAATGATGACAGTCCATGCTCTATAATCAAAGCATCAATGCTGCACTAGAACAAAGGAATTGTGGAGGACAGTTGTCTGTAGTAGTAACACAGAAATCACATTATTTTAAACAGAGATTACTGGATGATGAACTGATTGACCTCAACAACAAATTAAACATTTTAGAATACATTGGAAAGGTCACAATTACTGCCTCAGTCCTGTATTGTTTTATTTGCCCGACATCTTCAGCCCCACACTCTTCTCTTGGTTTTCCCATTCTCCACCTGTACACCAGAAGCCCCAGACATTATTGCCACTCATCACCTGTTGCCACTCCCAAATTTTCCTCATCTGCTTCTCATTATCTCATCATTCCCAGTAGCTTTGTCAGTGTCATTTTCTTGTATACTTGCACTCCAGCCACTCTGTTTCCCCGTTCCTGATTTCCTGCCACCTGTGGCTTTGACCTGCCTGCCTGCTTTACCCTCTGGACTTGTTTGCCTATTTTACCTTCCTGTTTTCTTGGATTTCTATTTTTTTTATTCCATCTGTCTGACTTGTTGTCTGCAATTTGGTCCTTCTCCTGTTACCTCACACCCACGCCTATGAGAATGCCACATATTATTTAGAAAATGTTATTCATAGTAAAGCATGCAGGAGAAACTGAAAAAAGAGAATGACATTTTTTTAAACTCAGCATCTTCATACTAAAAAACTGTTGCCACATCCTAGTTTAATTTTTATTTTTGCCAGTTATCTTATCACCATGTTTAAATAAAGGTAGTACTGCCAGTACAGGTTGTGTAAGGGCAGCAGCATCATAGCCAAAGCTTTCCATTAAGTTGTCTTCAAAGAAAAACAAACTGGTTCTGTATGTGTAGCAACAGGCGATATCTGTTGTGTGGAAACTGCACATTTATCTATCAGTAGTCATCCACATTTGTGTTACAAAGAAAAACACCCCTCAATGAAATATCCCAGACAGTATTTGGCTAAATGTTTTTCCCCCCATCAACGTAAATCACATTGTCCAACTGACCCTTTTCATGGAAGACATTTGGCCTGTGAAAGCAGGAAAAGCACAGGTGTAATTAATAACACTAACAATGACTCCTTTCCATTAAATGTCCCAGTAAGCCATATTAGTGAGGGAGCATGAACCATACCAGAGTCTTGGAATTGCCTCAGATAAATGGATGCAGCCATCATTGATTTTATTATTTCCACCTGTGCTTTTCCTGCTATTGATTAGTCAAAATGTCTTCTGTGAAAAAGAGTTTACTGCTTGAACACCTCTCTCTCCTTCTAAAATCAGTTTTCTATAAGAGAATATTTCACAATCACAGTGAGGGTGCACATTAGCAATCTGGAGGAAAGGTCATGATTGACTAAAGACTTTCCTTGTTTCCTCTTGCTACCGAGTATCGATTGGAACCAAAAATAAAACCACACGGTCACATTGCACATTACATCAAGGTACACAGTCCCAGTCCTGAAGTCTGGACCGCTAGTCTGTGGTGACCCCTCTGCCACCTGCTCCCTCAGACTACATACCCACACTACACATCTTGCAAGTAGCATTTGCAACAATATGAGGAACTGATTTTTTTTCCAGACTTCTTTTTACTTTGTTAGTATTGGACTCATTCTCTGTTTTAAGATGAGATGACATCAGATGAGATAAGAACTACAGTGTTTGGAGGGAGTTTGTCTTTGCTATGTCAGGGGGCAGATGCTGTGAGTAGATCTGTAAAGCCCATTGTAACACTGTATGTGATACTGAACTAAATAAACTTGACTTAACCTGACTTGACCCATAATATAAAAGCTGCCTCTGTAAATACAAGTATGCTTTTAGTCAGCTTGTCCGGCTGAATAAGACATACCTGCAAGAGCACATACTTGGGGTCCATTGCATACTTGTAAATAAATGACCTTTGACCTTGCACATGCTGCCTCCTCTCTGTGGGGTGTCTCCCAGAATGCATTGCTCCCTGTGTATAAGTCCACCCAGCAGTTAGCCTCAGGGGGCTCTGAATATTTGTGCTGTGTGAGATGGAGTTGGATGATTTATTTATAGTATGTTTTGCTTTCTCATCATTATCATCATTATCTATGATGCATAAGGAACCAAACTAAGAAACAAATTAAACAATCAGTCTCACAGCAAGAATATAAGCTCCAGAATCCACACAGCATGTCATTAATGAGACAATTTCTGTGTTGGGAGTCTTATATTTGTCTGTGCTGACATAAAAAACACATCAGAACAAAGATAGATGAAAGAGACAGTCACCACGCATTTTACCATACCGCCCTCTTGATTTTCTCATAGCCCTCCAAGCCCAAATTTCTATGTATTCAAAATTTAGACACACATACCTGCACACACACACACACCAGGATCTATCTTGAAATCTAGTTTGACAGCTATTGATCTGTCGTGCTCCTTCATATTGCAAGGTACAACTAGTAATTATATTTGGTGCTTCTCTTTGCAGCAGTGACTGACAGATGAGGATGATCAAGGTTATGCATGACTAAAATCATAATGAGACACTCTTAAAATAATCCGACAAGCACAAAATGAACTCAAATATTTGCACAATAATTGGTGTGAATTGAAAGCCAAAATGCTAAGATGGAACGCCGCTGATAGATTCGGGGACAACGCGTGTATTAAAAGTGAGTTCTGAGAGAGGAATGCTGCAGGGCGTACAGCAGATGAAGAGATTCAACAAGTCAGGTGAAATAAAAGTGTGTTATAGATGAGATGGGAAATGGATGACAGGGCACAGCGCGTTTTGACTCTGAGGAATTGGACTCAACCTTTTTTCACGTTGACTGACTCTCAATCACTGAATGCAAATGGTGTGATGTGAAAGTTATTTTAACAGTTTTGCAGACTGTTTCAAACTTGGCTCAGGTTTAGAATAAAAAAAGGAGTCCACACACAAAATGGTTCAAATGGCAAAATAAGCTTATTAATCTAATAAGAAAAAATAGGGTATTGTGTGGGGATATGGAAGTATTCAATGGTGTAGATCATGCCTGGATGAATCAAGGTATGTATGTAATGCCATATAAAGTGCAAACATAAAATAACTATAGCAATATGAAGACCATATGGAGGTTGATGCTGCCTGGCTTAGGAAATCAGGCTCTTTATACCCTTACAGCCAGTTAGACGACCCAGCTGCTGCCAGAGGGAAACTGAGCAGAGGAGCACAGGAAGTCAGAAGGGTACGCCATCCCAAAGACGTTTGACCCAGGTGTCGTCCACATTTCTGAACCAGAGGTTAGGTGCTGTTCCTTTAAAGTAGCCCAGATCTTTGTACTCTGATTCCTCCATGTAGAGATTAGCCACACAATGGGAGACATTGGTGTACCCTTGGCACGGCAGAGCTTCTGTCTGTAGAAACCCTCATTGTATTTAAAACAGGTGGAGTTCAAGCAGAGGTCTGAAACATCACATATGGTCTGGGATTAGATTGGGTCTGTTATCTACCATGTCCTGTATGACTGAGGATTTTCACAAACCTGATTAAAAATAAGATCTATCTTGTACGATTCTGTTCAGTCAGAAGTTGTTTTTCCCATGAATTTCTAACATGTTGCTCTTTATCATCCAACAGTAATCCTCACAGCACAGATTGGAAAAAAGTAAGAAAGCCTCTGAGAATAAAATAGTAATTTTGGTGTTTTGCCTGTTGATGCTTTAATGACGCAGTGGAGGCCTCTGCAGCAGACAGCCTGGTCCTCTGTGACAAGAAGACAGGAAGTAGGCCGATTGACACAAAAGCGTTGCAAATTAGTGGCATTTTCTTTCCCTCTTGCCCTATCTCAATTTGTTTCTTCCCATCATATCCCCATCCTGTGACTTTTTTCCTTGATAATCTTGTCACTTTCATTCCAAATGCCATTTCAATACTGAGTAATTACTTCCCCTTCCGACTATTACAGAGCTTCTACTGAGAACCTGAGCAGAAAAAGTCAATTTTGACCTGCTGCATTTGTCTTTTTGTGCAATGACGGGACATTTAAGATTAGGTCCAATCTGATGAGGATGAGAAATGAGGACTAAAGTTACTTCTTATTGAAACAGTCTTTTAGCAACTTGAAGGAGGAACTTTTACAACTTTTTTCTCATAATATTAAAACTTAAATCCTATAATCTTGCCCTAATACTCTGCTTAAGATGCAGTCACGCACAGGTGGTTTGATGAAGAGATGTAGAAGCATGTAATTATGATGAAGGGAAGCTTCTCTGTGTAGACACACAGAGGACAGTGAGTGCAGCACAGTCTTTGATCACCATTTATCAAAATAGCTCAGAGCTCTTTGTAAAGTCTGTATGTGTTCACAACATAAGGAGTGTCAGACAAAAACATGATGGTGTGTCTGTCATTACACAGTTAATGCGTGTTAATGATGCAATTTTATAAACCCTCTTAAAAAATATGAATAAAATGTTAACATGATCTGTAGTTACAGCCTCATGTTCGCTCCCACACAGAGAAGTTTGCACATTTTATTTAGTGGAAAAAAGAGTGCTGGTATTGGATCAGTACTCAATATCAGCTGAGATCAGGTTCAGAACCAGTGTTGGGGACAAAGAAAAAGTTGGAGCAGTGAATCCCCAAATTTCAGATTTGCTCATTTTACCTTTTGAATAAATAATTCTGCTGAAACTTTTTAAAAAGTCTGATGACGTGACTGCTGCTGTTTCTCTGTTGGATTTGCCTGGCGTTTACTTTGATGAACACAATGTTATTACAGCTGATAGAAGAGTTTAGTACAACTCATGTGATTAAACCTGATTAAAGCAATCAATTATCTGTCTCTGCTATCAATTAACTTCCTCATTAACAGTGAGCTCTCCTTGTGTACGGTGTGTGACAGACAGTTGTGTTTGTTTCAGAGTACTAACAGACTGTTGAGTCATGGATCTCACACTGCACACAGCAGCCTATGAGTCCTTCCAGTTTGAAAGTGACAAACAGGCTCCAGAGTGAGGCAGATGTTTTCTGCCAAAGGCTAAGACTAAATAGGCAGCCAGATCTGACGCTCAAATGAACCAGAATCCCACTGCCGCTGTTTCTCTCTCTCTCATTGCCATGTGTTTTTTATCACTAATGAGTCATGGAGAAGGAAATCTTCATCTTGCGCCTTTTGATCTAAATTATTTTTGACTGCTGCTACCCTATCACCCAGTCTAATGCCAAAAACACCCACTGCCTTGACTTTTCAACACTTTTTAGTCATGAATCATCTCAGCTCTTGGAGTAGTAGAAAAGAAAGAGAAAAAAAGAGAGAGATGTTTTTCTTCCCAGTTCTCTGACAGCTCAATTTAGATTGTGTAAAGTTACAAAGGTTTTATGCATAATTAAAGCCCACACATTTCATTTCTTCCTGTCAAAACTTAATCTGTTTGATGATCTCGTCCAAAAAAGTTTCAGTTTGGAGTCTTTCAAGAACTTGTATTCAACTTTGCATCTTAAAAACATCACGATTAAATTCATCATGTTCCATATGCACTGATTTTGTGGGTGCTCAGAAGCTCGGGTTCCTGCAGGCAAAAATCCTACTGCGAGGCCACCACAGACAAATACTGTACTAACTTTGTCCAATGAAGATGAATAGAAGAATGAACATCATGTTGAAATAGACTTTTAACTTTAAGCTGAACGTGCTCGTTTATTCCACTTTCTTGGTGTTGTCGATGAGTTTTCTGCATATTGAACACACAACATGGTCTTACACAGCTATAAGGGGCACAATGTAACTCCGTAGGACAATTAAGCATGTGATAATAAATGTTAAATAAAGAAGATGTATAACTTATATTGCTGAAAAAGCCTGTGCTCGATCTTGGGTGCAATATTTAAAGCTATTAATTAATGAATCAATGAATTATCAAAAAAGGGATGTAAAGGTTTTATGTCTGGTTCTTTTTATCTACTGTTAGTGCTCTAATATGAACATTTTTTCACTCTACCATTATGTTATTTATGTTTTTTTCTCTCTCTCATAGTTTCCGCTCTGTTCACTGAGTTCTCAGTTGTCCTTATCAGCTCACAAGTCCAACAGAATAAATCAGCAGAATGTTCCTCTGCACATCTGCGGAAAATGGTTATTCTTCACTTGTGGCATGTTCCCCCAGAATGATTGTACACTAAGTAGCAGAAATGGGCTTTTTTGTTCCTGTTCTTCTTAATAAAATGTCCTGCTGTCTGCCTGTGCTGCAAGCTAACAAAAGTGAGTGACTTTATGGACATGCACGTACAAAAATCAAAAATCAATGTTTTTGAAGAAAGAGAAAGTGCTGCATTGTATCGAGGGACAGGCAGTAAGAAAAAAAGGAACTTGTCACAGCAGCTATAGTCATTTTAGGTTATATGTGGCCAGTTTGTAAAGGAAAATGGTTATGTATACTAATTTGAGGGACTTCTTTTCATGTTACCACATTATTTTGAAGACCATGTATATGAATGGAAATCCTGAAGCCTATTGCTAAAGTTTTTCACCACTAAACCACATCATCCACATCATCAAAAACTTGTTGAAGATTATTTCCCAAGACACCAAAAAAAAAAAGAAAAAAAGACAACAACCAGTAGACTTAAACCTAAAAATAGGTCTTGACAGTAGGAGCTCTACAAGTCTGGCCATTGAGGTCACTGAATGTCACATCCTTTGGACATTCAGGGGTTGTCCCCTGTTTGCTGGGTTATTAGATATTTTTGTCATCCTGTTTTTACATGCAATTATATTACATCTAATTTTACTGTCTTGGTCTATTCTCTTCACATGGAAGACAGATCTCTCCTTATTTTTTTCCCTCAACGTGTTATTTTTTTTAGGGTGTTTAGGGTCATTGTTCAAATAGAGGGGCAACACATACAACACTCACTTGACTTAGGTGAATATTGGTAAAATAACCAATTACTCACTTTGGACACTTTTCATCTTCCTCATCGGAAAATAGAGGCAGTGAGTGGCATTGGTGTGTTTAAACTGTCCCATGTG
This sequence comes from Scomber scombrus, assembly GCF_963691925.1. Classification (NCBI taxonomy): domain Eukaryota; kingdom Metazoa; phylum Chordata; class Actinopteri; order Scombriformes; family Scombridae; genus Scomber; species Scomber scombrus. The sequence goes on along the minus strand of NC_084982.1, from coordinate 22,826,851 downwards.
GCTTAAAACTGCAGTATCAGTGTTTGGTCTGGGTGTAAATATTTAAACAGTACAAAACATGGCAACTGCAGAAGAATGATGTACTGTGAGAAATGATTGATTTTGGTCTCAATGTTCACAACAGGTAAACTGATCCATTTTCCTCAGAACTTGCTGTGGTGCTGATGTGGAACTGTAAAAGTAAAGAAGCAACAATTACTTTGCAGTGCTTTGCCTCGTAACTGTGCTGTGTTGTGGAATGTGCTGTCTGTAATTGTTAAGACATTTACTGCTACTTCCTTGCTTTTGTCCATGTGAAGATAAAATAGAAGTTCTGAGTTTTAGGATGTGTGGATGTATGATCGCTGCCTTGACCCTGTAAGCTTGTGTTTCCTGAGGAATGCTCTTATTGACTACATTAAGGGGTCTGGTGGTCACTCGGTTGCTGACTTGTTTCCAGATAAGATTAAGGCTTAGGGTCTAGGACAGGGCAGGATGTAGGTAAGTACCAGTTGATCCTTTATGGCTTTAGACCTCACTTTCCTGCATCCTGTGTGACATGACTTTTGGGTAATAAATATGTATGTGTATGTAAATAAATGGCTATTTGCCATTGGCTGCAGTCATACAGGATGACATGTTTGACCGAACACAGAGATAATTTCTTTGTTCCTTCAAAAACTATGATAGTTTAGGTTTGTGCTTTGCTTTTTGAGATGAGCTGATGTCACTTTGTGTGTACACTGTCTTCTTATTGTACAATAATATTTGTGTAATCTTAAACCTAGCATAGTTTTGTGTATTATTTCATCTTTGTGTTTAGTGACATTTTTACGCAACAGAACTCGTTTTTACATCCATTGGTCACAGTAATGCGTAAATTCAAATGGCAGGTCAATACTTTTATTGAGAAATACTATATGTATAAAGTTTATATCATATATTAAGTTATTTTTTGTCGTTTTTTTCTCGAGCTGTGCTTATCTGATGAATTAGCAGAGAGGAACGCCAGTAGCGGTGCATCAGCTGCATCATATTACAGCTTTAGCACTGTCACTCACATGAATCCATATTAACACTTTACTCCACCTCAGCTGTCTATAGCCCCAATTAGACTGCTGGAGACCCGGGGGTTGAATTTCACTTAGAATAACATCCCTGAAAGTATTCACATAATTAAATAGAAAGAGAGGGATAGAAGAAAGATTTCCCTCAAAGAAACCACTAAATGAGCAATTTATCCCCGTAATCTCTCAGTTCTTGTCCGACCTTATTTGAACCCCCCTACCACAGACACACACACACGCACATACAAATCCTCTATTTCACCGCAATATGTGATGGCCGTTAACTTAACAAGCCACTCTCTCCCTCCCAGGTACTCTTAGTGTTATTATTAAACCCCCAAGCGTGCTTCACTGCAGTGTGTCTTTGTGTCTTGGCAGAAAAGCAGCACCGTAAATAAGCCAATTAATTTGAATACAGCCTGGAGCTACCTGGTTGAGTCCTTTTTAGACATGGAATACGTAACATTCATCTCTCTGTTAAAGTGATTGCTCTTTGCTATTCAGACATGCTCACAGCTTTATTCAGACATGGCAGGACGTTTACATATGAGACAATATTCCCGGAGAGAGACAGAAAGGTGAGCTAAAATGTTGTGATGGCATGGAAGATGAATTTCTGTTTGTTCTCAAGCTGCGTAACTAATTGACTTATATTTCTGCTTAAGCCATGATCATCGCAAGTGTGAAGGATGCTCGCCACCGCTCCTTTAAGTGAATCCACCGATTTTTGCATCACTTTCATCATTTAATGCTATTAGGGATTGAATTCGACTGATTGATTGAAGTGTGACACCCACAATCATTGAATTAAATTATTTTTTTTCTCTGCTTGATAGGCCAAATTATGCAACATTTGGAGTTAGATGATTGATTAATTGATTAGTCGATCCACATAGAATAAATCAACTATTTTGGCAATCAAATAATCATCATAAAAGTCCATTTTTAAAGCAAAAACACTCAATTTTAGCTGGTTGCAGCACCTTGAATGTGAAGGAATTTAAAAAGCTTGTTTCTGTCATCCATCATAGTAAAATGAATATCTTCAAATAAAACAAGATATAAGAAGACGTCACCATGAGTTTAAGAAATTATAGCAGGCATTTTCAGTCATTTTAATACATTTTATAGACAAAGCGATTAGTCGGGGAAAGATTAAACAATCATGAAAGTAATTGTTAGTTACGAGCCTAGTTGGAATGAATGAAAAATGAAAATATAGAGGGTGCATGCTGGTCTGATTATTATTAAATTGTTTTAGACTAATCTGTTATGAGAAGATCGATCTATCAATGTTGAAGTTGGTCAGTGGTCATGGTCATGTGTGTATTGTGTGGGATTGTTCATACTGCAGCAGAAGGTAACAAAAGTGCTCAGCAGCAGCAGCAGCAGCAGCAGCAGCAGCAGCAGCAGCAGCAGCAGCAGCAGCAGCAGCAGCAGCAGCAGCAGCAGCAGTGTTTTTAGTAAAAACTGGAGGAGAAATCTCTGTCACCTCAACTGACTACATAAAAGATGTGCTCAAACATGCTGAAGAGTAAGACGGTGAAAGAAAAGCTAATAATTCTGGAAAAAAGCACTCATAAACTAACAACAACTTGTTTCACATTCCAGACTTGATTCATGTAATGTTCTGTTTTCATATCCTCCACGCTCTAGTGCTAAAAGTCTTCAGATGGTTCAAACATGCTGCAGCTAGAATATTGACTAAAACAAGAAAATATGATCATATTACACCAATTCTAGCCTTTCCGTCATTGGCTTTCTAACCATGTTTAATCAGTCTTTAAGGTGTGCATGCTGACTTATAAAATCCTACATGCTGCATCAGACCTGCCTGATTTCATTAAAGCTTATATTCCATCTTTAGCTCTCTGCGTTCAAAACCTACAGTTGCCTTTAATTGGAGAACTTCATGACCCTGGCAGATGAGATTTTTGATTATTGCAACTGTTCTGATAACCATTGCATCTCTCCATCCCTCTGTTTGTTTGTTCCACAAACACAAGAGCATCCAAGCGGTGCACCCCTTCTCTTTTCTCTCCATATTTTCTTTTCCTGTCTTCTCTTGTCTCTCAGGCATCTCTTGCTGGACCAGTACCCATCTTGGAACCGCTCTGCTTCCCTGGCTGTGGGTGGCATTTCCTGAGGTTTTGGATCTGGTTCTCCATCCTGCTGGAGTTCAGCCTCATCTCATGTCTCTCTGTCTCTCTCTGAATGATGTCTTTGTCCTTCTCTCTCCTCTGTAAATATGTATTTTCTTGCCTGTTCGCCTGTGTATGTGAATGGTCTGATGTGAGTCTCCCCTGCGTGTATGTGTCAATCCAGGAAATCGTGACCTTGCAATCACAATGGGGGCATGCAATTTTGCAAAATTGCTGCAATTTCTCCATATTAAAGGTGCTACTGGTAAGATTTTGACATCAGTATATCATAATTAATTTAATGTCTATACCTTCCGATGAGAATGACAGACAATTGAGAAAAATATTGTGAAATATTGTGTGCGACCAGGTCAGATTCACAGCACAATGTAAGCCTTTCCAAACAAAACTTGCTTTATCAACAAAAATAACTCATCATTTACAGTTAGCAGGGCTCTTCAACCACTGTCATCATCATAACAACCCCCATGCTGGTTGCGAAATCCTGGAGGGACTGGTAGTCTGTCCTCCTGCCAGGTCTCCATGGTGAAAGAGGTCATATGGTTCAGGTCCTATTCTGCTCCGGTGGCACCTGGAAGCTGCTTAGCGTCATCTTCATCACCTTCTTCATATACATTTATTCATTATAATTGTGTTTTTTGTTCTGTAATTTGTGTTTTATTCTGTACACATATTTTGCACCTCTGTCCATCATAGGAGAAGGATCCCTCCTTTGTTCTTCTTGAGATTTCTCCCAATTTTTTCCTGTTAAAGGTTCTTTTTAGGGAGTTTTTCCTTATTCGGGTGGAGGGTCTAAGGACTAAAAAATGTTGTATTGCTGTACAGACTGTTAAGCTCCCTGAGGCAAATTTGTGATTTATGATTATGAGCTATACAAATAAAGTTGACATGACTTCCTGAATCCTGCGGTCAAAGACGTCAGCAGACTAAAAGGAAAGAAGAGGAACTGGTGACAAACCGATGTGAACTCTATGACAGAGAGATCTTGAACCCACAGCTGTTGCCAGTTACCAATAATTCAGAACAGAGTGGGAACAAATTAAAAGAAACAGCAGCAATACAGCAGTTTTTCCACAGAATACATTTCCATATTTGTTTCTTCCCAAACTTTTGCTTACAAAGGAGGCAGCAGAAGAAAAAAATTTTAACCTACAATAACCTTTAATAATCTTAACCAGGTAGCAAAAGCTAGCACTTTCAAACAAACTGCTACCCACTGATGTTAACTTGTCTTTCAATGTGCCCACGGCTCCCACATCTAAATGTAAATTACGTTTGAGAAATGAAACAGGGCTTTGGCAGAAATGCTTAGTCAGTGTACGACTGTGATCTCCCTGATCAAAGCTGTCATACTCAAGGTGTCTTTAATAATTTAGTATTTTACTTCATTTCAGGATAGCAAGATGAACCATGAGAAACAGGTGATGATGTCTCTAGGACTATTGTGACATTAGTGGGGTACCTTTAGGTTATATTTTAAGGAGCGGATTTAGTTTGTTTAACCCTCACATACTGTTCATATTCTGACTTGTAATTAGTCTCTACATCAATTTACATTCATACATTCAGTCATTATTTAATGTTTGATCAATCTTATGGAGAAAAAGACATTCATAATCACTATTTAATGATCCAGGAGAACATTTGATAGAATATGAAGAATACAACATGTTTTAATGCTGATTTTTTTTTTTTTTTTAAATAATAAACTTTGTACATATATAAAAATGTGCATCAATTTTTTAAAGATACATTTTATTTCCATTTTTGGATACTGTGGGTCACATTAGTAAAAGTCTGGCTAAAATAAATGTGAATATTGTGTTTTTACAGCTCTCAAAAAACAACAACATAAGGGTCAGATTTGACCCTGATCAGTATGTTAGGGTTAAAGGCATGTACAGATAACTGAGATAAATGTTGTTGTTATATAATATAAGCAACTTGACAGAAAAGGAGTTAATACTCACTACAGGTAACCACTGGAGACTCCAGGAATGACTGCACCCAGCCTAATATAGTGCAGTATCAACCCATAAAATGTCATGTTCCACTTCCCTTTATGTAATATTAAACTAACAACATACTTACTTAGTGAGTTTGAGCTAGCTGTTGTTTCCAGTCTTAATGCAAATCTAAGCCAATCAGCCACTGGTTCCTACTCCATGTTTACAGCACACATCTTCTAATTCTAATCATCTAAGCTTTTGAAAGAAACTACATTGAGAGTTACATTTACATTTAACTCTCAGGAGGAAACAAAAGAAAGAGGGATAATGAAAGAAGCCTGTTCTTACAAATCGTTCTAGATATCAAGAGATGACAATGTGATCTGTAATACAGGTATGACAGAAGAGTGCGTGATAATGAAGAGCAATAAAGGTGAGAATGGTTGACTCTGAAAAAGACTGTTAAATGTAAGTATCTGCATCCTAGCCTAAGTTGAATACACATGATACAGATGCATTGTGTTACAGTTGACTGGAAGTTCTGCTTTCTGTGCCTCTTAACCTGAAACACATAATAATTTGTGAATCCTTTTCTAATCATTTAATTAATTATTCCCAGGAGACTTTATTAAAACAACTTTTACACAACAATACTCGGAACTTATAGTCTCAGTATTAACTTTTTTTGTCTTTAGCATCTCTGTGACTATTTTGTACTGAGAAGAGACAAGAGACAAGAGTCTGGCCTGAATTTCTTGGTGGATAGATGAAGATAAACAGTGCAGATGTCTAAATTACTGAATGTTATCTATGTTTATGTGACTTTTAAAGGGTTGAGATAATATGACACAGAGGATAAAACCAGTGGAAATATATTGACCTTGTATCCCCAAAATAATCACAAAAATGTGTTGACTGTCATCATACTTTACTTCTGCTTCTTCTCCCACAGAAGCTGTGTTTAAAGTGTTGGCTGTAGTGGTGGTAAAAGTGGACAATAACTATGAAGAAGTTTCATTCTGTAGGCTGAAAGCTCTGCGTCACTACTCGGAAAAGTGTGAAAAATACAGGAGAAATGTATGTTTTTTCATTCTAATTCAGATATGTGTATTTCTTCCTTGCCCTCCTAGACTTAACACACCATATTAAATATCTCACATTAGACGAGGCAACAAGGCACAATAATCAATAACTGCATGGTTTCCCTTATATCAACATGATCTGTGAAAGTAAATGAGATTTTATCACAGGGATAAGGCTCTGGAGATTGTTAGCTATATGGTTTGAAACCACTTTAATTAATTTGGTAGTTAATGAAGACTGAAACGAAAAAGAAAGAGAGAAGGAAATAGAGAGACTGCTGCAGTACAAAGTAATTGGTATGACTCTGTGGGACGTCCCCTTAGGACCCCCGTCTGTCAGAGACAGATAGACCTTCTCCGAGAACCATAAAAAGCAGCACGGATAGCTGAAACTAGCCCAATTTTGCATGTGATCCTCTTTTTCTCCATTTATGCATCTCTTGTTGACCCTTTACATTTCTCAGTATTTCCCAAACACCAAAGAAGGCCAGATTTGTCACAAGATGTCCAGGCTGCATGCTTTTTCTGCAGAAGAAAGAGTAGCGCAGTGTTTTGTATTAAATAAACACAACATTCAAGAATATTTTCACAGTGATGCTGTGTTTAAAAAACACCAAAGTAAAGAAATCTTAACATTGATTCAAATTTTTTTTGCATGCTACAATCTGCTCTAAATCTAACTTCTTTCCTCAAGTCGTAATATGACTGATTCACTCAGCCTTTTGTCCCGCTATGCTTCTCAAGAAGTTTCAATAAATTTGAGTTGAGAATCAGCACTTGGGAGTCACAACTGTGATAGGGATTGTTTAAAACACCAAAAGAGCTGTATACATGTCACTCAAAGTATAGTCTTCATTTTTACCATAGACACTTTTTTCACAGCACGCATTTTGACATGTCAGAGCAGGAAAGGCACAGCTGTAGCTAATATTGTGGAAAATGTCCATGTTGCTGTTGCAGTTAATATATATGCATGTGTATATTTACATGTATATATACAGCCAATAAAGTGTGGAAGCCTTTATGTTGCCAGAGACATTTTTATGCACTCCTCTTTTCTCTCATCTGCACTACGGTGGCTGGATAGTAAGATGAAAATGATCATGTTCAAAGAGATGGTAGTGAGTACATCAACTGTAAAAGTGGAGAGAAAAAAATAGGATTTTGAAATGTAATGGGTGAATGTCCTTGGTCCATTCATAGGTAAAGTAGATCTAACATTGTAGTCATCCTTATTGTATATATTTTTCTATTATTCAGAAAATACTTATCAGGGCCCACTCAGGCCTACACTGTGTGCTAGTGTGGCTGCAACCCTTTGTGTCCGTTTGTTCCTCGCTCCGGCCTCATAAAGAAACAACAATGTGACTTTAGAGGTTACGTCTCCTAAACTTCAGAACTTTCTTCAATGAAGGACTGTGGACACCTCTACAAAGCAGCTCAACACCCATTTAGACTTGCCTTTGTTTATTTTGACTATATTTCTTTCTTTTATATGGTGCCTGCATTTAAATGTCCATTGTAAAATTATCTTGTACAATAAAAACAAATAATGATTCTAAAGCACTTTGTCAGCAGTGGACAGATGCTATGAAAATAAACTTTACATACACATTTATAGCTAAACCCTCATTAGTTGTTCTTTCACACTGCATTGGTTTAGTGTCCATCCCCACAGTACGGAGCTACAATGTGTCCCCTCTTTGACAGAGAGCTCCAATTTATTACACACTTCAAACAGACACACACCTTTACCAACGCACATGTCCTCTGACACCAACACAAACACACACAAATACACACACACGCCTACACATGCTTATCCACCCACAGACACAAACACACCTTATTCATTGTGACAATTACTGAAGAGGTGGTGCATGTGTGTGTGCATGCCTGCAGCACCTATCTCTGTCAAGTTGAGTCCCATCCATCACCAACTAATCATTATAGCGAGCAGGGCTTTGAGCGCAGATAGAGGTCTGCCCTGGCTGGGTCTCACTGGTAATAGCATACGATTAGTGTACATAAAAAGGCACGTAACAATAGGATGAGCTGCCTGCAAAGCCACTGTAGCAAATTATCTATAAAGACTAGAGGGCAGATAACAGGAAGTTAAAACACAATATGGTAAGTAACTATTTTTTCCACAGTGTAATAATAGTAATCCTCTTAATCTTTATAAATAAATAAAGAATAGAATAAGATATAAAAAATCATCAAAACTGTAGAATAGATTATTAGGCATACGCAGCAAGGAATTCCTAAGTGAAAGATTTTTAAAATGCGCATTAAAAAAAAAAAAACCCACTCACCCCTGGTTTTCAATCGCCATCTTGGGATCTCTAAAAGAGACCCATCGGAGGATTTCAGGCTCATTTGGGATCAAACATTGATTAATATACTCGGGGGATACTCTCATCCAGGCCTCAGAAGTGATAACGAAATATTACTCTACCTTGCAAGATTTGGCCCTTGCTGTTAGATGTGAGAATTTCATTTTATGTTTACATTCAGCCGACCCTCTTTTATAGAGCTATTATGCATTATACATTCATTATGGTGCTGTTATGCATAAGAAATGTGCTGTCAAAGCCATTGTACTAATAACATATTCCTGTAAGAGTAATCAATTTTAATTCATGTGTTTATAAAAGTAAATGAAAAGTAAGCAGCAAGAAGAGTTTTAACAAAGACTAGAGGAATAGATAGAAAAAGTGAACTCTTGAACCCAACTTGATCATTAGAAAGTAAACCTAAAAAGCAAGAATAGTTTTAGCCAATTATGAAATCTAAAAAAGACTAAATAACAAAAAAAAACAGATAAAAACAGAAGGAGATGGAGGAAAAAATATACATAACTTCAACAGTCTTTACTCTGGGGATGATAAACAACGTAACTCCTGAAACATACTTATTCAACAGCTCAAGGAAACAGAAACCAACATTAAGGACACAAATGATCAATAGGCAAATCTGCCTTTAAGAGAAAAGAAAAAGTTCTGACTAAGAAACAAAACAAGCCCCAAGCTGAACATGCATCTTTAAACTGTTCATTATGTTGATGAGAGTAGAAGCATAAAGGTCTCATAACACCAAGAGGTCACTTGAACTCTGCAATCTGGGTCATTACGGCACTTTAGAAAAGGTTGAATGAAAGTGTAGCCTAACAGAGCAGCAAATAAGAGAAGAAACCAGAAAACATTTCAGATCTTTGACAGTCCTTTAAATTGCTTCAAACTATTGTAAGAGACAAACCAATGCTCTGTTAAAATGATGATAAATGAGAAAAACACTTTGGAGTTTTGAGCAAGGAGGCAGAAGATTAAACCTTTGAGAGAGCATGCAACAAGCACACAGGGGTAGATGTAAAAACAAAGAACGAGGTCTAAGAGGGAGTGAGGGCAGGATGATGAGTGCCGATCGATGTTTTGAGCCTCAAGAGGAAATGTGTCACTGGGCTTGATTGAGCATTGAGGCTTCCAATCTGTGCTTCCAATTAGCAAAAACAGCTGGAGGAAAGAGTGTGCGCACAAAATCAGGGATTTACTATCAAAACATACAATTCTGTCCCTTCACGCTGAAACATCTTAACATTCAAACTGGAAAACTGCTTTAAAACATTTAATTAAAAAATTCGTGTGCGGTTCACTATACCTGGATTTATACAGTATGATTGTGTGTCTATGTATGCATGGGAGTGAGCGAAATAAATTGTAAGAGAAAGAGAGAAAAAAAAGGAACAGTAAGAGAAAGAAAGGAATAAATGAAACATTAAGAGACACAGAGAGTTCATGACAGCAAACAGTACATAGGAGAGCTGGCTTGAGGCGGACGAGTACAATTACACAACATGTCAGGATGGCTTTAGCGAGAGCAGAGAGGTTTACTGCATAAACACATGCACACACATACACAGAGGAAATGCAGGCGTGGGCACACATGCATCTGGTTTGATTGGCCCTGATGAGCAGGTGCATGCACACAGGCAGTGAAACACAGGTCCACAGATAGAGTGTCAGAGCAGGTTTGATTGGTGGTGAGCAGAGGGCTGGTGAAGCCACTAAGGTGGAGAGAAAGGCTATAGCCCTGTCACGATGAATTAGAGGGAGAGAGGGAAAGAAGAAATGAGATTCCTGGTCAGCTGTCAACACACATATACATGCAATATATCTCAATATGTACAGTCAAGGTGCTGTCATTGAAATTTGTGGTCAACTCAAACCAAAAATGTTTGAATCACGCATTACAAAAGGTGATGACCCTTTTTTTGGTTACATCATAGCCGGAAAGAGATTTGGATTTTTGTCTCATCTACTTTTTCTTGTTTAAGGGATTTGGGGGGTTAAGTTTAAGGCATGTTTATGTCATGATTTTGCTTTTAAAAACAAATTCTTTACTTTTTCAAAAAAGTTAAATCCTAGTTTGAAATGACCACATACATTGATCCAATTAATCCAAACACAACCTGCATAGCCTGACATTCACAGTGCCTCTACTGCCTCACTTAGGTGACAAACTGAACAGGTGAGTTCAGATTTGTTGGAGTCTGACTTGTTATAAAGTCAGCAAGCAACCTTACTGTTATCCACAGTTATTCCATCCACAGTGCAGAGTCCAAAATGCTCTCACACACTCCGTCTCATACATATTGGTTTCATGATTAATCGTTCAGCTCGGCTCGCTAGTTTCCTACATCCGGAGCATTTTCTTTGTGCGTTTGAATGAACACTCTTTAATTTTTACATGCTTTTCCCAAGGCAGCACTTAAGAGCGAGTGCATGCAAATGCCATTAGGAGTTTCTTAATGCTGGTTTTCTGTAAAGCTGACAAAGTTGCTGAATATGCTTAAAGTAACAACTTATTTAACTCTGATAGCCGTGATATATATTGAAGGTACATATATCACAAAGTGTAAATGTTTTATACTTTACACTTTACTTTTAACATAAACTTAACCTGTATCAAGAAGTGACAGTTCTGATGTTTCATTAATATGCACATCATCAGGAGATCCAGTGATATTGCAGATTCTTCAAGCTTTTGGTTTTACTTCAAAACCAGCAGCAGCAGCAGTTAGAGGCATCAGGGAAACAACGCCCAATTGCTCAGTTGGTATTCATTAAACGCTAACATGCTTTTTGAACCAGTGCTCAAGGAAAGTTCACATCTGCTCATAGCAAATGCTTTTTCAAGCAAGAGGATGTCCCAGTGCTAATATTTAATTAAAGTCATTTCAAATACCTAATCAGTGAATCAGTAAACAAAGAAGCATTTGCAATCAGCAGATATAAACTTTCATTAGCTGTTTCCCTGATACCTCTACCTCCTGCTGATGGATTTAAATTCAGTGAATTTCACATTTAGTATTAAATTCAGTCAGATCATTACACTTAAAACACCACCCCCCCTCCCCCCACCCTATGTTCATGTGAGAGTTCAAGTTTTGAATATAAATGCCATAAATTGTGCTCGACTATGATCACTAAGTTTAATCAGTGTATATTTCTATTCTTTACTGTTATGTTTAAGTGGAAACTTGGACTTCATAACATGATTAACAGAAATCTCTGTGTCACAGAGTGTAGTGAGGTCATGGGCACTTGACAACATCTGGTTTAGTTTACTTATCCATACTGATAACTGTGGACAATGTCGAGTATTCCTGTTGCTGGTGAAGAAATATTTATTCAAAATGAAGGAAAAAAACTACAATAGCCCAGCATGAAAACAGTTACAACATAACTAAACACATTCCTCTCCGTTTTCTTCCTTTGGAGCAATGTAGTATGGTTTTGGATACACTCTACAGCAGCAGTAGTTTGCGGATTATAAAGCTCAACTTGTCTGATGGAAAACTGCCATGTTCAGTTCATGGACTGATTAGAAGGTTTTTCGGTGGGAGTGAGTTTAGGGGGGCTGATCTGCTTGTTTCGCCCCATGTCACAGCACTGCCTGCAGCTGCCAAAACCAAAGCACTCATCCACTCTAATGCTGCAGTGGAGGAGTTATCAAGTGGCCAACAGTATGAGTGAGTGAATTACAGAGCTGCTGTTCCTGCTTTAGCTGTGTGTGCATGCTTTCATTAATTTCATTGTTTTCTTTTATGACTCAACTTTTTGAATTAATTTTTCACATCTATTTATCAGATTATTTAACACATTCAAAACATAGTTTGATCCTGAGTGCAAAAAAAAAAAAACAACAACCCCAAAACAAAATATTTTTTAATCAAAGCTGGCTGCCAGCAGGGTGAAATATTAATACTTTTAGCTTAAAACACAAATTTGTATTTTTCTTTTTACTTTTCTTATCCATTTTGGGGGCTCAACAACAGTCTTTTTGATTTACTGTTTTCAGTTACCTCATTGCTGTGTGCTTTTGGTGCCTATAGAGGCAGTAAAAGCTACAACTATACATTATGCTGAAGTGAGAGGAACACAGGAACCTCTCAACTGAATTTGCAGCTCTCCTGTTCTGCCCTAAAACCAAATGGGGGCATAAATCTTCTACCTTTTGTTGTTTTGTCCAACTATCTAGTTCAACACCGGAGACCAAGTATAGAATAAAGAGTTTCTTTAGCGTCACATTTCTGCCAAGCTGGCCTCAATTTTAGTCTCTGTTTCTCTGTTTCTTTCTCTGTGTTGTTTAAACTTCGAACTAAATTAATCCTCGCCTTTAAATTTCCATTCAAATTTACAACTTCCAACCCCCTCTATCTCCTTTTTATTGACTCTTCATTGAAAACACAATATGGAAAAAACTCTTGTTGACTCTCTTGTTCTCCTTTTTTGGTAATCCCATCAGAGAATGATACCAAGCCAGTTCTGATGTTATACCAGCAGCACTTCCTCGCCAGTGAAAGGGCACACTCGTTGCCACAAACAGCTGAGATCTCTGTCTTTTTTAGTGGACATTATCCGTGACCAGACTTTCAGCCAAAAAAGAACAGAGGGATGAGAGAGACACAGACAACGAGATGTGTTTCAGCGCAGCACTAACAATGTCTAATTTGGTCTCAGTACTAAAATTGGCATCCTCTCAAAGGTGCTATAATACCACTTCACTGAGAGGGAGGACAGACAGGAGGAAAGATATAGAAATTAAAACATTGAGAGCGCGAGAGAGTGGGAGAGTATTATTAAGTAATTATTAGAAAGTGTAATTACATTGAAAATCGTGGTGAAAAGAGAGCGTGAAAGAAGAAAGATAACACGGAGAGGTACAGATTAATCTTGCCTCTCCATGTTTCGCTCTTTTACATCATAAATTAAAGTGGCAATCTCGAAGATCTCTGTTTCATTTTCTCTTGTGGCGCCGTATTACAAGAAGTGATAGTTGCAGGTGTGTTATTTTTAATTAATTAATGTATATAACATTCATTAATTACTCTTATTGGCTTTTTATTAGCAAAGCTTTCATTGCATTTACAGTAATCACAACCCCTCGTTCGTAATAACCATCGTCTTTGATAGTAGTGTATATATAAGGGCTTTCATCAGTGAGCCATGGGCTTAGTTACCACTGTGTTGCCTCATTTGGAAATATATAGGGAGTTAACATATAATTATTTAGATGAAAGTCTTCTGAGCTCTTTGAGATTGCCACTTTAACACGATGCTGCGGCCGCTGTATACTAGCAGAGGTCAACGCTCATTTGCATAATGCATAACAGCTCAAATAAGTGGTTGCATGTAGAACCAACAATAACTCTATCTGCTCCCTCTTGACATGACTCCCTCAGTGTAACTAATTTGGAAACTCGTTCTCACTCAATATGACAGTTTTTCTATTCTTAATCTGCTTTCATCTCTCCACTCTTTCACTGACTTCCACTGAATCTCCTTTTTCCTCCTCACCCCACTGCTCCAACCTGTAAAGATCAAGTTTAAAATTTCCATCAAATGTTCAGATTACATCTATAATCTGTTCATACATGGCTGACAGGCTTCCCATTACATGCTTGTGAAATGGCTGATGAATTTTTAAGATGTTCCAGTTGATTGACACTGACTGGCAAGTATAATCTAACAGAGCAGGCGATAAATATGGATGATCCTATTTGCTCCAGAAGCACTGCAGAGTGCTTTCCTCTGTTGACGAGCAACTCTGAAAGATCATGTAGGCTTGTTCCATGCTTATAATCATCTGATCATTGCTGCCAGACAGGAACAATAGAAATTACACTAAAAGGGTGTCATAACTGGGTAGTGTTCTTATCTGGAGACATGGCTATACAACAGGTTAAGAGCACATAGTCCTTATCTTATTCACTAAAGTCACACCTTTAATTATGTTTTATGATGGTGGTGTCAAAATAGGAGAAGTAGGAAATGTGCTTTTATTACCTGAGGGCAGGGCAATCACAGGACAAACAGTGACAGGAAAACAAAGTTTTCACACACAATTTACAAGCTTCAGTGATATATATTACTTCAGTGAAACAGCAAGGTGTTTGTCCAAAGAGCCTTTACTGAAAGGAACCAAAGGTGAGAGAAGGAAATCTGAGACTCTGATACGGTCTACATATTACATACATGCATTCACAAAGTTTCTTTCATTTATTCAAAAGGTGGTGCTGGAAAATGTTTTTTCTTGGGTTTAGATAGAGTATTAAGGTGTGTTTGGACTGAAACTGAAGTGAATTTGTGCCTTGCATAATTTGCACAATTTTGACCACTGGACTGTTTGTACCTACTAAAATAGTATACTTTTAATACATTTACTAAAGTACAACCAAAGATTTCTAAACATTTCAGATGTGTTCTTAAGTAAACTTAGATTATACTTAAAGTGTGTCAATGACCATCACAGTATTCATCTAATGAAATATCAGAATATTTCTCAGAAAAGCAAATATGTGTAGAAATATACTTTTAACACACTTATCATACTAACAGTATAAAATACTTTCAGTATAGAAAAATATATTTATTTTTGACTTGGGCACGCAAACACACACACACGCACGCACGCACACACACACACACACACACACACACACACACACACACACACACACACACACACACACAAACACACACGCACAGGTTATGAATAAGAGAGTCAAATAAAAAAACCTTCAGTCCAGTTTCCCGAGTTTGTCCATTTACACATATTGATTGATGTTAAGTGTTTGCTCAGATCAGGTTTATGATGGATAGGAGATTAGATTTAGGAATGTGTTAATAGTTTCTTAATACAATCCTCCCGGGCTAAAAGTGTGTTGAAAGCAGTCAAACATTAATCCATGTTTTTCATCTTATTGAAGTGTTTATAAATATAAGAGTCCAAAGGCAAGAGATTAAAAAAGTTGGAACTTGAAGCTCAAGTGCAAATGAAGTCATGAGTCACTGGTGTATATTCAGCTTGCTTTTTAAAACACTTTTTCAAGTCAAGTCTATAGTCTGGACTAAAGTCAAAGTTGTTTAAGTGTACACCTCTAATAAGAGCAGATGGTATGGTACTGAAATTATTTAGAAAAGAAGACCACTCAGGGATTCAGCTCTCTTAAAAATCACACTGCCAGAGATGGTGCCAAAGTTTTGTGAGATAAATAATAAAATTAGATTCCAACAACTGAAAAATTTGGCAACAGTATGCTCCAAGTAAATGGGTTGATAAAAACAGGAGTAAAAATTAAAATGTTTTTACCGAGCCACAAATTCAGACAACCACTTAATTAACCACTGTTAATAGCAGCAACTAATTTATAGCCTAGAGTGACATGTCTGAGGTCACTTTTCCAGATGAATTTAACTTAATCTATGCTCGCGTTGATGTCCTCAACAAAGAGCCAGCTGTAAAGTCTACTTGAAAATGACAACATCTACATCAGCATTTGATAAAAACTTTGCACTCTGGGCTTGAGTACCACACTCTGCAACTGGATACTGGACACAAACAGACCCCAGACTGTTCATATTGGTAGTCACGACTTCTCCACCTCCCTCCAATCTAGTGCTCAACACTGCAGCCCCACTAGGGTTGCACTTCCTATTTACACTCTACACCCATGACTGCAAAAACCCACACGGAGAAAACTTGTTGTGAAGTTTGCGGATGACACCACCATCATCAGCTGGATTTCAAACAAAGATGAGAGTTTAAATCAGTAGGAAAACCACAATCTTGCAGAATGGTGCATAGAGAACAACCTACTGTTCATCATCAAAACCAAGGAGTTGATTTGCTGATTGCAGAAAAAAGTAGGCAAAGACACACACCCATTCTACATCAGTGGAGCTGAGGTGAACAGTTTTAGGTTCCTGGGAATCAGCTTCACTCACATCTCCACCCTAGTAAATAAAGCTCGGAAACTGCTGTACTTAAGAAGGCAGAATCCCATGCCAAGTTCTTGTTAACTTTTACAGAAGAGCAACAGAAAACATCCTGACTGGAAACATAACTAATTGGCATGGGATGTGCACAGTCCCAGACAGGAAGGCTCTGCAGTAGGTGATAAAAGCCTCTCAGAACATTGTTGGTACCCATCTACAAAGCATCAGTGATATCAAGGAGGTGAGGTGTCACCAGAGCCTAAAGGATACTAAAAGACAACACCCACCCAACCTGTTCACCCTGCAGCCATCTGCTAAGAGATACAGAAGTATCACAAGACTACAGAGCAGCTTCTTTATGCAGGTTGTGTGACTCCTAAATTCATCCTGTGCACTCCGATGTAAAAAAAGTTTTATTTTTATGATTTATTATTTATTAATCCAAGTCTATAATTTCTGTTTTATGAGTAGCATAAAGGGACTATAAACTACATTTCTTCATACAACCTTGTGTCATAAAATGATAATGATTAATTAATCTTAAATCTTAAAATTATTTGTATCACAAAACATATTTTAAATGTCTGGATGCCCACATAAATTATTATCTTGGCACAACTCATGTAATAGAGATGAGGGGAATGTAAAAGTCAGAATGGGGATTCCCCAACTTCATATGTCTGATTGTGGTGGAACATGTGTGTCATGCTATGTGTGTGTCTGTGCTTAACAATTCAATTATGAATATATTTATGCACATGTGGTTGCATCATGTAACAGTTTATAGGCAAGGCTGAATGTTAGTTCTCGCAGGGAACTGAATGTGTGTGAAAAGCACAGCAGGAGAAGATGACATTTTATGATCATTTTAAACTTTTATGCTAACAACTCACACAGATTTCCTGTGGGCCTGTATGTTTATAGGTTAATGGGAAGAGCACAGCAGCAACACTGCCAGGACTAGGAGCTTGATTCCAACGGGGATACCACATGTTTAATAATGTATGATTTATACGGTACAATAATGCACTTGAGTAAAAGCAAACATCACTTGGCATATGGTAATACAGTCTCAGTCAGCATACATCTGTCTGAGGCATTATATTGTACATGGTTCCTTTTTCAGGGTTTCAAGAAGCAGCTTTTTTTCTCAGTTAACAAAGACATACACATGCACTGTTTTTGAAGATTATGTTCATAGTATGTGAACATTTGAATGTAGTATTAAATGTTGAATTGGTTGAATGAAATTTGACCATTTTTAGTTTGATATAATGCCTATAACACAGGTCATATGTAGCAACAGTACTTGATAATAAGTGAGTCTGACTGTTTATAAACTACTCATTGACTGTGTATTTGCAACACAGAGGACATCACCCAGATGATGTTTTGTTGTTTTATATAATGTCTACAACTAAAGTGTCAGTGACAACTAAGGCATGAACAACATTTTCAAGGATACGCATATAGGCTGTGTATATAAAGATGGATGTGGTATGGTGTGAATGTTGCGGCTCCCACTCTCTGGAACGCATTACCTCTCACTGTGTGGACTGCAAATAGCCTCTCCACTTTTAAAACACTGCTTAAGACGCACTTGTTCACCTTGGCCTTTGGCGGAGTATAGTCGATTTTATTGGGTCTTTATCTGTTATATTGGGTCTTTTAACTGTTATATTTCTCTGTATTATTGTTTTGTTTTTATTGTTTTTTTACTGATTTTATTGTTTCTGTTTATTTTACTGTAAAGCACTTTGGTAGGCCACTGGCTGTTTTAAATGTTCTACATAAATAAAGATGACATTGACATTGAATGTCACATATTTGGTAGTTGAGCTGTTTAGAAGACCAGTATCGCTGTTTATGGTCTTTTGAATGTGGAGGTAGGACCTTCCAAATAAGAAGTGACGGATGTTGCATTTCATGCTGTGGAAACACACCTCAGACCAAAGAGAACGCTAGCTCATTGGGAACAATGATCTACTTTAGCTAAACTGTGCTTACGCTACAGGTATCATAGTCAAGTAACTAAGAGAAATATTGCAACAGTGCAGCAGGTGAGCAATCTGTCAATCACAGCTGCAAACACATGCAGATGACATCAAAGCCTACTATATGTCTTCTGATATTAATAATGGTGCAAAAGATTCCAAATGACCACCAGCACACTTTTTCAAAGGTCCAAATTCAGTGTTTGAGACCATAAATTGTTGATTTGACTGACAGCTGCTGGTGGCATTGCACTTTAAGGTAGTTCCACGTAGACTGTGATATTTGCTGCTTGGTTACATATAGGCAATTGAAAGATCTTAGTCTTGATTGAATATTGAAGAAGTCAACAGTGACACAATCTGTTGACTTCTTCTATATTTAACCAACATCAAGATATATATATATATATATATATATATATATATATATATATATATATATATATATATATATATATATATATATATATATATATATATATATATATATAGTGTGACAGTGTGCATCCGTCCTCCAGCTGCTTTCCAGCGAAATTCAACCTCTGCTGATCAGGAGGAATGTATAGATTGCTTATACGTAACGAAGCAGCAACTTCCCTTGTTAACAATTGGCATGACATCAACTGAGCATCGGGTGTCTTGCTCAAGGGCTCCACAATGACATCTAAGAGCATGCCTGATTCAGTTGGCGCTTGACATGAATGTGTTCACACATATGGGTAATGTGTGAGACTGTGTGCACTCATTCCTTTGTGGTTTGTGTGTGTGTGTGTGGGACTGTGTCCCATTGTCTGGAAGTGAGTGCCAAGTATGACAGCATAAAACAATGTGTGTCTGTGTGTGTGTGTATGGCAAATAGTTTGGCACCCAATAACAATTTGCTTAAATAATTGTTGGTTCCAAGGGGCCTGGATAATTGTTAATGTCTCTTCCTATGGACAGGGCATGCACACATACATACACATCAGCCTTACACACACACACACACATATATATATATACACACATACACACACACACACACACACACGCTTCACTGAATAGCAGTGCCTCAACGCTGTTCATTAGCTGCTCAGGCGTGACAGTGAAAAACTGGGTTACTGCTCACATATACATACTGCACAAGCATACACACACACATCTATAGGCACAGACATGCAAACACCAGTCATGACCTGTTATAAAACAGATGAATGTGGAGAGAAAAGGAGGCAAAGCAGAGCCATGACAATACGGAAATGCTCCGGGGATTTTCACCTTTTTATTGCTAATTAGGAATGTGAGGGGTGTAAAGAGAAAGCCTGAAAGAGATGCAGAAAGAGCGACTTAATGTAGGAAAAAAAATCATCCTCCAATTGATGAGATTAAATGATGCTAATTTGGCTCCATTTCATATTTCTGAAAGATCAATTTGACAAAGAGAGGTGGAAGTAGAGGATTAATGCTCTAATTAATCTCTTAATTTCCATATGAGGTTAACGATGAACAGGATGTGTAGCCAGAACAGTAAAAGCCTGTGAAGGTGAAGGCGCCTCTATTACCCGAGGTCAAAGTGATATATGAAGCAGGAACATCAGACATATGAGCCGTAAAATCAGGTGATCATTAGTGTGTAGTGGTGGGCTATTCTTCTAGATTTACCAGCGTCTACAATGTGGAGATTAAATTCATCTTGTTATCAAGAGGGATGAGGTGTGTTGTTGAAACTATTGCTCAGATCCATCTTGGTTTAAATGGCACACTGATAAAGAGCATAATTTTTAACCCACTAGATTTAATGGCCTTATTGCGCTACTGATATATCTCACACAGCATGTATGAGATAAACAATGACACCAAAATATATCAATATATTCCTCTTAACACAATCTTAGGAGTTGCATATTAAGAGCATTTTTGTTTCATGACAAATTTGTTTACATGAATCCTTTATTAGCAATTACAGTGTAGTCTATAAGCCATTTAAGCCATTTATTGCCCCCATGCACACATGTAGAAAAGAAAACCCAAGAATTACAGTATAAAATAAACCAAAGTATGACATCAATTAGGTACCTAACAAAACAGTGAATATTAGTGCTCTGAGGGGGGTGGGAGGGTACTTCTGCTGAAATTAGTACATCAGAGCAAACATTACATTTAACAAATACACAATGAAAATATACTAAATATGGTTATTAGGATTCTAAATGGTGCATCGTCTTAATTAAGGTCTGCAAAGGATGAACACTTACACACATCTGTAGACCCAAGACAAACAGGCAAGGTGTCAGTTTAGTGAATATATATAAAGAGGACTGTGCATGGTTTTATTGTGGACTTCTATTTGGCTCATGGTTGAGGCTCTGCTTTTTATGTGTTCTCAGCCCAGAGCAGCTATTGACTTTTTTTTTGTTTCTTTCTTGTTTTTCCAAGCCTGCCTTTACCTCCACATCTGCCCTGCATTCAGTCTCATTAGTCCTGCCCCACTCCCTCTGTCTTCCCCAGCCATCACCTCTCAGTCTACCCTTGTGTCTTGCCATCTGGTCTTGTTGTTTCATTAGTTCAGTTTCTATTAAAAATCCTGGTTGGTTTTCAGTTTAGTTTTGTTGAATCTTTTGTTCAGGTTGCTCTGCTTTGTTCTGCTCTGTTTGTTCCGTTTTATTTTGCCTCTACCTGAGCCGAGCATGAAGACATTATTATTCAGCTTTGCTCTACCTGCAGTCTTGTGCATTTGGGTCCACCTGCTCTGCTCCACCTAACGATGAAGAAAGTAATAAACTCACTTTAGTCACACACTATACACTATATACTATACACTACTAAACTATATGTGTGTATTTAAAACACAAGTATATAGGGCCTTAACATGTGGTTAGTGTTGCTGCTAGCCAGAAAAAAAGGAAATGAACGGGATATATAGAGTAGGCCATGGTTAGGCATGAGTGAGCTCAGGTAAGAATGGATGGATTGCTGAATGGTAACACTTTGCTGCTCTACACACAACTTTCAAATCATTTAATTTGGTCCCATTTGGGATTTTCTGCATATCCTTGCTCAATTTAATTCTAAATCCCTTCAAGTAAATTGGTAAGATATGCATCACAAGCAGTGGAGAGAGTAATACTCAAAGATTGAAGTCAAATTCATTGGAGTTCCAGTCTGTCCAGCTGTAATAAATCTTCTCATTTGAAATCTATGTAGAAAATCCTACATACATTTCCTACTTGGGTTGTTTTTTAAATGTGACTTATGAGACAGGATTTCCACAGACAAATAGGGTGTGAAATCAGATCTGTAGAGTTCATTGTAGCATCACATGGCATAATGGTGCTTAGTCCTGGGAATCTGAAGCTACTGTCACAAGCAGAATGGAGGAATTAAAGGTCATCAGTTCAAATCCATGACCTCAGACGATATGTGTAGAGACTGAATGCCTTGATTCCTCATGCATGCTCTTTCCCTAGAACACTAAATCACACCAGGGACTTATCTCTCCTCCAAGGAGAAGAAATGTGATACAATACAGTAAAGCGCAGCATATACTGTAGATCCCATGTTACCATAGATAAGTGAGAGCTTCAGATTTGATTTATTGTTTACTCTCAGATCAATCTACCACAGAATACAAAATGAGCACATCATAATATAAAATATACATTTTTAGATGAAAACAGCTTAATTTAATTCATGTTAGCTTTAAAATGAATGTGTTATGTGCATTAAAAATGAAACAGTTGAAGGAATTTTATATGTTAGGTCTCTCATGCTTTTAATTTTCACACTTGGATCCTTTGAAGACAATTCCAATAAGAAACCAGTGCGATGTATGGCTTTGTGATTCATGTTTGTGTCTAACTTCACATCTGACTATCTTTGTATGTATTATTAATGCCATTTAGGAAATATTTAGGGTCCAAAATTAGTATCTGTTTTCACAAGAGGCCAGATACTTTGCCACCCAGAATGATATATTAACAGCTCAGAAGTCATGTCCGTATTTGGTGAATTCACACCTCACTATTTACCTCCGAGGGCAATGTTCTTCATCATCAGTGTCATTTTATTTATTTAACTACTTGGAAAACACTTTGAGGAAGAGCCCTCATTTACAATGGTGCTGAGGTCCAGATATAATAAGATCAGACACACTATAATTTACCAAAGAAAGCTAAGATGCGGCATTAAAGGAGGAAAATATTGCTACATCAATTTTTTTTTAAACAAGGTAAAATTAACAATGCTAAAAGGTAAAAAGTGCAGGAAGTGACGAGACAAACAAATAAAACAATAAGAACATTAAAAGCAGTAACAATTACAACCAATAAAATGAGAAATTAAGCGGTATAAATGAAGCCAACTTGAGGATTTTTTCAAGCATGTTCTAAGTATGTGGGGCACAGTAACAAAGAGCAGATCTTCCTAACTCTTAAAATAAGAAAGTTTGCCAGTGTCTCAACAATCAGTGAGCGCCGGACTATAAGCAGTGTGTACATGTCTCCATGCCTCATTCACTCCTCCCTCAGGTCATTACTATAAATATCAATGTGTTAATATTTGACCAGTCTGGTTAGATCAATGTTTGGAGGAATCCCTTTCAGGCTTTTTAGTGGCTCTAAGCATGGCTGCATGTCCCTTGATGTTGTGGGCTTAAATCCTGCACACAATGATTTTGGCGCGTCATCATGTTTTTTCCATGAAGCAAAAATATTACAAAAGAAAATGAAAAAAAAAAAAAAAAACGAAGAAATTTCCAACCTGATTCCCTGGTTGACTGAAACACTGTGATGGGCTCACTGTGTCACTGTTATATAAGGTTATAGGTTATATAGGTGGATTTAAATGAGAAGGAGTTATATTCACAGTTTCTATTGTTACAATAGAAAAATGTGCCACATTCCTTCACACAGGGGTAGATATAATGGAAATACACAATTACAAACATGCAGACCAAAAATGAGCCTGTGATGTTCTTCATAATACATAATATAACAAATGCAAACATGCATATAATATTCCACTTTATCAACGTAATACGGTGTATTTACAGCTTGTTCCGATGCACCCAAGTGGTCAAAAAATCAATAAATAAAACAATTCATAACTGAAAGTAATGTGGCGTTCCAAAATCAATCCAAAATCGTGAGTGGGTTACAATAACTGAGCTAAGTGGATCGTGAACACACGCACACACAATGGATAGTTTGTTCGAGTAGACGGCGTCTGTGCAGAGAGACGGTTGATGTCCTCCAGCATTACCAATGATCAACAACTAATTAGAAGGAGTTGTTCACAGTCTGTTAGTAGGAGTGATGCCAGACAATCTCAACACCCCTTAAATTCCTCTCTACTCTCGACTTTAGACAGACACAAAACAGTTTCTGCTTGCCAATTATATCTGGGCCGTTGGGCTTACTATCCCTCTTAAAAGAGTATGACATAGGATCTTTGTAGCAAGGTCAGAAATAATTCTTCCATTGGTGATCTTATTGATCGTAGTGCAGTAAATTTCTATTGCTGCAACTAACTGCATCACAGAATTTCAAGAGCTGCATACTGAAAATCCTCAGTGCATAAGCATGACCTTAGGTCAATATTTGAATATCCTGTCTTTCGCATGCTTTACTTGCAGAAAACGTCTCACTTCAGCTTGACAGTGTGGTTATTTTGTCACTTGCATAATATCTGTATTTACCTCCGCCTAATAGGAAAGTCTCTGCGGGAGATGAGGAAGAGAGGACTAACCACAAAGAAACTCACTAGAGAGGGAAGGTGTATGAGGGAAGTTATCTAATATTACACATGAAAAATAGTTCAGTCAAAAGGGGGCGAGGCTACTTTTGTTGCCTTTCTTGTCCTTTCATCCCTCGTTCACCATCTATCTAATTAGCCAAAGTCCAGTGGGCGGATATGTCACACAGGATGCACACAAGCACATATGTACACACACACACACACACACACACACACACACACACACACACACACACACACACACACACACACACACACACACACACACACCTATGTAGCAGACACAGATATATATCAGCACTATTAAAACTTTCACTATCCAGCCCCACCTACCTCATTTATCTCTCTGTCTTGTTAGACTGCTACTCGCTCTCATTGTCCCCCCCTCCCTCTCTCTCTCTCTCTCTCTCTCTCCCGCTACTGATTTATGGAGATTCTTAAAAACGCCCCCTTGAGTCCTTCACACCAGAAATGCCCCTCTAGTGCTCCTCTGTCAAAGCAGAGCAGAGACAGCGATAGCCCAGTACTTTCATAAAATCCATGCATCCATGATAGATGAGAGCTTCACTGGGAAGTGGGGCAAATTAGAAATTAATATGTTTCTGGTGGCGACATCAGAGACTTCTGAAATCTATGTAGCAGTTGGGGGTTAACTGCTCTCTCTGTCTCTCTTCCCCTTATCCCCTCCCGCTCACTTGCGCGTTTTCACATTGTTGGCTGGTGCAACAGGATGTCAGCCAACCAGCTACAATATCTAACTGGCAACAATTAGCTTTTGATAAACAGTCAAGAACTCCATACTGATGTAACAAACTCTAAAGATATATGTAGCGTTTCATCATCATGAACTCTGTATTTTGTCTCCCGTCTCCTGTAAGAGACTTGTCAATGCTGAGAGAAACTCTGTAAATACAAAGATTGAATTTAAAGGATAGGTTCCATCTAGATACAATGCTCTCATGCCACACATACGTTGACAACCTTATTGGACCTCAAGCAAAAACATTTATGTATCCTTATCCAAAAACTTGTTTACGTTTTTCAGTGAGTTTTGTTCATATCTTCCAAGTCAGATTCAACAAACCCTCATAACTCCCCAAACTTGTTGCAAATTGCTCGTTTCAGTGTGATGAATGCCACCTGTTCCTGAGTAGGTCCATATTCGTGATATTTGATCATTAACATAATCAACACACCAAACTTTGCAATATAAGGTTACATGTTCCACTCCATTTGTGGGTGAGTTTCATTTACAAAAATGTTAACAAAGAGTAAAAAAAAGAATTTCATACTGAAGAGCTTCGAGTCCTGCTGTCAGAAATCAGCAAGACATAACACATTTAGGGGTATCAGTTGTAGGGGGCTCGAAACATTTAGAAAATATTAATACAGCTGCAAACAACATTTCATCAGGTTTTTTTCCCCTTGTAAAAAAAGACACTGTAATAGTAATAGTAAAAGTCCAAGAAAAATGATCAATGCCACATATTTTCTTGAGCTTGTCTGTATGAATGGTTCTTCCATGAGGCCCACTAATTGCTCTAATCATTTCTCCTGTCTATGAAGTGTTTCCTACTGTAGAAGAAGTAGCTCATAGTGATGAACCCACAAATAATTTTCACCTAACTCTACTGTTTCCCTCAGATCTGCAAAGCTTTAGGCATCTTTCAGCTCAGTGTTTTGGTTTAATGTCCCACAACTTTACTGTTTTGGTTCACTCTTACTGCTCTCATCAGCTTTGTTTTCAGCAAAAAAGCTATAAAAATCCTCCATATGCTACCTGTCCAGTACCAAATGACAGGAATACAACATTAGTGATTAGCTAATGAACATAGTTCAATAGTTAGCAGCCAGATACTTCCCTCAAGAGTTAGTAGAGCCCAAAAACGAGCTGGTTCTCCACCAGTCCTTCGAACAACAATGGGATCGATTGTTTATGTAACTGCACAAAAAACAACATATATGCATGTTCAAGAAATCAGGTGACATTATTATAGAAAGACAAATTCCACATAGGGAAGAGTTTGCAGTGGATAGATGGGTCAACAACGCATCTGACTTTAACACAGCAGATTGTTGTTTGTTTCCTGTTTTCAACCATAAGTCAAATATTGCCTTTTTAAACCATGACTGTTCCCTAACCTTAAGAATGTGGTCGATATTGTAACCCAAACCACAACATTTCCCAAACCTTAAAAAAAGTACTTATTTTAACCCAAACCATGATCTTTTAGAATAAGAAGGCAACAGCCCACACTTGTTATGTGGAGAGCCACTAAACATTGCCCCATGACCCACTTTGAACCTCACACTTTAGATTCAGTACATTGTGCCTACCATTATAATTGCTTAAAGGATTTCTCTCGTTCCAGTGAAACTGTCAGAATTACCAGATGTTTTCCTCTGACTCGCTCTTCCAAGTGTTTCCCTTTTGTCATTTCACCACCGTCTGAGTCGATTGTGTGTGATATTATTTCGAATCAATTCAAATTGAATCATGAGATGTCAGATGAAAGACGATCATGTCAGGGGAAGATGATAAAAGTGTCTCTGTGTCAGTCTCTTCACATCAATGGGAGAGACTGTTTCCCCTTTTTCCATTCTGTATTCTGTCAAAAAACCACCAGAGAAAATTAAAAATTGCTTCTGTCATGGCACAGATGATTCTAAGGACTTCAATAGAAGAGGTTATTTTGATTCGGATAGGTTATGTGCTCTATAAGGTATGCAGTCCGTATTTAAAAGTGGCTGTAACGCTGACTGAGTTAAAGTAGACAGATACAGTAAATGAACTTCCTGAATTATCAGAGGTCTTGGGAAATAAAATCCTTCCTTTTCAAAAAGTGCTTTTTTTAGAGCACAACTTTGAAAACTCCATAGTTTTAAATGGGAATGTGTTGAGGTTAGATGGGTAATGAGGCAACCTGGTGCTGCTGTGATGAGTCATAACTTTCTCTTTCCATAAATATAGAACACCTACATGAAGCCTTTGTAAGTGGAAACAAAGGGCAAAGAGCAGAGGAAGCTTGAACACTTTTGTCGGAGAGCATCACAGTGTGCATGCTTTGTGTTTCTAGTGTATGTGTATTTCAGTTGTACAGATACCACATGTTCTTGATAGTATTCGTTTTATTTCTCATGAACATTGAGTAGTCTAATAGAGGTGTAATTATTAATAAAACAATCAAAATGTAGGTCACAAGTACATTTTGTAGGTCTCTACAGTGTTGAATGCTCAGTTTGGGGTGAGGGGATTAAGTTTGCATTACAGTTCAGTGAGGGGTAAAGCATTTGGTGGTTAGTGTTAGGGGTTAAGGAATTAACCAAAGTCACCTGAATTCCTTTACAAGTCTAAAATGACAAGGACTGTGAGAAATAGAGAACAGAGAGACAGATTAGAGACGGAAAATCAGACTGGGTCTCTTCACTTAGACTTTCTAACTTCAACTCACGTACCGATCAGATGAGTGGGCCTATCATACATTTTGTATTAGTGGGAATGTATTATGAAGGAAATTGAAAAAGTGACACATGGGATGAAATCCTTTTTGAGAAAAATGTTCAGTATTCTGTCGAGTTCTCATTGCAGTAGTTATTAAATGTGTTGCATTTGAAGATCTCGCAGGGCCCTCTCAAATATGCACAACATTAAATGGTTCTTTGGATTAAAGCACCATTATTAAAAACAGTGCCTTTAAATTAATCGTTTTTAAATCAAAATTGTGATTTGTAGTGCAAATGGTAAATGTTTCTCTATTATTTACAACGCACGACTATACCATAATAACTACTCATGTCTGATTAATATGTGCTCATAATCTATGAATGTGTAAATATTATGACTTTCAAAAGTTTAACTGCTGGACACAAGATGTCTCGTACTTCACTGAACAGTCTGTTCTCATTGTATGTATACTGGAGGCTTCAAATTTCCACATCACACTTGTATCGACTGCATACTGGCACTTGATTGGCTATAAACTTGTTGTGATGTACAAATCATGCTGGTTGGCATACCCCTTAAACTCAGATTTAAGGAGAGCACAGAGAAAAGTTCCACCTTCAGCAGATGAATGTGAAAACAGACTTTGCATCTCTCTGTATTCTGCACATATTTCATTCAGCATGTGAAGCTCAAACATCTAAGGAACAAGAAGAAAAACACATTTTTGACTGGAGGGGGACTTTAAAGATTAGTCAATCTCCACCACGAGTTACTCTCGTGGGAAACACATCACCAGCAGTTCTATGCTGACAACTGCAAACAGCAGTTCATTTTCTATTCCTTTTTTAAATGTTGTTTTCTAGATTGAGAGAAGAATGTGTATAATATAACCAATAACTCCAGACTTGATGTTTTAGCATATGAAAGCAAACATATCACACACATTCTCCTAGGCTTGCAGCTAATAATGGTTTTTTTTTGTTTTTTTTACAATCCTTCCAACCGAAAAACTTGCAAAATAGGAAAAGCTGGGTATTGTCAAGCTTAACAATGGTGTGAGAAAACATGTGAGGGGATGACTGCACTAAGTGAGCTGGTGTGTATTGAGAAGAAAGACAGACTGAGCACTGACCCTTGAGGAACCTCTGTGGATAAGCCTTATAGTTTGGACACTTTGCCCCTCCAAGATACTGTAAAAGATCTTCCTGAGAGGTAGGACATCAACCAGTGGAAAGCAGATTCTAAATGTGTCTTATTTTGAACACCCACCATGGTCTTGTCACTGAGGAGACATGATTTGTGCTTTAGGGCGTTCAGTTTTGTTTTTTTCCATTAAGAAAATGTTTTAAGCCAAAATTAGTATTACCACAATTAACCGTAGACTGTAAATGAACTGTGCTACCAAAGTTAGTGGCTAGCATTAGGGGTCACCTCCACCCTGTTGTCCAAATCTGGTCACTTCTGGCTACAAAAAATCCAAGATGGCGATGGTCAAAATGCTGAATTCAAGCCTTCATAATGGGAGTCCACAAACCAACGGGTAACGTAATGGTAGCTATGCCCATAACTTTTTTTTTTTTTTACTCTTCACAGTATATGTTCTAAGGTGGGTGTTAGTGTTTCATCAGTTGAGTACTTAGAAAAAAAATCTTGTTTTTTTTCCACAAAAAACTATAATTACCACATTAAAATCCTAAAAATAACATATAGTTACTCCTTCTTCCTCATTAGAAATTCCAGTCTTTAATATTGTACCCAGATTCATACTTTCAAACTAGTTGCAGTGTCACAATCATGCTCATAGGCCCACCCATAAAAAACTGATTTAAGACAAGCACATAGAAACGTTCCCCCTTCAGCAGATGAATTTGAAAAAAGCCTTTTAGTGTCAAACTCTGCACATCCACCATTCTTCACATTCTTCAGCATTACAAGAAGAAAAACACATTTGTGAGTGGAGGGGACTTTAAAGAGCTTTTTAAAATGTCTATTAATCTGCAGTATATTCTATTTAAAACAGTTATCCACTAAGTAATACAATGTTACACATCCCTGTTTGTCTTGACTGAAACAATTCAAAAGGAATCAAAGGCTTTTTTAGAAATCTTGACATAATTATTTAGATCCACTGAGTCTTCATAAAAGAAACAAGTTTAAAAAGTGTGCCAATCAGCTGAAGTCTCCCTCACACTCTCACCTGATTGTGGCCATTTGCACCCTAAACAAATACTACTTTCCAGCTGCTCTTCTGCTACAGTTTAAACAAAGATTATAATGTTTACACTATACACACAGACCTGCAAGTTACTAAAAAGTAATTTTCATATCCCGATTCCTCACGAACCTACAAGTCAAGTTATGAATCCAATAATGATTAAGTCGGTAAATACAATTAAGCCTACATTAATTACTTCACATTAGTTTTGTTGTTGTTGTTTTTTACACCTGCTAAAATTGACACATCTGAGTTCAAATAAAAGCATGAACAAGCTGTGGATTTCCCACTCTTCCGCTCTGGATGTGAATGAGAGCTGAACACATTTTTTAAAGCTTCCATAAACAAAACAAGTGCACTCTTTGGTGATTTATCTATCATTTCCAGTGGTACATAACATTTTAGCCAAACTACCCTTTATATTTTCATTACACGCGTCAATGCAGCAACTATGTTTTGGGACTCACCTATTATCAGCCACAGGAGCGTGTGTTTCTGCAGAGCTGCGCCGGTCTGCGATCTCATCCTGTCTCTCTCAAAAGGATCCACTGACTGAAGTAAAAACTCAAAGAGTAATAGGTGACATCATAAGTGACAGCTGGTGGAGAAATCCATGTAATGTGACCGTCCGGTAAGTCACAACAGAAGCCTCTGCTGGATCACCTTGCGCAAAACTGCTCGGGGGGTAGAGGGGGAGGGAGCCAAGAGTCGTCCGTGTCCCCGCTTTGCCTCAACTCCCCAGAATCTTCCTGTCACCGATCCTCTGTCATCCAGACATGACACATATTGTCTCGTAAAGTTGTGGCTATCTTCCCTGCCGGCAGCCTGGAGGTTTGGGGAAATCCGGTGCGTGCGTTTTGTGGAGTGTGCAGTATTGGAAACTGTGCTGTACTGTGCGCAACGGGACGCACCAGCCTGGGACCGGTGGAGCTGAGAAGCTGTGTGAGCGCTCTCCGCCTCTCTCTCTCTCGGGAAGACACGACTGTGTAGGAGCGGAGGGGACACTGGGGTAACCCAAACATAGCTATTACAGCGCAGGGAGGGGAAGTGGGGGTAATTTGGATGAGGGAGGAGGCAGTGGACTCCTTATGGTAGGTTTTCCATTGGCTAATCAGATACCTATCGACGGCCAAAACAGTGTATGACAATAAACTTTAAACAAAGTTATTTAGTTGTTTAAATTAAATGTAATGCCAGAAATTGCTATGCAACGATTTATAATACAATAAGGGTCAAAGAACAACGCTAATGATTGTGATATTTAGGAAGAGTTGTGGCCATCGTAGATAAAATCACTGTATAGTAATAAAGTAGTTAGTCTATACTTTGAGAAATATTAGCCCATATATGAAGGAACAAACGGTTCCACAACTCTCCATAAATTAGGCCACTTGTTTAAAAGTAGTGTACCACTTTAGAGGAAACATAATTTCCTTGTAGGCTAATGTTAAGGCTGAAGAGCTCAACATCTTCGAGGTGTGACGGTGGAAAGGGAGCGTGTTTGGTGTGGATCTCGGGACAGGTGCAGTGTGCATATTCTGCTATGATTAGGCTGGAGGGCTCCGAGCTGTGAGACATTGCCATCTAGTGGTCATGAGGAGACTTACAGCGCGAGTTTATATAAAGTTGATTGCATGAACCTTAAAAAGTTTACCAAGCAAGTACAGTCTGTTTGTTTGTTTACCAAATTCCAAATGTTCATGTATATCTTCATATATGATGATGGATCATTCTATTTAGTAGACTAAAGGCACAATAACTTTGTAAAATTGTTTAATATTTGTATGTTCTGACATTTTGTCAGCCTTAAACAAACTTTGCCTGACATATTTAGGGTCTTTGGACACTTTGGGATCTCCAGTCAAAATAGGTTATGTGATATGGAGTTGTTGTTTTTTTTGTCTGCACAGCACGAAGTGTACTGACTGCAGGTCAGAGGGGATCAAAATGTTAAAGATAAAAGTTGGCGGAAACAACAGCAAGTGGCATGAATTTAATATTAACTT
This sequence comes from Scomber scombrus, assembly GCF_963691925.1. Lineage (NCBI taxonomy): Eukaryota > Metazoa > Chordata > Actinopteri > Scombriformes > Scombridae > Scomber > Scomber scombrus. The sequence goes on along the minus strand of NC_084982.1, from coordinate 22,794,939 downwards.
TGCTTTTGTGGATCGTTACAGAGATAATCTGGACAGATGGAGACCTACTGTGGTGCTTTGAATAAAATTTGATCATTTATTTAGTATGATCCCCATTAGGTAGCAACTATTCTCCTATGTGGGTGGACAAATCTCCTTTGTCCACCCACATATTAGAGTCTCTAGAGATGAATACACAGACTGAATGATGAATGTCAACACTATATTTAATAATATGCTACAATCCAACAAAAACAAGCATGTTTGATGTTAAGAAAACAATTCTTACTTAATACTGTATTTTATTGTATTAAAATCAATCTAAATGAATTTGGAATTTTTCATCTTTTAGTTCAAAAGCTAATCTAGCTGGAAATATTGACACATGATGTGCTGTGTGAAGTGTTTAAAATGTGTCCCTGTGGCAGCAATTCTCTTTGAACCCAATTTGAAAGGGCACATTCACATTTATGAAAAGGCCTAAAAATGACTCATCTACGTGGGTAGATTAGTTGGGACTATAGCTTCAGCTGAATCTTTGTTGACTTATGTTCTCCTCTGCCAAATACTTTTGTGTGGCCTTGTGATGTTACATCAGAGTATCACAAAAAGTCACAAATAAGGTCAGTCAGGAGGATCACTGGTGAGAGGAACTGAACAGAGTATTACAGATAGTCAACTAAACAGCCAGTGGTAGTTTTAACAACAGAGAATGCTTTAAATGTGAAATACAATCCATAGAAACTAAAGACAACTCGGATTGATCTGTGTGGCTAAAAAAGTCTTGAAAGGTGCAGAAAAACAGAAGGCCTACCACAAATGTATGTCCTCAAAAATGTTTCCTCCTTTGTTAATGATGAGGATGCAAGAGGATCAGGGATCTGAATCTGAATGTTTTACCATGTGTATTACATGAATTAATTCTTACAGTGTAGTACAATTTATCTCGATTTCTTTGGTACATTTCATGAAACATTTTAGAAATCCTCAGCATTTCCCAAAACAGCTCATATGTGCAGCACAATACTGTAGTTAAACTTCAAAAGGCTTTAACTCACCCAAAACCTTTGATTCATATTGCAAAACTGAGTTTAAATTACATAAGCAACCATCCTCTGTATTCTTCTGCTATTACATCATCACAAGCAGCATCCATTACAGCAATCAAAGACATTTGATTTTGTTGTCAATGATCGTATGCTTCACACCTCCACTTTACACCTCCGTCTCCCTGCATCCAGTGTTCATCTGAGCAGGCGTCTCTATGTTCACAAACTGTAATAACTCTGTTACCCTCAAGCTCTATAAATGTATTTTAAAGTAATCTTACTCATGACTTACACCTGTAAGCTACCTGGACAGCACGTGCCATTGGTTGATCTAAGACGAGATAAATTCCCCATTCGTAAGTGAAGTTCGAGTTTTACCTGACAATCAGTTTAGCAGGTTTACAAACACTCAATATCAATGCAATTTATGAAACAATGTGCTTGGCAGATTTTGACACATAGATGGACTATTCTGTATGTGGTTACATCTTTTTGAGAGAAAAACTATTCAATTTGACAAGAAACTAACTATTTTGATCACAAAGACATATACAACCAATAATTGTTAAAAATTGTAGACAATTGTCACAATCATTTGCCTAAAATGTAAAACATTTACAGATGGTAACAAAGAAAGAGAAATGCTCTTTCCTTTGTGCAAAAGTAATGTTACTGTCATTTGAGAATTGAGCCAAAGCAACTGAGAAAACTTAAATTAAAACTACAAAATAATACAAGCAAATCAATTTTTGGAATGTATGTTATTATATATGATAAGAGATGACAAATGTAGGGAAAGGCAGACCCACAATCTCACCCTTATCTCAAACCAAAGGTTTGAAGAGGAGATGAAACAGAAAGATAAGTAAAGCAAGTCCTATAAAGAGAGAGTGGTCCCATAAGAGCATGGCTGGGATGTAGAAAGTATCAAAAAAGGAAATTATGCAAACAAAAAAACATCAAGGAGAAAATACTGGTTAGCTCTGATGTAAAAGAACTCAGCAAAAAAGAAGGAGGTGAAATAAAGAGCTGTGAAGTGCTGGAATAAGGAATAAGATTGTTATAAAGTGTAAAGCAACATTTGAGTGAAGAACATCAACAAGATTATTATCCACCATCAGGTTTGAGTCATTGTTCTCTTGTTTTGACGTTAACATAGATTATAATGACAGAACAGACTTGTGGAGACTATTTGTCAATTCACCATTTGATCATTTCACAGATTTACAAGATACCTGAATTAATGCCTGATTTTCTATACACTTTTATCTCTAAGGATGTCTAGAATGTCTCATTATAGCCTTCTTTTACAGTGAATGATATAAAAGAAGACCTGAATTAAAACCTAATTTTACAGAAGCAAGACATTTTATGTGGCAATAAGGCAGCCACATTTCTCTAAGAGTAACTGCACTCAGGGAAGTAATCTTACTTGTGTTGCCAATTAGTTCTGTCTTATCTTTTGCTTTTCCTCCACCTGTGAAGCAGTGACGTCATGCTAAACTGCATCACAGGTGGGTGGGATCAACTGACTACAAACAAACAAAAAGAAAGTATCTGGAAATCAGCATGAAGTTCCTTTAAAAATCTATTATATTCACAAGTGTAAAGGTTACTACGGGTACGCAAAGTATTTCATGCCAACCCCCATCAAGTTCACTCCACAAACTATTGATACTGCAGTATAATGTTGGCAAAACATTAATGTTTGAGCCCCCCCTCTGTCTTAATGTGTCAAGGCAACAGGCAGCCTGCTGGCATTTAAAAACCTGCCTGTCTGTCTGACCGTCTCCAAGGTAACCAAGTGTAAACGTACAGCAGGAGGCGTGCAGGGGAGAAAAAGAAGAAAGGAGAGGAAACACTAAAGTGGAGAGTCTGTTGAAAAGGATCTAAAGTTTGCTTGTTTGCTTGCTTGTTGAGACTTATGGCTGGATTTGTGAATCAAATGAAATGACACCACCACAGTAAGTAAAGATTAATTCATGTCAACATTGTTTTGCAATTTATTGTTTTTAGTCTTATTCTAAAGCTGCTGACAATCACCAATCAAGCGGGTTAAACTCTTGAATTCAATGTGCACAAAATTCCTTCATGTCCTCTAAAAGGCAGTTTTTAAAACCTCTTCACTGTTGCTCTGTTAGTGTTTTCATACTTAACACCAGAAGAAGTTCAACCCTTAAAAAAATCATGGCTATCTTGCATACACATGTAGCCTACATGAGCTCCTGTGCACACACACACACTAATTTAATGCATAATGATGTACATTACAATGAATCACGAACAGTAATGTGACACGATAATTACTGTCACGCCCTCTGTGTTGTCTCTGCGGGGTCCAGGCGATCATTAGAGACTTGCATCACCTCACTAACATCACACAAACAAACATACAGACTACCTGAGACACTAAGTTGTTAGAACTTCATCTCTTCTCTGACTATAGTTCACACGGATCTGAAAGACAATCATGGAGAGAAATGAGAAGAGACAGAGAAGTTGGAAGAGCATTGGTGAGATGCTGCAAATAGAGCAGGAGGAAGAAAATGAGGTGGTGAGCCTGGGACAAGAGGTGGAGGATGAAGAGGAGCTGGAGATCTCCAACACTGAGGATGAGGAGGAGCAAGGATGGACTCCCCTTATTCATGCCTGTTATAAGGGCGAGACTGAGGTAAGTTATGTACTGTATGTGTGTGTGTGTGTGTGTGTGTATGTGTGTGTGTGTGTGTGTGTGTGTGTGTGCGTGTGTGTGTGTGTGTGTGTGTGTGTGTGTGTGTGTGTGTCTGTGCGTGTCTGTGTGTGTGTGTGTGTGACAGAGAAAGCTTAGGATGGAGGTGTGATGTTTGTGAAATAATTGTTCAGCGTTCTCTTTAACCTATCTGTTATTGTTTACCGGTAAAACCCTGCAGGTGAGCTGAGGTTTGGGTGCGTGGGTGGAGGGGGGCAAAACAATTCTCATATGAGAGGCTGTATTTTTCCTGCCAGTAACAATGACATGTGTTTATGTGCATGGGAGCTCAACGTGAATACTGCTCTTTATGTAACTCCCTCTGCATCCTCTCGGGGAGCCTTTTTTCAAAACAAGCAGATGACTTACTGGTGGGAGTCCTCAGGGGAGATGCCCCCCATGAGTCCCTGTGTAGTTAAATAAATCACAGTAAAACTTCCACATCCTCAAAGTATCCTAGAAACTCTGAACTACTTCTGCTAAAGAGTAATAGTAAAAATGAACACAGTTATTTTATTGGTGTTTAATTTATATTTTACCTCATGTAGTGTAATTTAACTCACTTCTACATTTAAATCTCTAAATCTACGTATGACAAGTCTGGTCATTTTCTCTTTTGTTTCATTGACAGGTGGTACAGCAGTTGCTGAGGAGCGGGTCTGATGTGACCCTGTGTAACAGCAGCCAGCAGACAGCGCTCCATTTAAGCCCTACAGAGCTCCTGGAAAAAGTGTTGGGGTGGATTTCGAGGCCTCATCTGCATCCCCAAGCACAGCTGCTGCAGGCTGCCTGGCAGGGAGACCTGCACTCCTTACAGCACCTGCTGGTAAGACTTCCACACAGACTGACAACAAAGATGTTATATTAATAAAACACAATTATTCAGTTTAAATGTGTGGAAACCATTCAGATCGGTTCATCATTTTTTATCTAAAACCTCCAAATGACAGCAGTAGTAGGATGTTTTCATTGTGTTTGGCCCAAATACAGATTTTTCATTTGGACCCTTGACTGAAAAAATGCACAAACCTTTAAAATAGTTTTTAAAAAACCTGAATTTATTAATGTAATAATAATATTACCAGCTCACAGGCTTTATGAAGTGGTTGTTTGGCAAAAACAACAACATTAAACTTATTCCTGATTAATGGCTGGAGTCATATTACTTCTGTCTATACAAAATGTTTAAAATAAAACTGCATTAAACATGAATTAATTTTCTCAGATAGAAAAGCCACATTTCTAAATTAAACATAGTCATGCATTAAATTGGGTGTTAACTTATTTCTTCTCAAAACATTATTAGTTAGTATGTAATTAATTTAATCTAGAAAATAAACAGATTATTATTACTTTAGGAAAGTTAAAGTTAATTTGCATATTGTGTAAAACAGAGTACAAGAGGAAATCTGTGTCTGTTGCACCTGTGTCTGTCTCTTTCTAAATGATTGACAGAGTGTGTCATGTATATGTTTGTAATGTGTGTGTGTGTTTGTGTGTGTGTGTGTTTGTGTGTGTGTGTGTTTGTGTCTGTCTGCCCTCATGTATCAGGTTCAGACAGACGAGGTGGATGTGAATGTACCTAATAGCGACGGCGTGACATCTGTGATGCTTGCTGTCAGAGACATTGACCTGTTCGAGGGCATGGCGACCCTGTTGCCATGGGAATACAGACCAGTGGAAGTGATCAAGGAACTGCTGAGAGTTTTAGCGTAAGAAAAACACACATTCATTATGGGATACATACAGACGAGGAAATGCATGTACATGTACATGTACACAAGCTTTTCTTTCTCTACAACAGTTGCCAGTTTTCTCTTAGTTGTAGGAACTTGAATTAAAATACTAAAGAGAAAAAAAGTCTACTTAGTGCCCAAACAAAGCTTGAAGTGCATGCTTTGACAGAAAGTAATACATTTTTGCCGAGATTAACAAACCAAAAGTAAATGTATATGACACAGGAACACATTTTATGTTTAAAGTAAAAAAACATTTGTTCCGTTTGTCTTTCAACTTCTTGATCAGTGATCTGCGGGTTCGAGACGACAGCGGTTGTTCTGCTCTTCACTACGCTGCTAACATCAACAGCCCTCTGAAGGAGGAGATCATTCACATGATGCTTGAGGTCCTAAATCACACAGGTACACACACACACAGCATATGTAAATTAACATTATTCAGAGGACTTAAGGCTTTTTTAGTTGACAATTGAAAGTTCCTGGAAAATTCATTCAGATCTTAATTCTGTGCATGTGATCTGCTTTGGGAAAAGGGAAAAGGATTATCCAGTTATTTGCCCATTCTTATGTTTTTCTCACAATAATAAGAAATAATCTGATTATGATGATTATGCAGTCAACAATAAGTTTCTGTAAAATAAAAAGCACACAAGCTGCCACTACAACACTTTTTTTACCACAAGCTTTTGTGCTCAGTTGAATGCTTTTCTATACAGATTCACACACAACTGCATGGTCTTAATATAAAACATAGAAACTGAGAGAAACATAAAAGTGATGGGTTGCCTTGAACACATCCTTCACCTAATCTGTTTTATGTTAATTATCTTTGGTGTTGTTGCCTGCATATTGGACTGAATTAGAAAATGGAAGTGGTGTCACATCTGTTCACTTCCTCATGTTGTCTGTTTCACTTTGGTTACTGATTCCTTGATCGGTCACTTATTAAACCGGGTGCTGAATGAGAATTATCCATGTAAAAAATAAATGCACAAGTACCCACCTCTAAACATCCTGTTCATGACTATGTGTATGCACACACACTTTTTTTTCTCTCTTTCACAAGCATACACACAAACACAGCATTCTGAGTTCATTCATAATCCTGTTTTTCACAGTAAAACCTTTGCAGTTGGACTGAAAGCCTGCACTTATGTGGGAGTTATGTATAAGAAAGGCTTGTTTGTGTATATGTGAGCCACCACAGTCCTGAGTGCCTTCATGGGTGAGTTGCAGTTTGTATCAAGCATAGAAACACAGGAACAAGGTGACACGTAGAAGACGGAGAAATAGAGATGAAAAAATAGAGAAAGGTACAATAGACTTTTTTCTTTTTTTTTTTACTGCTTTTGACTTACTCCCCACCTTGTGTAAACAGCTCAAGGTGCAGCAATGTGCACCCTGCACACCCAAACAAATTTGAAGTTTTTAAATGCCTGACCTGCTCTGTTCTTGGCTGTCGTGAAAGAGTGTTTGATTTTTTTTAACTTAAAATCAGTTTTGTGTTTGTGCAGATGCCACCTTGGTGTCACCCCTGGCACTGGACAAATACTCTTTTTGCCAAGAGCTGGACTCAGAGCTTGGAGATTTGGACTTAGAGTTGGACCTTGAGAGTCTTTATACTGATCAGTCGACAGCAGTCTCCCCGACTCAGACACCAATCCATCACCACCGGGTTTTGCTGTACAGCCACAGTGGGGTAAGTGACATTTCATGGTAAACAGCAAATCATTCTTGAGGAAAATGCTTGAAAATGTCACTTCTATATCAAGATGTCAAGGCTCCTGTCTGTGTGGTTCAGCTTTGGGAGAGAGGATGCTTGTCCACAGTAATATACTGAACTGAACTGTCCAGATTTGGATCTGCATTTTAGTGCCTTAAAATAAGCCTTCAAATCTCTTCAATGATTTGAATGTTTCAAACTATTTAGTTAATTCCACACATCTACAGATTACACTGCATTGACTCAACGAAGGAGGACGAAGGGCTTTTAATTTGTGCTGTACTCAAGTGTGTGTGTGAGCGCACACTCTTGATTAACTGGTCTGTGTGGTTCACTGATAGGCACAAAGTGGCTGAGGCTCTCAAGTAGCCACAATTAACAGACACACATAAAAAAAACTGGCAGTGAGTGGTCACTAAGAAGACAAATATGTGGAAGCAGTAACTGGTTGTTTAGATGTGTGTGCTTGTGTGTGTGTGTGTGTGAGAGAGAGAGGGGGGGGGCATGGAGGAGGGGCGCTCTGTGTAGTTGACACTGCCATACTATCATATTGGGTGTCCCTAAAGAAGGAGCAGACAAGCAGGCAGCTGGTTTGCTGGAGATGAACAGCAGGTGGTTTACGGGGAAAAGCTGTAGAGCTGTAGTATATACTGTATGTGTACATTTACAGTGCTAAAACTAGAAACAATAATCCTGATACCAAGGGTTTATATGAAATACATCAAAATCATTAATTGTTATATATATTATTTTGTTAGTTATATATTAGATTTGTATTTATAAAAACTGAGCTATATCTAAGGCTTTGCTTCTGTACCTGTACAAAAGATGCCATTAGTTGATTTAACATATTCATAAAACTGAACAATTGTTAAATTAAATGCATGTCCTGTTTTTTGGTTTCTTTTTTAAAGATCTCCCCTTGATGCTGCATTCTGGAGAAGCTTTAATAAAACATTTATTGAAACATCATAAACATTTTTTATATTAATTTTATATTAATTAACTCATAGTCTAAATATATATACATATATCATTTTTATTTCTTCAAATATTCCTTTAAACAACTTACACAACATCCACACAAAAAAGCAAAGTCCAAAGACAGAAATTTCTGTATGTTGTCTACTAGCCACAGCTTTTGGAGACATGTTTTTCAGGGGTTATAAGCTTTGTTTACTGTTGTCCCTTGCAGGAAGCGCTAGAGTCTCCAGGGAGTCTTGCTCAATCTGACCATCATAAAGACCTTAACCAAGGTATGTTTTCTCATTTTTTATTTTATTATATTTTTTGGTCTCATGCCAAACATTTAGCCAATCACATGTGGGATTACAAGACACCACTACTTTACAAAACATGCATCTATCATCTAACATATATATAAAATATATACAGAAGCATGTGGACAAAGAAAAAAAAACACAAATGAAACTAAACAAAAATCCCAAATGAATTAAGGACTCTTTCTTGGACTATTGGGGTTTAGTGGAATAAGCCGTGGACTGTCGATGTTTGAAATTGGAGCAATGTTTTTCTTTGTGCCTTTGCTCCAAGAGGACAAAAGGGATAAAGGACACACAACATTAATCAGCAATAAAATACCCCCTGGTGTTTCATTTATTCTTAAGGTGATATATGTGTCTGGGACGCCAGCTAACTACTTTAAACAGATTAGAGTTTTTAGGCAGTGACAAAGAAAAACTGGTCAGCATCCCAAATAGGCTAACAGATAAAATCACCTTCTAAAGGGAGGGGAGTGAGGGAGGCGTTACTGGGTGGTAGGAATGATGTTGGGAGGGAGGGGTCTCACTCACTCACAATACGACCTCTCAGCTGAGAGAAACCTGCCTGCTCGTTTTTACCTCAGTCTCAACAGCATGGTTTAGACACTCAGAGAGAAACAGACAGAATGTGAGAGATAAGTCAAAAAAAGCAAAAATATTTGTTTCGTTGAGGGATGGAGATACAGAAAATACAGAAAGCAAAGACAGAATAGAGGTGTAATCATTAGTACTTAAAGTAATTTAAAGTGGTGTTGATATGGGAGCAGAGTGGACACACAGGCTCAAAAAAGGTAATGGCCATTGTTTTCTCTATGATGTCATTATATTTTATATAACAACACATGTGTTATCTATGGGTAGTATTGTAGTATTGCTGTTCTCATTAATAAGAGTTTTAATGACCAAAACATGAAATGCATATTTGTTCTCATCAATAGTTAAGAGCTCAGTCTGATGTTAGAATTTGGGTTTGAAATCTAGAAATACACTCTGCATACAGTTTACTGTCAGGTGTTTCATAAAGATGATAAATCTCCAAGTAACATTGTTCTTTAGTACTGATGGACTCAAGGACCATAAAACCACTCCAGAAACCACTTTAATCAGTTTTCCTGTAGTGCTATGTACTTTATATTTATTTATTAGTTGATTTTTAGTTTAATTGATAGATTTTTACCTTTTTAAACAGATATTTTGAATGTGGACAGTGATGTTTTATTTAGTCACAAATATGGGTCGTCTAATAGGGAACACTGGAAAAAGGGATTGTTGGGTGTAACTGTGTGTGTGGGTGTGTGTGTGTTTGTGTTTTGAGCAGATAAGGGGATCCCCCTGTATTTCCAAAACGCCATGGAAACACTGACAGACCTCAGGCAAGCTTACCGGGATGCAGGGACGGGAAGCAGGTGGGTGAAGTCTCACTTTTGAATGTGTATCAGTGTAGCTTTTAAAAAAAAATCAATTAGAAGATGGTGGAGCTTCAAGTATTATTTAGCTTTGCTGACACGTGAAAACATCTACATCTGTTCATACGTAACTACAAACACCAACATATGTGCGTACAGTTAACACCCCCCCTCCCCAACACACAGTCACTTGTATACACAGTACACACTGACCAGGCTAGTCAACAACTTCCTCTTGCTTTTACACCAACAGTAGAAGAGTGTCCTCTCCGGTTACACTCACAGATCTGTATGCAGACACCTGCCACTGTGTCCAGAGGACAACCTGTTCTACCTGAACAGGCTACAAACAGAGAGACAGGGGGAGAGAGGGGTTTGGTGAATCAACCCATTGTCTGATATGTGGAACTCTCACCACTGAATCAAATCCAAGGAGAATAAAGGTCTTTGAGCAGGTCTCTAATTTCATAGCATTACTGTCTAGAAATAGGGATAAATGAAGGGAAAATGAGGCTTGCGGCTTTATGTTCACTGCAGCACAAAGCAATACAACTCATCAAAACCAATTTCTTGTTACTGTATTATTGTTAATAAGACAACAAGCTTCCTTAAGTATTTGTACTCTCTTCCTCTATAAAACAGGATTAGCCATATAAGTATTCTGTGTTTTCCCCTCTTCTCATTATCAGAGGAGGCTTGTCTCTGCCGAGCCTGGGCCACACCACCAGACGCTGGGGCCATGTGGATCCTCCTTCCTCATCTGGCTTGCTGACAATGCGGAGCCCCTGCCTGCCTGTACCTCCTACACACAGGTATATACTGTAGCTAGACTCAGCTTTTAGCTTTTATGAGTACTGCCTTTAAAAAGCTTCCTGTGTTTTAGCAAAGAGAACTTTATTTAGGAAAGCCAAATAAATAGCAGACATTTACACAAGGATGGAGTGAAAAACACTGCTGTGTGGTTGGTGAAAATTAAACATCGAATGAAATTGACTAAAAGAAGAATGTGGTTTTTCTCTTAGTATTTACCTTTGCAGCACTCTTTTTTGATTCTCTCTCTGAACCACATTCTGTGGACCTGATCCAGGATTTCAAGCTTAATGCCACGTCCCCACCACTTTGAATTACTGTGGCTATAGACTATGACACAAGTCATTATTCTTCCAAAGCAAATATAAAAGTATTAATATTTGATCAACAATATAAAAGCAGCTACATTATATGCATTAGGTGCTGTAGGGCAGTGAAAATCTTATTTATCCCTTTATCCCTATATTTATCCCTTAAACAAAACACAACACAGCTATGGCACTTACACACAATCATTAAGCTCTTATTCTAATTTGTCCCAAACAGGCAGAGAAAAAGAAGTGTGTTTGCTGCATCTTCATCCTCCTCAAGACTGCTGTCTGTGGCTGAGCCCACCAAGCTCAGCCAATCAGCTCCCAGCATCATGGAACCGCTACAGTGTCCGACCACTATGATCCAGGCCGGGACACATATCCAGAGCCGTATGTACTTCATGAATACAGCTAAAAATGCACAAACCTTAATATAAGATCAGCCTTGTTATTATATCTTAGTCTCATTTAGAGTTTTTATTTGACCCAAAGATCAGAAGAGGAGTAAAGTTTTATTTCAGTCTTATGTTAGATATTTTAAAAAGGCATGATAGATTATAACATGAAATAGTAATAAATAAAATGAATGTGGTATGAATACTGAATACTGACCTAATATATTTTATATCAGGCAAGCCAAAATAATTAAGTTTGCTGATGATACTTGTTTGTAATTTTAAATGTATATTCTTGTCTGTCTGCAGGGCACGGTTCTCATGAAACTATTAATCAGCAAAAGGTGGGTTTAGACCAAAAGACATCCTTTTATTAAGTTCAGCTATTTTTTTTCATATATCACATTCTTTGTACTAAATAACAAATTGCTGTCAATATCACTATTTTCTGCAGCTCTCACAGGGTCTTTTGCCGGCTCTGCACCCCAATGCTCTTCCCCGCACACCCAAACTGTTGGCACCCTTGGATGGCAGGCCTACAGGCAGCGCTGCTCTGCCGGTGCTAAAGCACCACATTCCCCTGAAGCCTATCAGCCAGAGCCCTCTTTGCTCCAGGACCTGGCTGAGGAGAGAGAGGCTCTCCTGGGGCAGCCCACGTATTGGCCCTCTCACCACTAAGGGTGGCAGCGAGGAGAGCGGGTCCAGTAGCAGCAGCCAGAGTTCCATCGATCTGGAGGACGAGGATGTGGAAGATGCGAGGGATCTACACGAAAGACCGTCAGAAGACAGCCATCTGAAATTAATTGAGGACAAGTTTTTGAAGAATTCAAAAGATGTGAGCTGCACTGATGCGGACACTGAGTGTGAGAGTGGAAAGAAGGGATATCATTTTAAAGTTCAATCGAAGATCGGTCATATACCACCGATCCGCAGATCAGCACACATCCAGAACGGAGAGCCTATCAGTCACACAAATGATTCGCCCAGCACAGAAGAAGCTATAAATTCACATTGTGATGAGAAAGCCAACAATATTAATTGCACAAAAGAGCCTGTTGACTGTCAATCATTTATAAAATGTAACTATGCAAAACAAGACCATACTATGAATCATACTAAAGACACTGTGAACAATGAAATACCTATCACATCAAAGTCTACGGAGGAAATTGGCCATGAAATTACATTTACTATAAATAATGACCAGGATGATGCTAGTGGATGCACTGCAGGGAATTACAGAAATGAAGTGCAGCATGTAAAACAGGCAGAGAAAACAATGAAGGACATCATTGCCAATAAAACTACAGCAGCACATGATCTCCAGGTAGATAGCCCAATCCTTCATCTTGCTGAGGGTGTAAAGTTAAATACGAGCGATCCTTTGGGGAAATCACTGTTCTGTACTCCAACTGCAAAGCTCGCAATGTTAGACATTGGTCCTAGGAAGGATGAGATGATGGTGAAGGTCTTAAAGCCAGTCTGGAACAAGGGGAGAAGAACCAGCATTAAGTGTGAACCAAGAGCTAATACTCAAACCAACCAGTCCTTCAACATATTAGCACACAAAGACCGAAGCATCCCAAGTAGGAATAGGTCCAAAAACAATCCAAAGTACTCTTCACTTTCCACACAAGTCAAAGATAAAACCAGGAAAAGCTCTGAGCTAATTATTAGCAGAGAGGCCACAGTCACTTCAGCAAAATCAAAGCTTAAATCTGTTAAAGCTGCTCATAGTAACTCTGAAACCCCATCGCCACGAAAGAACGTTATTGATCATCCACAGAGCAAAAAAGCAAATCCGGACAAGATGAATAACAACAGAGCACAACAGCATCCAACAGAAAAGGCGCTAAAGAGCACCCGGCAGTTTAAGAGACCCTGTGTAGCGATGACGCCCAGGTCTAAATCTGCTGTGGACTTCATCACATACAAAGACATGTTTCAGCAGATCCAGAGTAGGGATGAAGGACCAGCTATCTATGAGATGTTTGCTGGTCCAATCTATGATAATCTTCGAGTTTCCAGCTCCTGTGAGAAAACAAAGGACAGACAAGTACAGTCTGCTCCGTCTAGAAAGACACAACAGAACAGCCATATAGTCAAACACCGACCTGTGAAACAAGCGCAGAGTAAGCTGAGAAGAAGCCCAGGGGAGAGAATGGTGGCTTCAGCTAAAAGCAAAGTAAAACCTGTGTCCTCCAGGGTGAAACCTCACCTCACACCTTTATCAAAGAAAGGCCTACACAAAAGGGAGAATGTTCCTAAACTTGAGGCTGAGTTAACTCTCAGTAAAGATGGTGAGATTTGTCATAACAGTGCTGAAGACAATCTGATAACACATGACAATCATGTGTTATCTACCATACAGGAGGCTCTTTCTAGGTATGGGTCAGAAACATTCAAATCTGATGACAAAACATTGACCACGCCTACAACTTCCTATCACGTGGACAATAATAGACGTATGAACATGAAAGAAACAAAAGTGAATTCAGCAGACCAACCGGTTCCTGAGCCTGTGTTTCGTCAAAGCTCCCAACAGCCAAACACTGACATTTGGACCTCTTCTAACAGCAGTCTCTACACCATTATATCACCAGTTTATCAGAAGTTTCTGGATGAGGTGGGGGACGGACCGCTTACAGATGACCTGCTGCAATGTCTGGCTGAGGAGCTGATCTCATTAGATGAGAAAGATGGATTCACAGATCCATGTCCTGAAAACCTGGAACTGAGCAAAGAGGAGTCTGAAAGAGAAGACGATCCTGTATTGGGGAGAAATGCATATCCTGAGGTAAACTTGATATCAAAGTGTTAATTTAAAAAACGTTGTCATCATTACAACTACCTAATGAATGATAACAAAATAAGACGTGATAACACATTTTTAACTCTGCATACTGATGTCTCTGCTCTATAAATCATGTTTTTTTAATATGATTACAAAAATACATAATTCATACAAAAAAATGCATGCCATGTCAACTAAGACATATCCTGAGAAACCAAAAGAATCATAATTTAACTACATCGTAACATGATTCTGAATTTTTATGTACATGTACAACATATTTACAACTCTTTATTTTGTGTTTTTTATTTGCAGGTTACTTCTGTAGACAGCGCAGCTCTGCTTGGCTTTGGGTTGGTTGTAAATGACACCATCTCATGGACAAAGGGTGAAATACTTGGCAGGGGAGCCTATGGGACGGTAAGTATTCTAATTTAGACAAAAAAAATGAATATACTGACAGCAAATATTCTAATAACACATTTAAACTGAAGAAATTATTTCTCTATGCATCTCTTTGCAAGGCTTTATATTGTCCTCGATTTATATGTATTTAACAATTAATTTTTGGGTAATATACAGAACGGGTGGAAATATACTACACATTCTAAGAAAAAAGTGTAAAATAGTTTTTGTCAATTTGCAAACATTTTCAAAAAAATTAGACTGGTAACATTAGCATATAAGGAAGTTTCTACTTATAAATCCAAATATTTACATTCATATTTAAAGTCTGCAAATAACTCTGAAAATGTCCAGGTAATCTGTAGTACATCCCTGGAGAATCCATCACTTGCACCTCCTTCTTTTATCACAAACTTTGCCAATTTTAGGCAATTAGCGAGCGCTGTTCTGTAGGCCAGTTGACTATCAGTCCTACTGTTTAAACCTTTCTTGAGACTTTGGAGAACACTTAGTAACATGCCATTTTCTTATGTATCCCTACAACTATATATTCTAGAGTCAAAGCAGGTAAAGCAACAAGCATAGACTAACCCTGGCAAACTGTTGCCTTCTTACCAGGTGTACTGTGGCCTGACTGGCCAGGGCCAGCTGATAGCTGTGAAGCAGGTGAGCTTAGACGCCTCTGACCCGGAGTCTGCAAAGAGGGAGTACGGTCGTCTGCAGGGGGAAGTGGAGCTCCTTAAAACCCTTAGACACACCAACATTGTGGGCTTCCTGGGGACCTCGCTCTATCAGCATGTGGTTTCCATCTTCATGGAGTACATCCCCGGAGGATCCATTGCTAGCATCCTCCACAGGTTAGCCTGATTCAAGACAAATTGACCATTTATCCAGATTAATCTGTTGAAGAACTGAGCTGTACCAATGCCTCATTTGTGACAAAATATCATAGCAGGAACAAACAATATAACATATTTAACACAAATTTGCCTCTTTTATGGCCCTCAGATTTGGTCCTCTGCCCGAGCGTGTTCTAGCCCTGTACACCCATCAGATCCTGGAAGGAGTGGCCTACCTCCACCTGAATAGGGTGATTCATCGTGACCTGAAAGGAAACAATGTCATGCTGATGCCCACTGGTGTCATCAAGCTCATAGACTTTGGTTGTGCACGCCGCCTCAGCTGCCTAAACCACACTGCAAGCAACAGTGGAGATCTGCTCAAGTCTGTCCACGGCACACCTTACTGGATGGCACCAGAGGTACATATGGAGTTCATTTTAGGGGGTCTTCTTATCTCTTTTAATTACCTAATTTCTATGTTTGACTGAACTTCTCTATTCTGACTGTTATCGTTGTTTCCACTTCTCAGGTTGTAAATGAGACCGGATATGGCAGAAAATCAGATATATGGAGTGTGGGTTGCACAGTGTTTGAGATGGCCACTGGGAAACCACCACTGGCATACATGGACAAGATGGCTGCCTTGTTCTACATTGGGGCTAAAAGAGGGTTGATGCCCTCCCTACCGGACACATTCTCAGATAGTGCCAAGGACTTTGTAAAAGTCTGCTTGACAAGGTGAGTACTTATTATCCTGATCAATTCAAACTAAAATGTGTCTTCTCTAGTTTAATGTATGGTTAATACATTCTACAAACTCACTTTTCCTTTAAATATTTATCTGCTGATGAAAATTAAAAAAATCTAATGTGAATGTGGGGGTAGGTTTCCTAATTTTTCATCTATTTTCTCCCAACTCCAGTGACCAGAGACTACGGCCATCTGTGGGGCAGCTGCTGAAGCACACATTCATCCCCCATCATGAGACTGCAGTGAACTCCTGGGAAACACAGAAAAAGATCTGTTGCAATCACCCAGATGGACTGTGCGGTTAACGGAAGTTACGCCATGAGGGACTCAGCTCAAAGTGACATTTAACGTCTTAATCTAGACCGGTGACTGAAAAGTGACCCTTTGTGACTGACTTTCTGTAACCCTTACTCCCTAGTGATGCAGTAGTGCCTGTTGAGGGAGCACGCAGCACTGAGCTCATGTCCAAGACACTTCTGAACCCAACATGAAGTAAATCAAGTGTGTAAAAAGCTAATATGAGAAGCACTTTAATATATTTCACTTTGTGCATTAATACAACCTACAAAATATGGAGATATATGCCAGATTTTATACTAACTTTTGGTATTTTTTGTAGCTATTTGTGCCAATCTTATATTTTATCACTCCTGGTCTTTGTCCTGTGTAATATACGAGTTGATAGAATCTGCTGATAATGTAGAACACATTTCTATCAATTAAAAGTAATTGTTTATGTCCATAATCTACATATTTCAGTGCTGAGAATGTGAACTACTTCCTTTTGGTCTCTGACATGTTGCAGAGGGATCAGTGTCTTAAATCATATGCGAAGAAGAAATACAGCTGATGAATTATTTTCAAATTACTAGAAGTTACTACAGAGTAACATCTCTTCATATTCAAATTGGCACATCAGTTTCTTTACTGTTAGTATATATCAAGAAGGATAGACGCATAATAAAATGACAGCAACAATCAGAGTTTATACTGTCAGGGTAGTGACAACTTTGAGGTTTATTTTTAATAAGAGGAAAACAAAAAAGGATGTAAAGAGTGGCTTATGCTTTCGTCCACACAACTGCTGTTATTCCGACAGCCCAACTGTGAAATCAGGGTACAAACAAACCAGCCTCGTTAAGCATTTTGCACACTAAAAATAAATGAGTAACCCAATTAAAGAACAGAGTGGACTGGGTCATGTCAAGATTTTAGAACATTACAGTTTTAATGTCGATGCAAAAATGTGTTAAGTCAACGTAACTTCAACCAACTGGACGAGGAAGTGAGTGAAAACAAAAAAATCTATGGGGGATGTCAACACTGTGGATACCTCCAATATATATCCAGCAGGTCGTCTTGCATATGGCCTATTAGTCACTGTTCTGAGAAGTCTTTCTGCGACTAGAACTGAGGGAACAAGTGTTTCATTATTCTGAATAGTACCCTGTTAATGGTTGATTGAATAATTACATGTATCCCCTTTACCACCTGATGTCTAAAAGGGCTAGTGTCATGTTGTGAATCTACGTCCAATGCACTTCAAAGTAAAAAGGGTTATGTAAACTTTAATATCACACTACTATAACTGTCTTTGTCAGGTTTTTTGTCTTCTTTTCTTGAGGCACAACCTTTGGCATTCTGCTTAAAGGTCTACTAAGAGGTCCAAAAAAAACAAAAACAATTTTTGGTGGAAATCATATCGTTTTGATAAAGTGTAGAGTAGGTTTTGGATGTGCCCGTGTTGCTGAGGGCATCGACTGACGTTTCCTGTGATGGAAAAGTTCAGCGCAGCACCCTCTGTAGGAAGGCTGTAAGAAGCACACACCAACTGGAATGCTGCAATCATTCACCCATGATGATGCCCAACAAGTTGATCAACAAAATAAGTACTTTATAGGTTTTATAGTTATTTTGTCATACTTACAAGCAGCTCCAAACCTGAGTAGTCATGGTATAGCTTTTTTTTTTCTTTAAACATACAAAAACGTATGTACATTTATCTTCACTTTCTGTAAACAGCAAGTGTGTTCTCCTTTTAAA
Source organism: Scomber scombrus (assembly GCF_963691925.1). Classification (NCBI taxonomy): domain Eukaryota; kingdom Metazoa; phylum Chordata; class Actinopteri; order Scombriformes; family Scombridae; genus Scomber; species Scomber scombrus. The sequence goes on along the minus strand of NC_084982.1, from coordinate 22,776,682 downwards.
TCCCTTTGATGATTGAAACATGCAAATCTTACGCACAGTATTTTAAGTATAAAAAGAAATCAAGACAAGAAAGTAATTGAGGAGATGAAAATTTACACCTTAAAAAAAAAAAAAAAAATGCATCCATCAACAGTGCTTAAATGGAATGCCAGCAAACATAACTTTTACTCATCTCCATCTGGCCACTGGCTTCCTCCATACAATCGCAGAAATGTGATTCGATTTTTGGAAAAAAAAAAAAAAAGAAAAAAATAGAGGAAGAAACTGAAGAAAGACATGGAATATACACTATATTCCAATGCCTTTTTATAGTACTTGTAATACTTATGTTTTCTCATATGGACATCTGAAATGCAGGGAAGGATTTCCCCTACGATGTGAATACACACTCATACCCTCCCTACCAAGCACACGCGCGCGCGCACACACGCGCGCACACACACACACACACACACACACACACACACACACACACACACACACACACACATTCTTAGACCCATTTGAGGAGAGAGGAGAACCAAGCAGCAATTTGACACCAACAAAAAGATGGGACTGAGCATCACAGCCCACAGGTCTTACAGTCAGGAAGCATAATTTTTTCACCTTTCTTGTCTCTCAGAAGCTGAGAAGTCCAACAATACATTTAATCTTTTGCAGTTTTTCTGCCTTTCAGTAAAGGGTTTATCATCACATAAAGGAGTTATTTTCCTAGGGCACTTAACAGGGAGGTGAGCATAGTCTTTAGTTTCAACTGTGGGTAGTTTGTTGCCATTTCCATGTGATGGCCATGGCTGCAGAGTGGCGGACTCAGTGTCTCTGCTCTCCCACTTCATGTGGCGATTCACTAGGAGGAAGGTACTGCTGAGAGGTCCGCAGCCCACCTGGGTGTGACAGGAGGGGGAGGAGGAGAAACAAGAATAAGGAGGAGGAAGAAGGGGAGGAGGGAGGTTAGCCACAGAGCTGCAAGCCAGATGAGACACACTGCAGTACAGGAGAGGAGGAGGAGGAAAAAAGGGGGGAAGAAAAAGATGAGGTACCTGCAGCACCAGTGCCACCCTTGGAGATTTTGCTCAGTTTGGAGCTAGAAGTGGAGGATGAGGAGGGAGGGTGGTGGTTGTGGCTGCCCTCGGCGTACGCCCTCTTGCGCGATGAGGATGAAGACAAAGAGGTGGATCCGGGATGAGCGAGCATCGTCACGTCCATGCCGACCAGTCCCGTAGGAGCCCGAAGCAGGCCTCCCCCGCCACCTGGTCCCTCTGGTCCTCCTCGTCCATTACCGCTGTGCGTGTGGGTGTGAGGGTGACTGTGCTTGTGATGGCGGTGAAGATTGTGATCTGCTCCACGATGTTTCTCTTTGCTCACCAGCGGGCTGGAATGTTTATTCTTGTTGTTTGCTGCCATGCCTTCATCTGATGAGCTGTGGCGCTCAGATGATGAAACTTTTATCTTCATCTTAAGCTCATCTTTGCCTGGTGGTCCACTTTTATCTAGCTGGGAGCTTCCGCCGGACCCAGGAACAGCCAGGCGGACCTTAAGTGAGCCTTTGTCCCGTTTGTCACTGTGGTGGCGTCTATCTTGCCCTGAAGATGAGGAAGGAGCTTTACTCTTCATTGGGGAGTTAGTGCTGCCACCGTGGACATGCAGGGATACTTGGTAGGGCTGTGAATGTTTTCTGTGGTCTACTTGGCTCATAGAGGATGGTGCATAGGTAGAAGAGGAGGAAGACGATAGATCCACCCTCACGTCGCTCTCCATTAGTCCATGCTGCTCCTGCCTGCGTTTCTGCCCAGACACAGCCAGCTCTGCAGCATGTTTCTCTCTGTATTTGTCCAGAGACAGTTTCTGAGCTGAGGGAGGTTGTGGCAGAGGAGGCTGTGAAGCTGGTGGAGGAGGGTAGGCAGGCTGAGGTGGTGGCTGATGCTTGCCTACTCCGCTCCCACCAGCTCCTTTTTGTTCCTGTTTGACAGGGTTGAACTCTACTATTTTCTCAGTCCTGTACACTGGCGGATGCTGAAGCAAAGATGAAGTGGAGGTCTGCAAGGACATTGTCTGCTCTTGGTGAGGGATGCTGAGGGGTTCCGGTTTTAAACAGGTGGAGGAGTACCCTGCTTGACTCTGGTTGCTCTGGGGCCACTCGCTGTGGCTGGCTGGATTGTATGTGCCAGCCATGAGGTCCAGAGACAGAGGTGCCCCTCCAGAATGGCCAGGCATTGGTACATTGAAGGTGGCAGCTGCTTTGGAAAAACTTGGGTTTGAGGATGGGACTCCGAGGAGCGAGGCGTCACTAAGGGAATGGTCATGGAGCATGGAAGGCCCAGCAAAGTTATCCGCCAACTGGTTGCCGTCAGACTTGGGCTTTTTGGCAGCTTGTGTTGCCTAGAGGGTAGAAAGAGGATATTTGTGAAGCTGTGAAGAGTCTGGCCTTTAGTTAGCAGTAAGCTAATTTGGTGTTGATGGGTACATATATGTAATATTAACACGAGAACAAATTCGACATCTGGTTCTTTTTCTCATACTTGGCTATAAGTTTAGACCTTTTGACTATATTCATGCAGGTGGGCTTTTTGCTTGTTTAAATAAGGATCTCAAAGGTTTACATGTAGCTGCTTTGGTAAGGCCATTTATTTTGATCATAGTTATCTATAAAATTCTCTTTTTTCTCATTTTAAAAGCTATGAATGGCATTTGTATTATTGTTATCTTATCTCATTATTATTATTATTATTTATATGGTGGCCAGTCTCCCAGGAGTGGGTGCTGTTTTTATAATGCATTGTATATGATGGTTAAAAAATCCAATAAAAACATCTGAACAACAACAATAATAATAATAATAAAATTATCTACAACATTTCATAATGCAGGGTAAATGTAGTATTTCTCTTTGAAAAAAAAGCCTGCTTTTCACCTTTTTTGGTTATGATTTTGATGCAAACGCAATTAACAATTAACTGTTTTTTATGGTTTACGACAAGCTAATCTGCGCTTGAAGAATGGAGCTGAAATGTATCTTACCCTCCAGTTGCGTATTCTTTTTAACCGGCTGGGAGTCTTCTCCAGAATCTGAAGAAACTCGTGGGTCAACTCTATAAAACATGAATGCGTTCATCAAACACCATCAAACTGCATTGATAAACTGACGCAATGCAACTGCATACAGAACCACAACAGCATCGCTTCAAGGTAAAGTTATTCACTGTAACAAAGCCAAATTCAAACTCACCATCAAGCAGCTCGAGGGTGACAGAGCTGTCCACGTACTCCCACCAGTGCTTGCCATCAGTAGAAACTGGGATCTCCCAGTTGGACCACTTGCATGCCAGGTGGATGCACACGCAGGCAATCACTGTGGGCTTGTACTGGAGGCAGAAGGTAGTGAGGTGTAGACTGTGTAGTGTGAGATGCATGTGTGTAGGTGGATATATCATATATATGTATGTATGGGTATATGTGTGAGTGGATTCAGGCCAGGCGTGGTCAGGATTGGTCCCACATGTGGAGAAAAGACAAAGAAAAACAGAAGAGGGAGCAGACAGCTTTAATTCGCTGTTGGCAAAGTTTGCAACAGTAGAATTGTTTTAAAAAATGTGTCGATACAGTAAACTCTGACCATGTATCACGTCTTTCATTTTAAACACAATTCTCTTTTCAAACAAATACAGGCAATATCTCTAAAAATGCATGATTTTGCTATTGTAAGGACAGAATTCCCAGTGCGCTTGGAAGAAAATGCTCAGGTGTATCATGAGACAAATGATTCATGTTTCAGGGAACTTGGCTAGTTTAAAAGATGGGACATAGACAAAACTGAGGGGACGTATGGTGTGCCCATTGTGAAACACACTGAACCCTGAGGCCACTCGTGACATTTCCATCTTTGTACAGTTTCCTCATGAGGAGCTGTTCATACAACCATCTCTCTCTGTCTCAGTGTGTCTTTCTGCATTAAAAAAGGAAAGAAAAACCCAATGGGTGCTCCGGATCCATGACATGGCACAAGCGCTGCCATAATCTGACCTCTGCCCCATGGGTAAATCAGCATTTAATGAATCTGACATGTACCAGTGCAGTTCTGCACCAGTGGAATTGCAAGTATAGATCATGGATAGACAATACAACAGGTTCATATCACATCACAAACAACAGATAAGACATAAATGCTACCATCCAAGTATCCATAGCTGATATATTAAAACAAACTACACCTAAAACATTTCAAAATTGCCACTAAAGGATTGGGTCAGTTGTAAACACAAATAGTTAACTTTGGGTCAACATTAGGTAAACCTAATCACACTGTCTGTGCTACAGTATTCTTAATGCAAAGTTCACTTATTTTGCTTTTGACAGTATGCCAGGGGTTTACCTGAGTTTCTGGAGGGCTAAGGTGGTCACAATGTTGGACTAACAATAATATTTATTTAAAAAAAACATGCTGTGTGATATTAGGAAATACTAATGAAAAAAAAAACGTTTTTAGTAATAGGATTTGAACTGCTATTTTCTCATCCTCCCATAATCAGGCTGTAGTGGCCACAGCCAGGTGTAGGGACGGGTATAGTTAAAATGTTATTTTTTATCTATATTAACTAGGGATATAATATACATTAAAAACTAAGTTAAGAAGTTATGCTATATACATACCTGGAGACGGGGGACTGCTTTTCTACATGTTTATGCTTGTTGAACAAGTGGTTTGATAAAGTACTTATTGGGTTCTTACTTTTTATCGTAGTTACAGTAACATGCATAAGTTTATGAAAACTTGAGTAAAACGTTTATCTTTCACTTCACCAGGTTCCTCCACCGCGGCCTCTATAATTGTAGGGAAAACGCTGTGTGCCATCGACTCTAGAGAAGTGAACCTTGCATTTAGAACAGATGTCTGCTCCCAAGATCAATAATTATTATTTTACAGAATTATATTAACAATCTGGTTAATAATGGCTCACTCTGAAGTGGTTTTCTGTTAGCTGGAGTTTGGTGCCACTAAATCCCAAACATGTGAATCAAAGTTTCTCAAGAAAAGCCATGTCCATTTTATGTCTGGATTTAAGTGTGCTATAATGTTACGGTCACTATGTTTCAACATGCAGCTTTAAAAAAAGGGAGAGAGAAAAAAAAACACCTAGTGAAAAATAGGCAGCACTGCATTTTAAAACATATTTGGTATTTGGCTGGATGGTAACCTTGTACTGTGAGACAAGAACAATGTCTGGAGTCTGCTCAGTCAGATAGCAGAAGCCTTAAAGTTATCACTTAAAGCAAATACGTTAAAGGATTTAGCTAATGACTACATTTCAAATATTTTAGAACATGGGTGACGCGTGTCACCGTGATTTAATAAAAATAAATCATTTTCAAAATCAAACATCCAGACATTGTCAACTAATATGAACAGGTTGAGGACAAAGTTAAATACAGTAATACAAATCTCTAATACTTTATACACACCCTTTAAGGACCCAGTTTTCAGACTTAAAGACATGTCAAGAAAGATATTAAGTCTTCCTCAGAAATAATCATCACCAAATTAATTTTGATCTGAAAACAAGAGACTGAATAGCTTATTCATACGCTTAGTATTTTCTAACACTGCAGGTCCTTAATGGGTCACAATTAAGTTTTTATGTAATATCTTTTACGTTAATGAAAAATGTTGAACAGCAGCTAGAAAAATATGCATTTAAAAGTCAAGCATAATATTAAAAAGTGACAAAAATTTGAGGAGATAATGCATTTTGAACAAATGGATATGAAAAAGAGAATTTCAAAAATGAATTTGCGGTACTTACCGGAAAGACCTCTACGAGAAATGTTTACATCTGTGAAATCTTTAGCTGCTATTCAGGCTACCAAAGTGTCTTTCTTTTAGAATTATGCACTTTTTCGCAACCGAACAAACATGTGGGTTTCAAGCGCACCACTACACTTCACATCTTGCATTCAACCCATCTGTGCCAACACGTGGTCCCTTGTACAATACACCGCACTGCGACTGGGGCCGGTAACGCTACGAGCCACCCTGTCCCGCTCCCTTTGAACGAGGGAGGGGAGCCGAGGGGAGGAGGCAAGCGTCCCAACAACCACCAGCGCAAGTAGGGCCCGTTGGACACTGAAAGGGTACCCTGCATTACAGGAAGCTATGGTGTGCAGTCAAAGTGCAACAAAGGAGGGGCAGGATAACAACCTGTTGGTAGCCATGAAATAGGAAGTCTGTGCCAGATCCTTGCTTGCTGTAAGAGAGAGAGAGAAAGAGACACAAAGAGAGAAAGATATAGAAGGAAAAACAAGGATTACCATTGTTGCAAAACAAAAGCATTTTCATCATTAGGACAAGATCTGCATGTTTAGTTTATTTCCAAAGCACTTATTGAGCCACGGCCAAGACTGAAGACAGCACGCAAACTGTTGCTGTATACTTAATGTAAACTGGAAGATTTTCTACTGGTATTAATAATATAATTCTGTATTATGATTAAATAACTTGGAGTGTCACTCTATCACGATCATACTGTATTATCATTTTACAAAAATTAAGAGTAACAAATTAATAATTTTATGCAAATTAAAAATGGAAAGATGAGTAATTCAAGGTTTCATTTAACGCATATCGAAAACGTGACATACAAAATGAGATGGCAAAACCTGGGTAACGACCTTTAACAATGTGCATGTTTCAGCCTTGGACTTGGCTCAATGAGCATCAGTACGTGTGCTACTGTGTATCATACAATGAACTCAAAGGATCATCAAAAGGATATAAAAAAAAATGATGTGTGTGTGTGTTCAAATAAACATTAAATCATGAGGATTTTTTTCACCCCCCTCCCCACCCACATCTGAGGTGGGACAGACAAGAGCAGAGGGCACAAAAAGCAAAGAAGGAAGCCTCTACCTCGCACTAGCTGGGAACATTTCACCACATCAGTGTGTGGGTGATCAATAGTAATTTCAAAGCCTGGAACAAAATACATGACAGGTGAGTTCAACACAGACACAGTTGGGAGGTGACATGTCATTTTATGATTAAACAAACAAAACTGTCGCTCAAACGCAAGACTATTCATTCAGGTTCTAGTACGTGTTTACACTCCAGTTTATAAGGAACACCTAGATTAAACTAATGCAGTATAAATACTCAAACTAATCTCCATCAAGCATGTGCTGGTGTACTGTATTATTGCTAGGGTCACTCATAAGATCATAGGCTGCTCGCTGCCCTCTTTGGAGAATTTATTCAGTCACTTATTCCTCAGTAGAGTGCCCAACATGCAGAAAGACTCACCCTGGACATCATCTATGTGACCTGCTGTCCTTCAGATCCAACAAATCACAGACAGACAGACTTAGCTTCTAATCCACAGCTATACGAGAAGTAAACTCTGCCTAACACTGATACTGGCTGCACAGATGTCTTAATGCCAACTGCACCTCTCTATGTATATATTCCTAATTGCACTACTTGTATATAGGGCCACTGCAATTCAGTAAATATGCAATATCTTATTGTATTGTTTTATGCATTATAGCAAATATATATATTTTATATATACAGTGGGGTCCAAAAGTGGGAAAGTGGTCACAGACCTTTTGTATTCAACTGTATACTTAGCTAGGTTTTTCCATTTTAATTGCTGTTTGTTATGTGTAAATACAGTAAGGACTGCTAGTCACTTCATTGAATCTGTGCAATGACTAATAAAAAGGTATTCTACTCCAAAAGACACACCTCTCAGTATAAACCAATACACTTCAAAAGCAACACAAACTACAGCCTCCAACGTGACCATAAAACACACTCAATTTATCTACAACAGATTACATAAAAGACAGAATACTATAGCCCTCGTGGAAATACGATATATAACTGAGCTCGGTTGTATTATACTGCAACAGGTTTATCTAGGTGTACCCAATAAACTGGCACGTGAATGTTAAATAGAGATAGTGGATTTCAATCTTTGTGAGTCAGTTTGTTCTAAATTAAGTGCATTTCTCAGTGTAGCGTGTAATCAATAAATTTGGAGAAATTGATTTGGCCATAAAGTAAAATGAATGGGATCATAATTTGCAAGAAATTATGTCTAATATCAACATCAAGAGAATGACATGTCACCTTAACATGACTTATTGATAATATTTCACATTATACCCATACAGCAGCTGATAAAAACATTCCACTCAACAGGCTGTGATGAATAAATTCAACAGTGATCAATAGCACTACTCCCTTACTTAAAATGATAAAAGCCAATGATAATGATTATGATAAACAAAGCGCTCGCTCTCTCTCTCTCGCAATACATCCACTCCCGTCACCACTACTTACCCAGGGTCTGCAGCACTATGGATTCAAGTATCACCAGCTCTTGAGCTTGCTGGAGGTATGCCTGAAGTTTGATAGACAGTCATTACATAACAATTGTAATGAGTCTATTAATCTTACCTAACAACTGATTTCAAAATGGCCAAAACTCCAAAACAGAGAGGCTCATTTCACGATTAATGTAAAAGGTGTTGGTAGGTGTAGGTCTGTGTCACACACCAACAGCAGGCCAGAGCCGGAAAAATAAGCCCATTGTACAGGGCATGGCACAGCCAGTTTATACATAGGGAAACCATGACCAATGAGCGAACTGGAAAGACAGATGTGGAAAGGGGGGAAAAAAAACTGACAATCATACAATGTGTGCAGCCACTCAAACTTACATTACTTTTTGTGTCTAGAGGCGATTCTTGGGGATTCAGGCAGGCATGTGCAACTTTGATCACATGTTCGAGTTTCCGAGGTTGCTCTTCCACTTTTGCGGCCAAGAATAAGGTGGTCGGAGATATTGTCTGTGTAAAAGCATTGATACATTTTAATACAGACACAAGATAAGCAGTGTGATATATGTCACAGTCTCATCAGCATGTTATATGGATGAATTATGGTATTATAGTAAAATAATACTTACATTCCTGTGGAATTTGGTGAAAGAGTGGTGCATATAAAATCTATGCATGTAAACAATAGCTGTATTTATTGTTAGTTGGGAGCTGGAGGTTGTGTGTCAAGGAACATTTTCAAATCTGCTTAAGTGAACAATTTGGCTGTATTATATTATGTCAAACCATGCTTCATTATGCAGCATTTTTTCCCTATTAAAAAAGGGCGAGGACAGCCAGAGTAAAGAAGCTTTTTCAGTTAGATAAGATAAGATAAAATACTCCTTTTAGTCCCACGAGGAGGACATTTACATTACTGCAGCAGCAACGTGGATAGTAAAAAGGAATAAAGAATAATAACTAAAAGTACAAAAGCAATAAAAAATAGTAGTGAGTTTGATATTATTATTGCACACATTCAGAGTTACAATTATACATATAGCACAGCTGAACTGAAGGAGCAATATATCTGAAATACTACTATTCATGCACATTTTTAAAAAAAAGTACAATTTGAAAGACACGATTTATGAAGACAGGTGACTTATGTAAGCTACGTCGAAATAGCCCTCCCAAAAAAATGTTAAATGACAGCAGTCAACATCACTGCATGTGGGCTAATGGAGCATATGGTTGTTCAATAAATTACACTTCAGTGTGACAAGTGGGGTGAGGCATTTTTTTTATTAGTTGACAAGTGGCTTGAACAGCTGCAAATTTGGCTTTAACCATTAAACAGGCAGGAGTGGAAAATTAGATGTGAAAAATAATTTTATGTTATTACTTGTCTCATTTGCACCTAAGTAAATCATCTCCACATATATTTTTTCAATATTTTAGATTTCATGAGTTGTACCACCCAGGATACGTTGCCCCTATTAGGCATAAAAAATGGTCATAATGGTAAACAACATAATGTTTTATTAGATGAAGAAAAGTGATATATTCTTGTTTTCACTTCTCATCAATATCACACATACTAGTTTCTATACAGGGTTCCCACACACTGTTACCATTGAATTTTCAAAACTTTTCCATAACTATTCCTTTAAACAGGTGTTTGACACTTTGTTCTCACCAAATGATGGGTACATTTTATAATTACATCCCAGAGCAAGCGTTTGACATGATAAAAGTGGGAGGTCCAAGTTCATGCAGCCTGTCTTACATCCATTATCTTTTATATGAGATCAGGCCATCCCTAATTCAAAATTTTTCCAGGCCTGGAAAACAGTTCTTCTTATATCATAACGTTTCCAAGAATTTCATGACTGTGGGAACCCTATCTATACTGAAATGATCATTTCTATCCAAGTATAGAACTACCACATGCTTCAACTCATTCTAAAAAGGACAAGACACATTTAAACAATTAAACAACCACCTTGACCACTTCAAGCCATTGACTGATTCAAGCACTTGAACATCTGGGCAAAAGGTACACTAGCCACGGCCTATCCCCAAAATATTGATGCTCAACGCTATGTTCTTAAGACCAAAATGTTTGGCGCGCAATGTCCCACCTGACCAATAAAAAAGCAACTGAAAACCAACTTCAAAACCCTTCAATCATGCTCCTAGCAGGGTGTTACAGAGTGTGTATCTCCTGGTGCACGCTGCCTGTTTAAGGGTTAAGGCCTTTTTTTCTAGTAGCTGGTTAGCATGCTACATTAGCGGCGTGGCTAAACATAACATCTAATCGCGTTGAGATAGCAGATTATGATTATAACAGTGAGATCATGTTGGAATTAAATACGACATTTTACCTATATGAATTTAAAAAGTCATGAATCTCTTACTCTAAGCCTCAGCGTGCAGCTTTAAAACGAGCTAATCAGGGCCCGTCAGTAACACCAGGTTAGCGCCATGTCTCACTTTTTACTCTCCTTGTTTACAAAAAAAGGGATACACGTTGAGTCTCTGACCCATGTCTTGGACCAGATTCGCCGCTTGTTGTCGGTAGGACAGCTCCCGGTCCGGTTCCACTCCGAATCGGCGGGACGGTGTGTTTTCTAGTTGCTCCCGGGTGAAGAACCACTTGGACGAGGATCCCCGGCACGCCGCCATCTTTGCTCTCCAACGTTCTCTGGGCAGAGAGCAAAGCGGAAGTGACGTCTCGGTGTCGCACAGGAAACCAGCAGTACTTCATGCTGCAGCTGAGCAGCATCCATGATGCCAGGCCTTCACACAGCATGGTCTCTCTTTTACTAACATTTTCTCCTCATAATTACGTACATATATATATATATATATATATATATATATATATATATATACCTTGTCGTTCACCTTCATACCTGGTAAGTATGGAATCAGATTTGTGATAGAATGATTAAGCAAAACGTTTTAAACATCAAACAAAAATAATAATCTGAGAGAGAATAAAGGTAATCTCAAAAATAAAACATAACTTGCAAACAAATTATCTTTGTAATCATGTAAACTATTGGTCTTTGCGATTGCGCTCTCAGCTCCTGATGTTTTGCTTGCAAAGATAACTAATCAAAAAGGACATTTTATGAAAACAGCAAAATACCAATAGTTTACATGATTATACAGATAATTTGTTTGCAAGTTGTAAATTCTATTTTTGAGATTACTTTTTTTTTGCTTGGATGATTTTAATTCTCTATCAGATTATTATTTTTGTTTGATGTTTAAAAAGTTTTGCTTGATCATTCTGACACAAATCTGATTCCATAGGTGAGAGGTTTTATTTTCTTTAGTTTCCATATTCTGTAGTTTATATTTAATCCCATGTACATTTAGTTTAACTGAAAACTTTTTAAGACATGGGGATAATTCAGTGTTATGTTATATCCTGATGTCAATGGATTGTCTGCAAATCCTGTTTATGCATCTTTACTTGATTTGGTCCATAAACTTGTATTGCATATTACCTGGATATTGTGTTCACTCATTTATAGCATAGTTGTATTCGTCTGTTTGTCTGTATTGTTGCAACTATGTTTATATTGCTCTTACAGCAAGGTCAGTCTTGGACAAAAAGTATTTTAAGGAAGATAATGTTTTATCTCAAAGAGCTGAGTTAAGGATTAACTCATTCTTTAAAGTGGGGAACACAACTCTATTATTCCAGCTTTTATTGAGCAGTTCTCTTTTTGCTGTTAAGAAGTGAGGGATCACATTAACAGGAATGTGTTGGATTATGTTGCGGGTGGTATGTAAGGCTGCTGTAGCAGTCCTGCATACTTTTGTGTGCTTTAACAGTGGGATTGACTGTGAATGTGCCCCGATAAATGTTAGAAGTTCTCTCTTACTGTTTATGAGGTCTGTGACAAGCTTAAAGATTTTGGTGTGGATCACAATAATTTTGTTGTTCCATAAAATGTGTAGGAATAATAACAACAATGCATCTCTGAAGGTGAATGGCAGCATATTGGGCACTCTACCATGTTATAACCTGTGTTGAACCCAGTGGTTTATTACACAGATATATAAAGACATGGAGCCATACATTAACCGTTATAAAACTAAATCTAATAGTGAAAAAAACTATAAAATCAGATGACATTGTAACTACTTTTATTCTGTTCAAATTAATAAGGCAATTCACAAAATTGGTAGTTAAATATTTAATTACATAATTACATCAAACAACAATACAATTAATTAAATCAACTATACAAACTAATGCAAAATAAAATCATCCCAAATTTGAATTTGGGTGAAGCAGTCGAATCTCAGATTTCCAAGTCACTCGAATTGCTCTCGTTTCAGGCCCAAAAATTCCAGTGCATTTCCAGCAAGCAGTTTATCCTGCAACACAAAAGAGTACAAATAATGAAATGAATGCATTACAGACATAGTGAACTTAGTTTAAAGGATGAGGCTGACAATTTTCTCATATGCAGAGCCAAAACCAACTATGAAAGCATCCTACCTATTGTGCGTCTATCCAAACTCTGATACACATTATTCTGCTGTGCCCAAGACCTCCATTGAAAAAAACTTTGCACTACTTTTAACAATCTTTTGATGACTAATTGTAAAATGTCCATTTCACTGCTGTAAATATAAGATTGCTTCTTTTCTACCTAGCTATTTACTGTAGACAATATAGGGACAATTCAAACAACAATACTGAGGTATCTGCATTGCCTAAATAAAGGCAAGGAAAATATTTTTACCTTGAGTTTGTCATCAAATTCATCCATCGATTCAATCAGGGATCCAGGCTGCAGCTCACCCAGTGGGAATGGGTAGTCTGTTCCCAGCATCACTTTGTCCTGAAAGGAGAATATATCATTAAATATTTAATGAATATGTGCTAACATACATGTGACACGCCTGACAGTATTAAACAATTGTTTCTGCTTTTAAACAGTGTCATAGTTGGTCAGAGGTCCACAGTTTTTGGTTCTCAGGTACTGAAGTTTATTTTGCCTATCAACCCAGTTGGGCCAACAACAGTTGGTTAGCCTGCCCTAAGCAGATACAATGTAGATGTAAGCCCAGGTCATGCCTCCAAGTATCTGTTCTTGGCATGGGTAGGAGAAGGATTTAATGGCAGCTTAAGCGTAAGTAAAATCAGTGTTAGAGAATGGGATTGGTAGATTTATGAAGGCACAGCCTGATACCCACTGCCTAATCATAGGTCAAAATATAATTGAATATGAGTTCTGGGCTTGCGAATGCTCACCCAACTTATATATATTAACCATTCATCCCCAGATCTGTTCAAACTCCGTACATATTGTCCAGGAGCCTTTTTCTGACCACCCATAGGAAATGGCAGATGAATGAACAGCTCACTTTTCCAATAACATCAATAAGCAGCTTCATGGCGATGGGATCATGAACTAGGGAGTCTGTGTAGAAAGAACCGAGGTATTTCCGTGGATTGATCTCGTTGTCAACAGCACACAGGTCAGGACGAACATTGTGGCCATGTTCAATTCTACCAATGGTGAATGGGAAGGAGCCACCTGTAAAAAGGATTAACAAAACAATTTTGCGCTCATATTACTCTGCTTTGACTTTGATATACTACATTAGAAATGTATAAGCACGTCTGGTCTTTACCTCCATGAGCAAAGCAGATTTTCAGTTTAGGGAATCTCTCCATGACACCTCCAAATATCATTGAGCAAATAGCCATGGTTGTCTCTGACGGCATGCCTTTCAGATGGAAAAGACAATACAACACAGTGTTTCTTTTCATACTATACTTCAATTAAATGTCTTGTTATTAAGATGATATAAGTGGGTTAATATATTAAATGGCAGAAGGTTAATGAAAACACAACATTAAGCAATTGAGCACAAAATGATCAATCACAATGCAACTTGCAATATGACGTTTAAGCTAAAATACTGGTGTCATCAATCATTTTAGGAAATAGTGGGTAAAGTTTTGCTCTGTGCTTTTTTCTGTGGGTTCAGTTTGTTATGCGTTGTTTAAAAATGGATCCATTTCAGACAAAACTACTGAATTTTCATGAGTAAGATGTGTTTTTATTTTACTATTGACCAGGACCAGGGGGAATATTCAATATCTCCTCCATCTACTCCATCTCCCTCACCCACCAGCCAGGGTAGCCAATACTTAGCCATTCTCCCATCCGTCTGCATGTCCCAGGGGTGAACAAATATGGAGCAGCCCAGCTCCTCAGCTGCCTGCAGGGAAGACACACTGCAAGGTCAGTATTTCTCAATGAATGACCTATGAATACATAGGGATGTCACTTTAATATGGAATTAGTCTAACCAGTGACATGTAAATGCTGGTATATTTTCTAATAAGGCACACAATGTTCCAAGAGGAATATAATTAGTATGTGCTGCAGTATGCAATGTCTTACAGCATAGAAAGGATGGAGTTCAGCAGCGTTGAGGTCCCAGTTGTTTATATGTGAGCCAATCTGAACCCCAGGGAAGCCCAGTTCCTTTACGCAGCGCCTCATCTCCAGCACAGCCAAGTCAGGGGCTTGCATGGGCAGCGTTCCCAGGCCCACAAACCTCTTGGGGTGGTTACTCACTGTCTGGGCCAAATCGTCATTTAAAAGGCCACAGAGATCCAATGTGTCATGAGGTTTGGCCTGAAATCACACAACAGGATTAAAACGTAGAAGGTGTGATGTATTTTAGTCATATTCTTTGTCTTAGTGTTGATGCTTTGAGTTGTGACTAAAGTGGAACAAAGGCGGATGCAGTAAGTAGCTTTGCAGGCTATGATATAAGCCACTGGTGTATCACAGAAAAGGCATTTCATTTGCTTCTTTTATTTAACAGGATTGTGTAGGTGCAGCTTACAGTTATTTTGTGCACAGTGAAAAAAACATTTCCGGTCTTAAGCACACAACAATGCAACACAATAGCACTATTGTTTTTTGATTAAATTTTCTCTGACATGAGGTGCACTTACCCAGTAACTGAACATCACGGGAACAGTAGAAAGTGCTTGGACTGTGACACCTGAATTTCATAATCAGAAACAGTATTTCTAAGTATTTAAAAGACAAAACTTTTTGTAGTCTAACATTGTTTTTGTCTTTCATTTCATGTGGATACCATGCAGATCCATGTCTCGTATACGTGCGTTTGCATCCCAGCAGTTTTCTTCAATCACTCGAAATAAATTCCCATCCTTCATCATCTTTGCTTCACCCTGAAACACAACATCCACACCAATAACAAACATCTACAATTAAAATGTTCCTTGTCTCTTTACTATAGAGTTAGGAGTTTGTTTCTCTGCCATGCAAACTTGTTCTTGTTCATTTTATCCATTGTATGTTACATTTCTCAACTTCCTGAGCTCTTTGACTTTCATAACACTTTCTCAACCACATGATGGCAGCAGACTGCTGATTACTGTTTCATGGAAATCCTGAAAGATGCAAATTGTCATTAACACCTGGCAATATAATTTGATGACAGGCACAATCCTTTTGAATAGTTTCTCAGGGTATATTAAAATGCAGACCTGAAAAATCTGAGCAGTTTTTCCCCAGTTAACAGCTGTAATTAAGTCTTTCATCTTGGGTAAATCTACACTTGCATTGCAATGTGGATTGTAGTCCTGTTAGATTTTGTCTTAACATTAGCTTCAGCACTTTAACAGCTGTTCATCATCAGTCTATGCATAATTTCTATACATCTGTGTGACACATTCTACTATATATCTGTGTGTACAGTTTGCTGATGCGCAAAGCTCAACCAGCATCTGATGCTAAAAGTTTATTGGCTACACAGTTGCCAGGCTGCTCCGTGTTCTGCTGTGTTGCAGCTGTGTTTGAAGCGGATCTGACCACTGATGCAGTGGCACCGTGCTGTGTTCTGCAGTAGCTCATGTACTATAGCAAAGACTAACCTGACAGTGTTCAAAGTACACATTATTCAACTGCATAAGTGCTCCTATACCCTGTGTGTACACACATGCGGAAAAAATGTGACTCACCTTGCAGTGATGGTGAAGCTGGACAAACCCACCATATCCATATCTCTGAAACACATGTAAAATGAAAGGATTTTGATATTTTAAAATATCACATAATGGAAGAAACCTACACTGTTTATAGCATATTTATGGTGTATTAGAAGTAAAATATCTGTATAAACCTACTTATGTGCTGGTATTCCCCATGCTCCCTGTTGTGGAAAAGCCTCTATTGATTATGTTATCCCATCTGCAGTAGTAGATGATAGTCTAAAGGACTATCCACTCTGATGCCTTGGATAACTCAAAGTCAATGCCATCTGGGGCTGTTTACTCTTTTGCATACAGATGAAGTTTCAAATGATCTATGTGAGCAATATAACCAGTAAGGCCCCAGATCATATCCTGGCAGATCAGCAGTGCAGTGCACTTTGTTGATACCAAAAGCTCCTGCCAATCAAATGCAAGTGTTTTACTTTCTTCTATAAAAAATGTGAATTTATGTTTTGGAGTCAACTTCACTTAATGTGCAAGTTCATTTTGTGGCAAATGTGTAATTTTCAGGTCAAAAGAATAGAAAAACATATCTAATGGAACATAAGTTATTATTTTGTGGGGTGTGTTCGACTCCTACCAATGAGCGAGTACAGCTAATGTCAACAAAACACAGGGGTTAAAATGTGAGGGTGGTGACATGTGTATTGATTTCTATCTATTTACCACCTGGTCAGAATACCTTGCCCTAAAGTTGTTTTTGTTTGATAATGGTGTTGCAATTGTGCTGATACACAGTAGTATTTCAGTGTGACACTAAATTTTGATTTTTGAGCTGAGCAAGAATATGTAAAACTATTACTTCTCAACTCAAAATACAGTTATATGAAGGTATTGTACGATATACATTTCCTTTCTTATCAAATGAGGAAGAGTAAGGGCACTACATGCTGGTCATCTCCTGTTCAGCACAAAAAAATGGGCAATCATTAGCTAAGGCCAGGCCTCCAATGTGACAAAGACATAAGAGCAGGAACAGATAGGACAGGGAAAAGCAAGGCCACTGCCACCTATTGATTAAAGTTTAACCACCCATAGACAGCACAGATTTATGGAGTAAGCTGTTACCGTAAGATCCTTGCAGACATTCCAATGGGAAAACGTCTGTATAGTTTATTTTACTGGCATTCAGTAGCATTAAATCCAAGAAAAAAGGCTGCATGCCACAGAACTGACACAGATCAAGATGTGTTTTTTAAACCCAGTGAAAAAAATGAGTTCCAGAGTATAGATTGAGTGGATTTACTTGCGGTTCCAGGCTACTACAAAATCATCTCAGACTCTTAATAAGCTTGTGTCTCTCATTGCCTACCTGCTTCAAATCGGGCCATTCCTTTGGTAAAATGTGATTATGAATATCAACCTTCATCCTTGTTATTACCCTCAGGGAATGCGAAGGTCTGCTGCCCGAGATTTCTTGCGAGTAACTGTGGGGAAATCCAGCAACCAACTCAATCTCCCCCCTCAGTTAGAAACTAATGACTGACAGGTGAATGACTGGTGTTGGGACACCTTCGTCATTTATTACCTAAACAACAACCAAGCTAGTAGCATACACACACACACACACACACACACACACACACACACACACACACACACACACACACACACACACACACACACACACACACACACACACACACACACACACACACACACACTACATGCCCAAAACCTAACTTTTAGCCTAAACTGAACATAAACCCAATTCTAACCTTAACCTTGAAACCAAGTCTTAAGCCTCAAATTGCCAAAACATTGAAATGTCCTCACAACGCTGGTTTTGAACTAAAATTTGGTTCTCTCAAAGATAGAAAAACACACACATGCGCGCACCAACACGCACACACCTACATAAACACACCCACACACCACACACACACACACACACACACACACACACACACACACACACACACACACACACACACACACACACACACACACACACACACACACACACACACACACACACACAAACACTATAAACAATATATTTTAGCAAGTTAAGTTTATGCAGACCCAGAGCTTTGTGCTTACAGTTTTACATTAGAGGCATGATGATACAGTTACAATATGATTAGGCCTGGCTTTTACTTGCCTTTAATTTGCATATAGGCTGCAGCACAGTTGAAAATAAATGACCCACAGCCTATAAAAAAATATAAGTGCCAAGCTGATTGATAGTTTACATAATTGCTTCTTCTACTTTTTTCATTAGTTTATGCCCTCACCTGCTCACAAGCCTGTGTTTCGGCGCCGCCTAGTGGTTAAGTGATGTAGCCTATTAAGGTGATGCACTCATTATTTGTTAGTAGCGACAGCAGCCCAGCAGCAGGCAGGCTGTTTCACAAGGTTTAACTAACTTTGATAAGAGTTATACATTATCATGTCTAATGAGAAAAAAATGCAATATAACTATGTAACTATGTAATTTTTGATATGTTGATCTTTTTGAGCTTTGTTTTGTTCACAGATCAAATATTGATTCTATGGGGAAATTATAAGAGGTTATTATAAAGGAACTATGGTGTTTGAGTGAATTTGGAGCTTTTTCACAGTATGGGAATTAGGTGTTCACTTCTGAGAGGAGGGGAGAAGGAGGAAGGGGAGGAGGAAAAAAAACTTGCTGGCACCGCCTGCCAGATTCACAGCAGATCTCAGCCATCTATCGCATCGCTGCATCTAACCCTAAACTGTTTGTAAGTGGCTCCCACACACAGGGTGCTTACGTCCAGGCTGCAGAGCTGATCCTTGCAGTGTAGAGTTCACACACAGGGAGTTGTTTCGCTGCTGATGCTGGGGAGATAAACCTTTTTATCTCTCATCTTCTCTTATCGCCATCTCTTCACCCTCCCTGCGCAATTGAGTCGACACCGGTGGCATATTGGACGCGCTGGATGGCTGCTGCACTTTGCGAACCGGTGTGAATCTTTTTTTTTCTTCATCATCAGCTCCTCTTGCTTCTGAGCCTCAAAACAAAAACAAACAACTGCAGCAACAATGACAGACCCAACGACCCAGGAGTCCTACCCTGTCCCAGACCCGACTATTGTGGATCCCTGCCCGGCCTCTGTGCGGAACGGCCAGTGCGCCCCGGATGGCTTCACCAACCATCACCAGCAAGCCAAAACCCCCAGCCAGTCTGAGACGTTCACCACGGGCCAGGAGATGAAAATCACAGACAGTGTAGAGGGAGAAGGTAACTTCATCCATCTCTTCTGTTTGTTTTTTTGTTTTATTTTATTCTTTTTAAATGTATACCTTTAGATATTCATGTGCATGTGTGTGCATATGTGACCCTGGAGAGATGGGAGGGGTATTTTTACCCATGTAAGGTATTTTTAGCCTGCTATCATTTGAATAATTTATGACAGTCCTACATCAGCAGGATTCAGACTAAAGAAAAAGTTATCAGTCTCATATTAAACATAAAATATAGCTGAAATCCCCTGAAACTCATGTCCTCACTCATTCATTGTCCTTACCTCCCAGTCAGTGGCAGATATAGTTGTGATTTAAGATAGGCTTGCCTCAAGGGAAAAAGCTGCATATGGGAATTCAACTGTTACCTTAAACATACTCTCAGAGGCACACACACTCAGTCTGCGTTAAAGCTATATGCTGGTAATAGGCACATGAATGCTTAATAAACCCTTAAGAGTGTTCAAGCTTACTGTAGCATATGTGTGTTTTTGTGTGTGTTACTCTACACATGTAATCCCATTCATCATGTTAAGTGCATAAAACCAGTGAAACTAAAATTCCACAGTGGATAATAAGAGGGCCTCAGTTATTCAATCAGTCTTAAGCCGGTTGCTTAGTTTATATAGCCATTCACTGGGTTTATTTAATCTAATGTATGTTTATTGGATGTTATTTTGAGAGATTACTGACATGTTAATTACATGGTATATTTTCAGTAGCCTGCTAATGATATATGAGTTATTATGTATTGAGTAATTGGAATGGTTATTGTAATTAGTGCTGTCACAGCTATATTAATATTGATATATACTGGAAAAGAATCCACTATCTAAAAGAAGAAAAGAGTCATGAAAAGGCAGAATGAATAATGAGTTGTATCTGCTTTATTAAATGTGTAAAAATGCCCTTATTGCATTAATGGTGTTAATGGGAAGATTCAAACTTTAACGAGGAACCATTGAACCGTGAACCATTGAAGAGATGTTGTTGATTAGTATTTTAGAAATTTTAAAAAGACAGATTCATTTTCAAGTGGTCAAAACCAAAGCACAAGAGGTTAAGAAATCCAGACTTTCTATGTGGGTCCATCTCCAAAAACAGTGGATCCTTCATTTCCCATAATGCCATTCAACAGCATCTTTCATTAGACCTTCTGTCCCTGGCAAACTTCACATGTAGGGATTTCATGTTAAAACGTTGCCAAACCAAGATGACCCTAACAACACCACTGTGATATTAGCAAGGGTTATTTTCACAGACTTAGTATTATTAGCAGTAATACTACTATAAGTAGTATTAGCCATGACTAGTGAAGTGATTTTTGTGTGTAAAACTGTGTGCCCCTTTAACTGTCTGTAACTGGTCGCGTCATTTTGCTTCTGTTGTCAGGTATTTAAATACCTTGTCTATGAACGAGGGCCACTGACACAGTTATTAAAAGCTATGTGAGCTTTCATCAAAGAGGAAACTGTATTTAAAAAATCATCACAGTTTAAAAAAAGCAATCAAGATAGAAGTGCAGCAAAGCAAGCTGCCACCAAACTTTCACACATCAGACATCTCTCTGTCACCTTCCCCCGCTTTCCTCATTTCTCTCTTATTTACATAAATGTCCCTGTCATTGCTCTTAGAAAACCAGCAGCCTTGGCAGTCTTATGAGTATGATTATCCATGCCATTTATCTATTTATCTACTCTATCTCTGGCTTCCCAGCAGTATTATCATATACAGTCACGTGTTTTCTGGCATTTTTAATCCTTAGTAGGTCTGCTCAACCGTTTGGTAGAGGTCACTTTGTGTCATGATATCTGGTCTAAAACAAAATCTATTGAACCCAAACTTTTTGGGAAATCTTTACCACTTGTATGAGGTATGTAATGCACAAACCATCCACATACCATCAGATTGTGTTATGGTTGCTATAGATACAGGTTGTTCTAGTGTATAAACGAAGCATAACACAAATCACTGTTGACATAAGAGATCCTGCTGGAGACATTTTTGAAGTTGAGTTTCATTTTTTCATCTTGTACACAAACAGAATGAGTCTCTAACATGTTTTAAAAAAGTTTTGAACAAATGAGGTCTGAATAAGTTCTGTA
This sequence comes from Scomber scombrus, assembly GCF_963691925.1. NCBI lineage: Eukaryota > Metazoa > Chordata > Actinopteri > Scombriformes > Scombridae > Scomber > Scomber scombrus. Next base: position 22,754,980 of record NC_084982.1, on the reverse strand, counting down.
GAGGTCTGTAAAACATAAAAAATAGGGTCAATGAGAAAACAAATCCATGTTTTTATGTTGTCATGACCTCAAAGAGGTAGGAAAAACAAAAACAACATTTTTTTCAATAGCACTTTTTTGGTGTGACCTACAAAGGGTTAATAAATATTTGCAAAGAAAAGTGTCACAGAGATAGAAAGACACACTTGCATACACCCATACACCTTCCCACACAAACTGTGCGTGTGTCACAGAGCCATATGAGGAGTTGGTGAGCACATGCCTTCTGTCTGATCCCCCCAGCCACGGATCATGTGAGCATAGTGATTTAACCATGCTGTCTCACTTCCTCCTCTGCGGCACACACAGACACAGACACATGTTGGATTGCTAGTTTAATCCATTTGGATGTACTATAATTACTTATATATAAAATATATATATATATATTTTATCCAATTATAAAATGTGTATTAATGGAAACTATAGTAAGTTTTATACACTTTTTTTGCATATCCTCCTTTCAGTTCTGTCCTGTAATACTTTGAACTGAGATTTTGTACTTTATTGTACACATGAAAAGATAATATCGGACAGTGCAATCAATATTTTTACTGCTGCAGTACCTTCATTTTGCAATTAAAGCTAAACTAAAGCTTCCTTTACTTAGTGATATTACTATTTCTGAGTTGAAAACAATGTTAATATCCAGAGAGAATCACTTTTACAAGTTATAGTATGTGTGTTTTGGAGTCGGGGCAAATGTCAAATAAAATATATCATCCACGTAACATGGTTTGTTACTGCTCTTTGTAATCATGGGCATTTCTTCAGATGCTTGTATTTCCTTGGAGCCAATGAATCCAACAAACTATAAACTTGTAGTCGATGAGTACCTTCCATCCTTTATAAGTAAATTATCCAAATATAAACATTGAATGACCAGAATAAAGAATGAATTTTATGATTGGAAGTGTGTAATCGCATGTCAAATGTACAGCCATATGACTCTTCCTCACCGTAGATACAAAACAATGTTAATACAAAACAAGGCACATCCGCCTGCACACACCATGTTGTACAGTGTGACACCTAATTTGACAATAATACATCAAACTGATCTTGCTCTTGACCCTAACTGAGGTTTTCCAGATATTTGTTTTGCACACTTAAAAAAAGCCATATGATTATCTTTGATATGCTTTCTTTAGAGGTGTCAATTACAGCCAGATTAAGATTTCAGATCAGCTAGATGGTGAAAGTTGGGGGGTGAATGGGGCTGTGCTGTTAACAAACTTAACATGTTTAAATTAAACTAATATGAGAATGACACTGAATATAAAAAATATGGATTCCAGACTACTATATAGACACACTATTATGGTAAAGACATTAAGTTAAAGTCGACATTGTAGTTTTGTAAGTAAAGCTAGAAGAAGGCCCCAGATGCATGGCTCTTTTTTGTTCTTTTTACCTTTTGGGATACATATCAGTTAAAGTAATACATTGATTGCGGTTCAAACAAGAGTCTGGCTCTCCATCAAAAACAAGTGGCAGTGTTCACTGGTGGGAAACTGTTGAAGGATTGTATCCTTGTAGCAGCACCATCTCCCTCTGGACGCTATGTCCACACCATCTCCTTCTGTCCCCACCCACACCAGACTAACAGTGGGAGTTAGCAGCAACAAGGACATGAACTGGCTGCTCCAGACTGTGAGTAAAAGGAGGAAGATGCAAAAAAAGGATATAATGTCACAAAAATCAAGATACTGTGAAAAGGGAAAAATGGGGAATATTGAGAGGGAATGCCACCAGCTTTACACATGATGGTCAATTCTGCAGTCGGGAGTAAAACTCAGCATGGTTGCATCATTTCTTGAGTGTCTCAGGGGAAGCTCTGTCAAGTCTGAAACATTTTAGACTTTTCCAACCAGCTCAACTTGAGCTTCGAGGCTTCAAATTCTTCAAAGAAAGCCTGTATTACAAACTGGGTGCATGGATTTTGAAGGATGTGGGCGTTAACAAGGCCAGAAGGACTCTACAACAAAGATGCTATTAGTTGTATTATGGGAAACATAGGATCTAGGGAAACATAGGAATCCCATTCTGGGGATTAAAGTCAAGATATCTCAGACTCTGTTGCATCTATTTCTACTATTCATTTAAACCGTGTCTTTATTGAGTTTTAACAAATGTATTGAAGCGCAATACTGAAACACTGTCATTAGCTATTTACCCAAAATTGTTTGATTTGGCACCACTGATAATTGATTCAGTCATCAGTTATGTTCTGTTTACAGTAGTACAAAAGCCTTTTTTACTCCTTAAAACAATCATGCGACTTTATCGCCTCACTATCAGCAGCTGTTTCTGGAGTGATTCCCCCTCAGTGACGCACACTCTCGCTCTCTCACACACACACTCCCACGCACACACGCACCCACATATACACAGTTTTAGGCCTGTAAGTTATGTCATATTGTTTGTTAGTGTTTCAGTATCAGGTGGTTCATCACTAAGTAATGAATAAAGGAAGCATTCTCGGTCCAATTTGTTCATTAAATATGCTCCCACTTGGACACATTGTCAATTACACACCATGTCAATCACTGTTTTTAGGGCTGATGATGCACAATTGTGCATGTCTGTTTTTTGCACTGTATGCACACTAAGGTATGGATGGGTAAACAACTTTTTATTATTAAATAAGGAAAAAACTGAGATTCCAAATCAGCAAGAGAAAAAACTGCAATGCTTGGTGGTCATAGCAAACAGATTTAAACACACAAAGGATCTATGAAAATACATATTCTTTACCATTTCTGATCATTTGATTTCAAAGAGACAACTCCAACATACAAATATTCAGGTAACCAGAATGTATCCAGAACATTTGCGTCTGTAGCTTATAAGGTTGAATGAGCATTGTTTCTCCCACATCATTAGATATCATTGCGTGCTTGTTTTTGCAGCCAAGCTAGCAGCCTGAAAAGGAAACACCTTCTGTGTCCCAGTTGCTTGCAGGCGACTATGATAGTCCCTGGGACACATTTCTATGTAGAATGAAACTGATAGCATTAAAAGCCCTTTTGGATGTAAAAGTTCAGACTTATAAATATTGCATGAATCTGCAGAGCCAGCCTCATGTTTGATGACAATGGAACAGCCTCAGGCTCTTCAGACTCTGGGCTGTTTTGTCTGTGTCTTTGGACAAACACTGCAGGCGCAGCAACAGAGCTGTGAGCCGTTATGCAAGTGGATGTTTAGACTGAATGGTGTTCTGCTATAATTCTGTCTGTTCATTGTGTTAGACATTAGAGGTGAGCTGTGACTTAAAAAGCTATGAAGGTTAGTTAACAAAGGTGGCTTATCTGGTTCTCACCAGCAATTGCAACAAGATATTTCTCAATTATTTATTTTGTGAATAAACTTGATTCACTTGGTTTGGTTTCATTGGTTTGTTTCCTTGTTTTCTATTTGTATAAGTTTAAGGGACTATTTTGTACTCTTTATGTATTCTGCAGCTGACTGCAGCTTGAGTTTTTTTCACATCTCCAAAGGCCAGTAAAGAGATTTGAACCTGAGAAACTGTCCCCGTGCTACAGCATACTTCATCCATAACCTGTAATCTGCAGTGTAACAGGGATTACACAATGTTTTGTGTCCATCAGTGTAAATCCCCAGTGGTTCGGTGCTCTTCTGAAAGGTGAAAAAGATTATCTAATTCGAGGGATACATAGGGAGAAGAAGAAACAGTTCCATTAATATTCCAGTGTAGTTATAATTACTTCTTGACTTGATCTGTCTACTGGGCTTTTAAAAGTGATTCTGACAACATCTCAGTGAACAATCATATCAAGGAGCATTTTTCTGTAGTAGAGCCTTACTGCTTACCTTTTCAAACTAAAAGCAGACTTTTTCTTATGAAGTTAAATAGACTTTACTACTAATTCACACATGAGCCGAGTACTGATTAGTCAAGATTGGAGAGTTTTATTTCTAGCCAACTGTTTTTAAAGGTTTACATGAACACTCACATTGTTTTTAGGAAAAACCTCTGGCTGCCTTTTATTTTTATTCTGTTGCATAAAATGAATATTTCAAATCAGATGAAAAGAAAGAAGGAATTGTCTTTGTAATGTTAATGTGATCCATTACAGGTCTCCTTGAGAGCAGCATGCGCCTGAAGCCTCACGAGGCTCAGAACTACAGGAAGAAGGCACTCTGGGTCTCCTGGGTCTCCATCGTGGTCACTCTCATACTGGCTGTGGCAGCTTTCAGTAAGTATTTAAAATGCTAAGTCATAAGCATACAACAAGTACAAGTATATAACCAGCACTATGCAGTAGTGACAGTCTGTTACTGACTGTGGCAGTATTTCTCACTTCCCTGTTGACTAAGCGGAAATGTTGTCATCGAAACATCTGTTGTAGTAGTGGTGCAAACATGTTGAAAGTGGTTTTTACCAACCTCTGTCTTATAAGATATAGCAGGATTGAGTTATGTTTATTATTTGTATAGTCGAGGCAAATTTCACAGCTTCTATTTTTGATTTAAACAAAACTAACCCTAATTAGCCCTAAAAACAAAAATATAAATTACATCTTATATTATCTGCAGGATAAACAACAGCTATTTCTGGGATATTCTGAGCTTTAGCAAAGGCAGCCAGTGAGCACATAAATAAGAAATGTATATCTAATTAATACAGCGGCACATGAAAAACCACTGATGAGAAAACACTCAGCTAATTGATTCCATGGTTAACTGTGCATTAAGGACAGATTTTCAATGGATTCTTTCAGTGTTTCCAATGAGCCTCACATTGCATGTGTAGAAATTAGATCTATTTTTTCAGCTATGAAAGGAAGGAAAATCGAATGTCAGCCACTCACATGTAATGTGTCACTAATTTGAAACCAGTATATTAATAACATCACACATTTTTTAAGCTGCATGTGCCTTTTACTCTCGTTGACAGGACGAATGTCAGCGGTCCACCAAAGTAAATCAGTTAATCACAGCATTTAAGTTTAAAAACTGATAAGCTGAAGCGTTTAGAAAATCAACAAAGCTTTTGTTCTTTGTACTGCCATACATGTTATTCACAAACAATTGGTTTGTTGCCTTGATGTTATACAAAGGAACACTGCTGGTTTATCAGCTCTTATGTCAGTAGTATTTGTTGGAGCAATTTAACACAAATTAAGTGTAGGAGGGGCATGGAAGACACATTTCTTTCCTCGAAATGTTTAAAGAATGGTGTGAAATTGTATTGTCACAATGTCTCAATGTCCTGTCTTATGCTTTTAGTCTTTTATTTACAGTCATTTGAGCCAATTTGCCGAACTCTGCAATGTGACTGATGATCTAATGTCCAGGATTATGAACTAATGGTCCCGCTCTTACGTGGGTGATTGATCCATATCTGAATTTTTCATACTGCCATCATAAGCATCCTAATTTCAAGGCTTCTTGTCATTTATGTTGGAATAAGATTGATTCCCTGAAGGTAGATGTGGTGTATATGATGATCTTGTTGGTGAGTACTCATTTGAAGACAGCACAGTGTAGTTGCAAGTAAGAGGCAGAATTTTTTCACACAATTCATTGGCCACTCTTCCCTAAACACATGGTTTTAACAATGGTTGGATAGGTGTATATTTTTATACTAACACAAGGACACGGGCTGAGAATTCATCAATCAAAGAGATGGGTGCAGAGCAGCAGATTCTTACTCTTCAGTCAGCTTCACCCTCAGAGTTTTAACACATAACTATAGTGTCTTTTGCTGGAAGTGTCTGAAATGTACAATCTGATTTCCAATGTAAGTCTTTCACTGCTTTGATTTTCCCTTTACTGTGTGATACATATGCATGTGTTGTACTTAGTGACTGAATCCTACACACTTGTATCTGGAACAAATTGTTTTCATGTGGAGTCTGCTTGGTGATTGACATTTTTATAGGTTTTTCAAATTACATAGACTGTACCTCACTGACGACCCCCCACCCCCCCGATGTTGTGTAAAGAGGAAGCAACAGTTGCAACACACACGTTGTTGTCTTATGATATAGAGGATGTCTATCACGTACTGCACTGCTGAGTGCAACAGAGGATGTTGCTTTGTCATCCTGGCTAAGCATCAAATTCAAGTCACAATGTGCCCTACATTAATTTATTCAAACTTTTGGTAATGAGCACAAACTTTAGCATTCCAGCTGCATGAATTCGCACTTAGACTACCAAAGAAATAGACCTAAATGGGACAACTTTCATATTTTAAACCATCACACAATTAGGGGACATAGACTTTTAATTTGGCAAAAAAAGTCCAGATGCAATCCTCAGTAGTGTGTTCAGCTGGATGCACAGGATTAAGCATTCAAGGACAAAATGTGTGCTTTAATTGAAATACTTTCAATACAGATTTTTTTATGAAGTACTTAAAATAACCCCAAACACTTTTAACATGGAACTATCCTTGTGCAGCTCAAACTCTTATATGAACAGTCACGTGTTTGTGTGTGTTTGTGTGTGTGTGTGAGAGAGAGATAAACATATACAGCAGAGGAAATGATAGCAGAGTGACTATGAATGATAGCAAAATTAGGTAGAGTTTTTTCTGTTCATTTGGCTTAGATGCTGTAAAAAAAAAAAAACCCCTTAGGCACTGTGCCTGATTCTTAAAATGGTAGCGAAAACCATGATCACCTTAACTACCTTGGCTATTCAGATTGTTTGTCCTATCTATGCTGATTAATTGGCCAAAATGATGAATCAGCGGACCTTCTAGCCACATGAATATGAACCTCTGATTGATACTTAAGGAAAGAGACAGAGAAAAAGGCAAGAATGAGTCAATGGAGGGAAGAGTTCAGGGAAGTGTAGACAGGCTGTTCTGCCATCCATAACTGCAGCCTTGAGATGACGGGACGGGGCTCCAGGGTTAGGAAATTAATAAATGAAGTCAGCACTTCACTCCTGCTGCCACACAGCATGGAGAGGTGAAAAGAAGGAAAGAAAAAGGGAGAGGGGCTGTGTTTGTGAGGAGGAGACAACTTTGTGAAAGACAGCAGAGGGAGCATAGAGAGGGAAGAAAGTGAGAGACAGATGGATATGGAGGTGTGGCGTGAAGCTCTGAAGGGTGCGATGGTACCAGGGGACGAGGCGGATGAGTCCTGGCAGGCAGCATCGGGGATTTAGTGGTTGTGATGGCTCAACTTTAAAGAATGCCAGCGTGCTGTTTCCTTCTGCCTGTGCCCTAGTTTCTCCCTCGGCATCTTCTATCTTTTATCTTTTACATCCCGTCAGCTTGTTTCTTCCTCCTCTATACGTTGTTTACCTCTTATTTATATGCTTTCTCACCATACCGCTCCCTCTTTGCCCCCCTCAGTTTTTTCTCTGTTATTTTGTATTTACAGAAGTAGTTCCACTATGTTCTATGAGGCCAAAACTCCAAATCAAGGTGTTTGATTCAATCAAACTGTCCAGTGGGTAGGGGAGAGTTTTCCCCTGGTGGACATCTTATAATAAAGAAGGGTAAAAGTCAAAGTACTCTTTATCTACTTAAATATCTTTCATTCTATTTCTGCCAACCTTTGTAGCTTTTTGCTCTTTGTCCTTTCTCCTCTCCCCATCTTTTTTTTCTCTCTCTCTAAAGAAATCTGAAAAGATCTTCTGCCTTTTTGTGACCTTTAGTAGTATTTTAACATTTAGACGAGATGTAGTGTTCAAGACTGGTCCTTTTCTCGATTATGAATGGCTGCTCTGTGTTAGCTCACAACCTTTCTTGAGAAGGTGTCTTTTGTGCTCACTTGGCTTGCTATTCACTGGAAAATAAAAACAGCTGGACATGTCCTGGAACAATGCTTCAGATGCTTTGGGCTCGCTGTCCATAAACTGGCCTTCTGTAACATCAGAGGACTCACTCAAAGTCCCTTAAAGATGCTCAGTCACAGTTCTACGCCAACCTAATTAATACAAATTCTGGCGACCCTAGCCATCATTTTCCACAATAAACCGTCTCCTGAAGCAACAATCATCATCGATTTTTTCAGAGGACAACAACATCTGTTCTCTGATGTCCAGCTCTTCCTCTCTGCCTCCTCTTGTCAACAGCCCTTTTGTCTGGGAGCTTGCCATCTCAGCTCCATTTTACTGGCCGCAGGCGGAGACACATTGAGGAAATCCTTTGGAAGATGAAACCCTGTACTTGTGCCGTGGATACAAATACATACATCCCCAATTTGTGCCCCCTAGTCACCCAAATTGTCACTCTCTTCCTTTTGCTGTCTTTTAATACGATTTTAAAAAAGGTGGAGACCTTGTTCTCAAGAAACCCACCCTGGACTCAGAAGTTCTTGCCTACCACTGACCTATATCCAACTTCCCTTTTCTGTCCAAGTTGTTGATTCTGCAAGCACACTACCACCCTCCCAAGTTTGTTTATTTACATTGTTTTATGCAAATAAGGATCTTAGACACTAGATGTAAGTACCAATACAATATTTCATGCAGTTTAATGTACCTCATTTAGTATATTGTATTGTTTATAGGAGCTAAATGTTTTTGTTTTTTTTAAGTATATGTTTATTGGCTTCTTTCACCTTCTTTCTGTTTAACCTGACCTGATTTAAGAGAATCATTTGCAAGGTAGAGGTAAAGAATGTCAAAAAATGAAGCAGATTTGCATTATTTTACCAAGACACTTTTGATTGTATTACCACACTTATCATGGCCACTTAACAAAGAAGTAGAGTATTTCAGTACATGTGTGAACAAACCTTTAACAAACAATCTTTAAACTGAGCTGACTGTAACGAAACACGGTTGTCACTGAAAGAATCAGTAGATTGTAGCAGTGGAGCTCCACTCGCTGGCGTCTGAGAGCTCAGACGTGACATACTGTATGTTTACCTGGTTTTAACATCGTATTAAAAGACAGCAAAAGCAGGACAAACGATCGTGATCCATCACAAAGATGGGGTCTGATGATTGACCTTGTGAACAGTGCAGTCTAGCTGTGATGAACAATCTTAATGATTGCACCTTTCCCTGAGTGTTTTCCCTGCCTTTTGTATCTTATTGGAAATTCTAATCCAAGTTGTGCAAGTATATTGAATAGATATTGTTTCATTACCAGGTAATGTAAAATTGGATTTCCACATTGTGTTTTTGTGTTTCATTTGTGTTGTGCTTGCTAAGCAACTACCAGTAAAGCTGTGCCATATTCAGACTGAGGGCAAAGGGCTGAACAACAACAAGGATGATTTTCAGATGGCCCTCCAGGCCTTTTAGGAGCAGACTATAGGAACTGAGCTCTGGACTAATAGGCTGCCACACGATCAATCAGTTGCACTGCCAACAACCATTTAATCATTTGAGCAAGGAGACGGAAAGATTGTGGTAGGAGGGAATAAAAGCGGGAGGGAGAGAGAGGGGTGGTAGCAATCCGGAGCGAGAAAAGGGGACAAAAAGACATGAGGTGACAGGGGAAAATGGGAGGGACAGTTTAGGAAAAGATGGAACAAGGAGTACAGCAAGAGCAGGACGGAAGCTAAGGGAACATAAAAGAGGAAGATGGTAATAAAGACAAATGTGTGAAATAAAAGAAAATAGAGAAAGTTGTAGTGAGACAGCAGGAGACTGAAATGGAGATGAAATATGGCCAGAGGTGTACACCCAATGACACAGTAGAACAATAGAAAATAAAGAGAGAAAAAAAAGAAAGCTGTCACTTATGTGACTGCGTTGTCTGGTCCAAAATATCAGCAGTGCTCATTCGGCCAAGACAGGAACACAGAACTTCCTCCTTAACTCTCTAGTTCTTTCCTTCTCTGTCTCTGCAGTAGAGCTGTAATTACTCTGATTTAACCCAGATACATAAAGTAAAAGCCCAACATAGTTATAAATAAACCATCATTTTATGAATATCTATCAGTGCTATTACTTTGTAGCTCTAGATGGGAGGAGCTGAGCCAGAGAATGTATGAAAAGTTCAGCTCTGTGATACAACTTCAACACAAAAACCTGCAGTTTTAACATGTGGTACGAAGGGCACAATCAGCCCTTGTTTGACTTGTAGACTTACCAGAGGGCTGTCACAGGTTAATCTGTGCCTTCTCCGTTCACACAAGACCCAGATCAGTGACTGTAGCTGCATACATCCGCTGCACCACAGAAAAACCCACCACACATATTTGAGTTAAACAGAACTTAAAAGTGGTAAAAGTGGTTGCTGGAGTGTTTACAGTGGATATATAATCTATATCTGTATCCATATCTTCTTACATTGTGTGTTCATAGCAAGTACCTTGTTGGGGAAGTTTCAACAGTGTTGGACTATAAGATATATTCTCCTGTTTGGTCTAAACAAAGGTTTTTAGCAGTTATGAAATCAGCATGTTACTGTAGCACTTTGATTAAATATCCTATCAACAGTTTTTTCTTTGGGATTCTTCTTTCATATGTGATGCATGTGGATTAATATTGTTTCAGAGACAGCAAAGTAACTAGTGATTTTTTTCAGTGCAATTTGACCTGAAATGGATTATCTTAGCGTAAAATGATTTCAGAGACAGACAGATATCTCAAAACCTGTGTAAAACCAAAACTATCTGCCGTTAAATATCACCAGAAGAAAGTAAGGAAATTGTTTTTTTGTGAATGGTTTGAGTCAACTCTAAAGTTAAATGTAAAGGTAATGTAGATCACCAGTAGGAAACTTTACTTTAACAGTGGGAAAATGCTTTCAATTGGATTTTACCACTAAGGATAAGGCTGGCCATATTCTTATCGACAACAAATCCCATAAAAAGACTGAAAAACTACAACAATAGTGAATGGATCCTATTAACTAATATCCCCTGTGTAGCTAAACTCTTATACGTTTCTTATTGCATTTGTGCCATTATAGACCTCCAGTGATTTCCAAATGAGCCACACTGTTGTACTGGATGACATATTCCTACATTATGATTTACGCTGGAACTGTAAATTAAATTCTGTAAGCCCCACATATAGCCCCCTGCTGCCATAAACACTCACTATAGAGCCCCTAATGTGTGTTATACTGCAACTGTAAATGGTACTACTCTTCACTCCAGTTTATGTTCACTAAAAAATATAGTGGTCAGCTGTTTTAGAAAATTACTGACCTTTATTTGAAAATGAAATGATATATTTGGGTTTTTCCCCCCAAAAGATTTATGCATTTAGTAGGAACAATTGGGCTTGGGACTTGAGGTCCAAAGTTAGGAAAGAAAATACTGAGATACTAACTAATGAATTTTTCATTTTGGATTTGTTGACAATAACAAAATATAGAATAACATAAACCTCATCCTTAAAAGTAAGGTTTGATTTTAAGTACTTTCAGAGTGACTTGAACTAGATAGCTTGCTGGTTAGAATAAATATGGACTACACCAGGCAAGAATTGGCATGCTTGTATCTAAGACACAGGATATCCATTGTTATTGCAGCTTGCATGATAATAATTTTTATGCCATGCTGTGATGAAAGTGCTGTAATATTATCGGGATTCATTCGCGGTCATTAGAGATGCATTTGCTGACTCCTGCTGCTTCCACTATCTCATTTACTAGATCCGAAAGAATAACATAGCCAAGGCAAAAACAAATGATGAATCACAGAAGGAAGAGTGTACACAATAGAGATGTTTGCGTTCAGCTGTACAGTGGTATCTGCAGGCCATTCATCATATCTGGGCAGTCGCTGCAGAAACACAGTCGTGCCAATATCCTCCTCTCTCCCACCCTCCCTCTCCTGCCCTAATTCTACCTCTCAGTGGCTCACTCCCCCAGTCCCTTGGTCCCACCCACTTTCTCTCCTTTCTTCCTCTCCGCCCAAGCCTCCTCCCTCTTCAACTTCCAATCTCCATCTTCTATTTCCTTTCCACTCTCTCCACCTTACTCATGCACCCATCTCCAACCTTGCACCCACCCACTGTCTGTCTCAGGGTGGAAAACACAATCATTTATTCATTTGCTTCCCCTTCACTGTGCAGTCTATTTTTGCTGGTAAATGTCAAGTTGCAAACAAGGAAGACGTGCTTTGCTACATGGTGTAAAATAATTTACTTATTATTCTTTTTTCTTTTGTTTGCTTTGCATGTTTACCCATTACCATACATCCAGCATGGTTTCATTTTGTGTGTGGGCTTTCTCTGTGGGTGTCATTATTATGTCTCAGATAATTGATTATGACTTACTCTGCCCCAGTCCAAATGGTCATTATGTGTGTTTTTAGCTGCCACCAGCAGCATTTACAGCATGTACAGCATTTCACTGTCTTGGTCATTCCTAATAATGTCAGAAGTATTACTGCACATGTGTCATTGTGGGACAAATCTATAAGAACAAAACAAGGCTGTATTTGAGGTCAGCTTGGCTGCTAAAGCACTGGTTTGCCTCATCTGTGATCCCAGCTTTGAATCATGTGTGTTTTTTCATGCATGGCTTACAAGCAGACCTGTCACTGTACAGTTGGAACACATGTAGGCTGACATAACATACATGGAATTCATGCCAAAGTTTGACACTAACACACATTTTTAAACATGTTTTTGGTTTGTGTGTGTTTTTAAATATACTACGTGTATGTGTGTTGACAGAACAGTATGCAGAGTACCGACTCTGCCCTTCAAACACCCTCTCCAAAATTATGCGCTTGTTAACACAGGCCCGGTCCTCATTCAATCTGTCTGCCTGATTGCTGAAGTACAGGAACTAGCAAGAATATACCAGTTCTATACCTCTGTCAGCCAGTTTCTTCATTATTTCTTCTCGTGACTTTTCATGACACTGTTTGTCCAGTCAGCTGCCCACTTCTTAACCACGATCATAGGTTTTAGATAGATTAGCTGAGTCACTCTCCAGTGCCCCATGTTGACTGGTCCAGTAATGGAGAGTTTTTCTCCTATCTCTTTGTCTGCTCATGGACACATAACGATTGATGGAGCTGTTCCATATTATATAATTTACCTAATGTGAGGCAGTACCAAATTTGTGCAAGTCATTCAAAACTTTCTTTGGACAAAACATCACATCCATCATGTGTCACATGTTTTGGCTGTTGGTGTATGAGCATAAGAGACAGACCTGTCCTTCCAAGAAACATGACTCATTAGGTCATAATGTCAGTTGCCCAAGAATGATATATGGTTATGTTTAAGTGACAAATGCCATCTATTGGCAAGTAGTTATTATGACCAGGAGTCGTCGCACAGTTCAAATGACAAATACAAAAGTTGAAAACACAGATCGCCTAACTTTCAGAAAGTAGTCATTTCAAACCATACCACACGTAACCAAAGTGATAATTTTAACCCAAACCATGATCTCTTCCTAAACCTAACCAAGTGGGGTTATTTGTGCCTAAACCTAACCCGACCATAACCATAGTGTTGTCATATCATCAAACATAATTATATCTATGTGGTATGTGGTTTTAAATGTTGCCATTTGAACTGCTTCACTTTCACCGAGGAAGGCCCTAAAAAGTGAATTTTATTCATAGAGAACCATTTCCAGGATCATTGTGATTTCTGTCAATTGCTGCTTTTGAGACAGATGTCAAATGTCATGAGCTTCCCCTTAACTTATCTGCCAGCTTCCTAAAGCAAAACCCATTATTACGTTAAAAGACGCCTTTTTCAAACTGGATTGCTATCATCAGGTGGTCTAGGAATTTGCACTCTATCCTCACTGTCCAATCACAAATAATAGACGGACACATTTCGTATTCAGCAGATTTATATTGGATGATAATCACACATTATTCTTTCAATTGCAATGTAATAGTTTCTTCCACGTACCTGCTTAGTGTAAAGTGATTACTCCTGTCTCAAATGGTTTGATTCTTCGAGGACCTGCACTTTAACAACAGTAGACAATGTACAATACTGAATGGTCTTAGACTGTTTACTGGCATGTTAACTTTTAATGTGTAAGCATCTCATTCTTTTCTGTATCCAAGTATTGTTTAGTGAAGAAGTGAACAGGATAATGCTGTCTTTTACAACCCATGATTTGACAACGTGTGCTGAAACTGTATTTGTTAAATGGCATCTATTAGCAATTATATAATGAATGACAATTGGGCTGTGTAAGATATATTGGCTTCAGCATGGAGCATCACTATATAGTATCCTATTGTTGACAGAATGGGGACAATAACATTACTGTGGTGTTTGTTGCTCTGCATAGCTGTGATTTTACTTTCTAAAATACTTGATAAATCCACTGCTGTGTGTCGCTTTGCACCCACTATGTTTAGCTGCTGCTCAAGAGTAGATACTCCCTGGCTGAACAGAGACTTGTTTTATTCATTTATTGTTGATTAATGGGAAAAGTTCTTGGGAAAACTTTACCACATACTGCTGTGGATGTTAATCCAATAAGGCACTTGAGTTAGTACAACTTGTTACAACTACAAATTGTAGGATGGCTGTAATAAAAAACATAATCATACAGTGCAGAGATACCACACTATAACTGCATGGTTTTCTGTAGAAGTACCACACTGTCACAATAAACAGATCCCCTGCTATTCATACTCTCTGAAGCTCTGCTGAGCGCAGCAGTGAGGTTGTTTTCCGCGTTCTCGGTTTCTCACACCAGATGCTTCAGTCACATCTCCCCTCCTCCTCTTCAGCGCCAAGTGGATTACGACAAATCACACACACATAGGCATACACACATTTGTCATGCTCACATGGCGGCGAATGACAGGTTGAAGATAGGAACACATTTATTTAAACAGTACAAATAGACGTATCACAAACATGGGGATAGATTGTAAAAGGTACAAAGTCTAGTTAAAAAAAAGGTCTAATGTTTCTCCGCTTACAAAGATTTAATTTTTTTAAAATATAAAGTACAGTCTAATCTTAATCATTAGTGACTAAATTTTCCTCTAGGTGTTTGCTGTGGTGTGTGTGCATGAGTCTGTTTGTACAACACTGTGTTTGTGTATGTTTGAGTGTGTTTGTACTCAGGCCTTCATTCTGCAGACATAGTTATGAAACCTTTATAAAGCCGAGGATAATGTCAGAGTCGTAAATCTCTCTCTTAATGTTTCCCCCTTTTACTAGAACAGTAATTCATCTTCTTCTTTATGAGGCTTGTTCATTTCTTCACATCCATTAGTGGATCAAGATGAGGAGGGGATCAGTAAGTAAGCATATGGATCAAGATGAGGAGGGGATCAGTAAGTAAGCATATATGCTTTTAGGTAACCTGAACACCATATAAATGCATGTTGCAGAGCTAAATATAGTTCAAAACTACAGCAGTTGATAAAGATGATCTTTTGGAGTTTTTCAATACTTATGCTGATATGATACTTGGGTTTGGTAAGAGATACTAAAACGACAAATTCTTTCATACTTTGAGTAAAAACATTTAATTTACAGTAAAAACTATATATATATTTTTTTAAAATCTTTAAATTTGAACAGAAGTAGCTTAAATCTAAAATTGTCAAGACTGCCGTCATCAAGCTTCTATTAAAAAGAGTAAACCAGGTCACTCTGTAATTTGTAATGAGTGACCTGTATCAAATCTACCCTTCATTAGAATCATCATTGAAAAACTTACAATTTAGTAATTTCCTAACCATAAAAGGATTGTTTGATGACTTCCAATCTGGGTTTTGCCCCCACTACAGCAGATAGACCACAAATATTAAAGTTTTAAACAACATTCAAATGATCAGTCCTTGTGCTGTTGGATCTTAGTGTAGTGTTCAACACTGTTGACCATACAATACTGCTTGACAGACTGGAAAACTGGGTTGGATTCTCTGGCACAGTCCTAAATTGGTTCAGATGTTATCTTTAACAAAGAGACTACTTTGTCTACATTGGAAACTGCACAACACCATGACTTGGGGAGTCTTCCAAAGTTCAATCCTTGAGTCTTGAGTCCTTGAATATTTCACCATAATTATGCAAATAAGACTCAAATGTATATACATCTCTCACCAAGTGACTTTGGTCCCCTAGATTCACTGACACAATGCATTGAACATATCAATGATTGGATGTGCCAAAAATTCCTATAAGACAAAACAGAGATAACTGTCTGACAACTTCAACTCATTCATAATGCAGCTGCCAGAGTTCTGACTGAAACATAAAATGTTCAACATATCACACTCCCGGTGAGTCACAGAATTGATTTCAAATATTACTCCTAGTTTTTAAGTCACTAAATGGATTCGGGGCCAAATACATGTCTGATTTGTTTTGACACTACGAATCCCCGAGAAGTCTTCGGTCTTCTGGCACCGGTCTACTAACTGTTCCCAGAGTTTAAACAAAACATGGTGAGGCAGCATTTAGATATTACGCTGCACATTGTTGGAACAAAATGAAAATCCTAGAAATGTGCCAAACTTAACTACTTACTTTTAAACTTAACTACCTTTTCTGTTTATTTTATTGCTGTATTTTTATGTATTTAAATGGTCTCATATGCATGGATCATGATTTCATACTGATTACACAGCTTGCTAATGAGAATGGATACATGAAGGTGAGTTTTTTCTGTCAGCATAAGTATATTTGAGTTAAAGTGGTCATGGCAAATTAAATGCCTCTTGACTTGTAAATAAAAATAGTATCCTTGAGGATCACTTACATCAATCACAATCACTTCTTAAATAGATTAAATGACGGCTACAGTAGACAAATTATGAGTTTCTCTTTATGAAAGCAGAAATGACTCCGTTTGCACTGATGCTCATTCTGTGGATATGTCTGTAAATTGAATTACATAGTGTCTGTTTAAGGGCAAAGCTTCTGAACATGTGTGTGTTTGTGTGTATGTGTGTGTTAGCATACACCTGCTCTCTACTGAAAACCCCTTGATGTTCATTGGATACCAAGTGATTATGCATGGTCTGTTACACAGCTTCAATCGTGAGATCTTGTGATTGAACTAAATTAATTAAGAATGCTGAAACAGACACACATAGGGATACATATGGAGATGCGCAACATACCGCTTGCATTAATTTACACAGAGGACTTGACCTTTCTGATTGAAGATCTGTTTGAAACCAGAATTTTGTTAGAGGGTATTTGGACCCTGTGGAAATATGGTGTATGGCAGCTTTCATACTCATGCGTAGGACTTGTTTACTGATGCGGACAAATAAAATAAAATAATTAAAACTATAAAAAAATGAAACTGGAAGGTGCATGGATTTGTAATAACAAGCTAAATTAGTTTTGTAGTTTGAACATGTTTTTGTAACACTAACACTAATTGGATTCTTTTCACTTAAACATTAGAGCGTTTTGTAACGAGGCTAAACCTTTTTTTTTTTGGTTTACATTGGGATTCCAGCTTTGACACTGTTGTCAAGGTACTTATTTACAGCTCAGTGTCACTGCTCAGCCTTGCAGTCATGCTGAATGGATTTCTGTTTAGGTTTCAGTACATTAACTCTCTGATCTTACCTGTGTAGTTTGTGATGGGTAATTAGTATTTACAACTGTGCTGCCTCCTGGTTTTGATGTAGTTAATGGGCTACAGTCATTCCAGCCATTCAAGTATCCCACACTAAAGCATCAGCAGAGGTTTTTATTTGAGTATGTGATGTTGATCCAAACAGAACAAAATTATTTTTAAAGAAGACATATTGTCCTTTTTGTGGTTTTCTGTCATTTCTACATAGTTAGATATCCATGATAAACACAGTCAGAGCTCCAAAATGTGTAATAATGCTCCCTGAAAGTCAAAAGGCAGGGCTGCAGCTTGTTTTGAATGCTTGCAATGTTACTTCCACTTCCCCATTGAGCTGACATCAGATCGATCGGGCATGATCACAATTGGCCTTTCATCCTGTTGTCTTTGTTGCTAAGGTTGGTCCATGGGTTGTTTGTATTGTCTACTCACATATTTTCATTCAGATTCTACCTAAAACATGTATGGGTGTATTTGAGAAGTTAACATTTTGAGTAAAGAATGAGAAATTCACTGTAGCTTGGTTAGCGTTCGGGAGTTAACCAACCAGAATAGAGTGGACTGATCGGGAGGGGGACCTTAAAGAAAAATTAGTTAAAATGGTGTGTTTTAGTTTTAGAGGTTGAACTGAGGTGTTGCATATTGAAATGTAAATCATGCGAAGATATTCCAGTAGAACACTAGAATAAATATATAGACCTGGAAATGGGCATGATATGTACCCCTTAAAGCTCATCTCTTGCCCCCTGATGTCATACATGTTTGCCTATGCACAATCATTTCTTGTATCAGCACTACTTTAAAAACATTGCTGCATGAAGAAAGCTGAAAAACAAAATGCAACTCAACTTTTTAGTCACTTCCCTATTTTTAGGAACAATTCCTTGTAAGTATGGATTTGCAGACAGTTTTTAAATATTTTTTTTAAATTTAGTACACACACATACTTCACCTTGCTGTTGATGTGTCAGGGATCTCTTGTTAGGCATTTTATCAGAAGCTAGGGAATGTTTTATCTGTGTTTTTGCTTGGCTGTCAAAAACTCTCCATCTGCATCTCTAAGCAGCCTCACACCATCTTTTATCAGTTAGCACCACTTGACTATTTATACTCCTCACTGATGAGCCAAACAAATGAGGTGGTGCAGTGTGATCTGATGTGAACGTCAGTAGAGAATGTGAGCGACTGTGAACGTGTGTATGTGTGTGTGTTAGGGATGTTTCTGGTAGTCACACAGTGTTGTTTAATGTTCTACCTTTTCCTGTGTCAAGGTGTAGTATTACACAGATAGTCTCAGGTCTGCGCAGCTCAAATTTTCACTGCCACTGAAACATAATTCGTAAACAAAGCATTTTATTTCGAGCATTTTCGTTGGAATTTTGACTTGTCTCGTATTGTCTTGAGGGACTATGATAATAAACTGATAGTATTTGCTTCCATTAGTGTTAATGTGGTAGTCAAAGTGCAAATGCAGCTCAACCAGTATGAAATATTTTGACTGGGAGATTCATTTTATTAGCATGGTGGCTGATTGTTCTAGGCTCTCACCTCCTGCGTCTTCAGCTCGTATCAGGTCACTGTTGCATGCTATCTATACATGAAAGGAGCAGTCGTGTGAATGTCATTAAATATTTATAGCAGCTCAATTAATTGCAGTGTACCACACTAGTCGGCAGTGTTGTATTCAAGACCACGTGAGGTAGTTAACAGCTGGGGGAAATCTATTCTAAGTCTGTAACCTAGTTGGTTCACTATTGTTTTTTATTTATTTATTTAACATCGTTTTCTCTTCTAATGGCTCAAAAACAACAAAACAAATATCTTAAAATAAAATCTTGAAATGTTCATGGACATATGACACAGAATATAAGAGCACTTCAGTGGTTTGATGTACTTGGGGGACTAAAGAGAGAGTAAATAAAGAATGGTCAAACCTGAAGTAACCGAGGTACCCTTCTTGATATGGGTCTAGCTCCAAAATCTTCCATAATCTCTGTTTTGTTTGTGCTTCCTCAGCTTGTTAATTCCCATATCTTTCATACCCTATACACCCCAAATGTGTAATGCAAACTTTCTGTTAACAAGATTGAGAGTCTCCAGCCAAGTTAGCAGATTTCTATGGCTGTACTTAATGCAGCAATGCTTTCAGCTAAATGCTAATATAAACATGCTAACATGCTGATGTGTAGCAGATTATTTTTAAGATGGTAATCATGCAGAGTGCCCTCGTAGCCGAATGGTTCCTGCGCGTGATGCATAGCTGCAACGTTTCTGGCCCGATTCCAGTTGCATCGATCCGTGTTGTTTCCTGTCTGTCACTTTGCTGACAACTGTACAAGAAAGGCAGAAAATGATATTCGACACATTTAAATTTTGACCTAATTATGTTGGTTGATCTCCAAAGTGTTTACAATTCATCCTGAAGTGAACATAAATATCTGTACCACAATTTTAGGGCAGTCCATTTTGTAGATGTGGAGATATTACACTGGATAAGTTTTAGCTGGTGGTGGTGCTAGAGGTAAAATGAGTAGATCACCAGAATCATTAGGATTCATCCATTGGGGACACTGCATATTTGATCAAATTTGATAATAATCCATTCAATAGTTGTTCAAACATTTCCCAAAAAATCAAAAATGCTAATTGCATAATGGCACACTTGGAAATCTATTCATCGGTTGTTGAGATATTTTGGTCTTGACCAAACTGGTGAACTGACTGGCTAACAGACCAACAAACCAACATTACCAGCCCTAGATTTAAACCACTAGTGTGACTATAGCGTTGAAGTAACTAACTCTAACAACACTAAGGAAATCCCTAAGATTATTTTCTTTCTGCGACTTTACAAAAGTTCCCCTGAGCTGCAGAAAACATTGTATGACTGCTTTCACAGTCTGAGTAGTGGCCACCCTCATGACAAGTAAACTCATACACATGAATAAGTGAAATCTCCATTTATTGCGTACCAGAAGACAGAAGATAACCAACATGACAAATGATATTTCAAGATATTAACCAGAATAGGACATCCTGTTCTCCGCAGCACTCACTTCACTCCAGTAGACTCCAGCTCTCTCTTCAAAAATCAGAAAATTGCATTTAAGTTGTTGATCTCTTGTGTCCCTTTAATTTATGAGTGGTTCGAGGATCAAGCACTCTTATTGAAAGACTAGCTTTGAGAGGAACACAAAAGAGCGGGCAGTGAAACTCTCACAGCAACCAACGACTAGTTCCACTGTGATCGATGGTAAATTGATGCTTGCAATGGATCCATTACCAAGAGGCCCGGGCTTCCTCATACTGCAATTTGTTACCTGGGAACAAATGAGAAGCTGGTGAGGGTGGCCTCAGGGAAAAGAGACTGGGAAAGCCTAATTTTCCCCTTAATGCATGAATGTTTTATTGAGCCATATACTGTTGGGCTGATGGAAAACCTAAATGGAATGGAAGAAGCGGATAATTTGGTAAAAGAAAGAAAGAAAGAATGAAAGAAATCTAAGGGTTTATGAGAGCAGCATGTCACTCCATCTTTCTGTGTATACTTAAAAACAGGGATACACGTGTTTAGGTTTTTAGTAACTGAGAGTGAGGAAAGGCAGACGTGTGCACAGCGAGGGAGGGAAAGCAGAGGGAGACTGAGAGACAGGCCAGGTGGTAGAGTCAAGTAGGCAATGAGAGGACAACAGTCTGAGAGGGGAAGAAGGGTCGGAGTGATTGAGTTCTCAATGGCAAAGTACAAGAGTGAGAAAACAGGGAAACAAGCACATTTTGCTGCCTGTGCAGCAGCTAAAGAGTTGGAGCTTTTGTTCAGTTTTACAGTTATATTACCATATATTGCCATTGTTAAATCTTCCACGACATTCAACTCAATTCAAAGGACATATATAAAAAGATGCAGGGGTGGTGCTGATCTAACACACAGTTTTGGATTATAATATGACTTTATAGTCCTATTGTACAGTATTTCATTTAGGAGGAAAAAGCAGCTGCAGCATGACCTTCAGTTAGGAATAACAGCGACTGATGCTACCTTTATTCATATCAGAAATAGCATTAAAGCACATACCCTGAAGCATTAATCCACAGTTTACAGATGATTCAACACTACCTCAAACTTTTCCTTTTGAAAATTCTGAGTTTACCTGTTTTTTATCTTCTACTGAATCATAGTATCCTCTCCTGGGCACTGAGCAGAGACATTTCCACTACCCACTCATTCTTGGTTAATGTAAAAACAAACAAACCCTCCATGGCACTCATCCAAGCCAAAGCATTGTTTCATGTGGATATATATCAGGCAGACAGATAAAACAAAGGAAGCCAGGCAGAAGGCGTGACATTAATGACAGCATGGACATGTCAGTCAGATAAAGGTGATAAATTCAGTTCAGTATCTGAGATAAACACTCTCTGTGTACAACCACAGCTTCGGTTCCAGGTGAAATTGCATTGGCTTCTCCTTGGATTATGCCTTAGCTGCAATTTGAACCTGAGAGGTTACAAGTGTTTTCCTCGATTTGTCTAAATCCCCCTAGCAGCACGTCACTTTCATGGCCAAGTCTGCACAACACGCACACACAGACACACACTTGAGAGAGGGGAGTAATTGACACTCAATTTTTGGCCACAGATCTGTCAGATAGCAGAGGGTACTAAGATTATTACCTTGAATGCCTGTGTTTGTGTGTACCAAAAATCATGATCCTAGCTGATAAACCATACATCATTTTATAGCAGTGAATAGGAAGGTTTTACTGAAAAAGTCCTGCAGGAAAGATGTCATGCTTCAGTATGATGCTGTGCAGATCATGTACCGTAGGTGTGTGTGAAGTCAGAGATCTAATGTGAATGGGTGACACATGCTGGCGAGGCAGGAGCTCTCTCTTCACCATCTCAACCACAGCAGGAAATAACATCTCACATCACTACTTAGATCCGAGATTGTGGTTTAAGGACACAAAGGTAAATATAGCTATAAACTGACTAATATATCTGGACAATATAAAAAATATATAACTGGATATAACTTCTGGTGGCTTTCAGCTCAATAAAAGCATAGAAACAAAACAGTAAAATGATCACAGATGAAATTCAAGCCCTCAGTTGTCCCCATCTGGTGCCCAGCTCCTCTGTCTGCACCACTGTAGCCCTGTAAGCACATACTGTATATACAGCAGCACTCACTCACTCAGTAAGTGCAAACACACCTACAATTCCAGGTTTCAAGATTTGCCACTTCCTTCCTCTTCCTTGTCTCAGATGTGCCAATCAGTTTCAAGCATGTTGGATTTTCTATTTTTCTTTGCTTTTCTAGTGAGATTGGTACTGACTCTTGTTGCACCCAAAAGGGTTGCATTCAAACAACATGCTAAAATAATTTCAATAGTTAATATCTATAGCCAGCAGTTGGAAAACATTCCCTCCTACTACTGTCCAACGTGTGTTTTCCTCTTGTGTTTGTAGTGGGAGAAGGAGAGAAATCATCTTCTATTTTCATGAATACTAATCCCTTGTTGCTGTTTGTGTATCTTGCATTCATGACTTCACTTCTTTACCTTCCTTTCAAGTGTCTCATTTACATCTTTCATGAATAATTACATCATATGGTTGTTACAGTTATAAAACTCTAGCTTGTTGCTGCCCCACAGATGTAATCGCCTTTATGTGCTCATGTTGGTCGCCGATCTACATTGATGCAATACTTAATTTTTTAGATCAAAGTAATGCCAAAAAGTGTGGTAATTTAGTGCCAAAATAAGATACAGGAAAATATTTAGAGTGGATGCAAGCCGTAAAAAGTATGAGAGTTATGAGTTAATGGCCCAGCTTTTATAGCTTGGAGGGCTCAGGTTGATCAGATCAACTATGCCAAGTCAGCTTGTACTGCCACTAAATACACAGGGAGGGATGTTACAAAAGTTTACTTCAGATTTATATGGACAGGCAGTTTATTCCATCAAGCATAGTTTCAAATTCAAGTTTGCTGTGGAAAGTATTGAGGAGGATCATTGGTGCCTCTAGATGTAATATAGTGCTGCAACTATTGATTCTTTTCATTATTGATTAATCTGCATTCCACTTTCTCAATTAGTCAATCAGTTTTTTTGTCTATAAAATGTCAGAAAATAGCGAAAAATGCTTGTTCTTAGAGCCCAATGTGGTGTCTTCAACTGTCTTTTTTGTCTGATCAACAGTCCAAAACCCAAAGATTCAGTTTATTGTCATGTATGACAGAAACGCTTAAAATTATCACCTTTGAGAAACTGGAACCAGCAAATGTTTGGCATTTTTTATTAAATTACTAAAACAGTTATTCGATTATCAAAATATTTAATTTTCTGTTAATGTAATTGCTTAATTGGTTAATCATTGCAGAACTAATATAATACTAAACACAGATTTATGCTTTTGGATCTATTAAGTTACTAGTCACCACTTAGCAGTAGTGTTTTGGCCACTACACCTGAAACTACACAAAACTATCGAGCACATTTAAAACTATATAGCTGTCAATCACTTTTTTCTTTATATGCAAATATATGGACTCCTTTGATCACATCTAATGCTGATGTAACCAAAATATGTGCGCAAGTTTTGTTTCAAAGGTGCCTCAATTATTTTTTACACTCTGTGACATGACCAACTCACAGCCAAACAAACCACTTTCATCTGCTGTCTGTCTTTCACCGTTCACTCTCCCAGCAAGTAGAGATGAAGACTAATAGAAAACGACAGCAGAGAATCAAAAAATAGATAGAGATAGTTGCTGGTCATGACTCACACCTCATACATTTTTAAGCAAGATGAAACTGTATTGGGTTGTCTGAATAAGTGAAACTGGTCTGCAGCTGCTATGCATGAATGTGGGTGAGCTTGCAGGCAGAGCATTAGAAATCACTGTTGTACACATTTTTCAAAGAAAGCGCTTCTCCAGACAAGATAATTGGTGGGATATTTCAAAACAGACGTCTAAAAAAAGAGATGCTCACTCAGACCTGTGATGCCAGATGAATCAGAAGAGAAGTTTTGCCTCCTCACCATAATCCCTAAAATCCATTATTTTGTTGTATTTGCTAAATGTGAAACCCCTTCCCCTGCTCTATAATATATACTACTTGTTTAAGCTATATCCGCTTTACTGACTTTCCTCAGCTACCACACACTACTGAATCCAACACATCGCATCATGTTTTCGGGAAGCCTATCAGTGCCTTCTGCGCTCTTGTTACCACGGTGAATGATGATGAAACTAGAGGCCTGTTGTCATGGCAGGACTGCTTGTCACAGTGTGCATCCAGAACCTCTAAATCCCCCTCTTTTTGTAGGATGTACACTATAACCACAAACACTTCCATTTTGGTTTTGTCCTTACATCATCCACTGCGAATGATGCAATAAAAGACACTACTGTATGTTTGTAGATCAGGGGCCGTATTCACAGACAGTCAGAGAATATTCCCCGAATTTAACCTAAACATTTCTAGATTAGGAGTGATTTAGGAAAAGTCTCTGAGAAAGGGAGGGAGAGTAAACCTTTAGCCTAGTGAGGAGGTGTGGTTGACTCTCTGTTGCTAGGTATGACTCATTCTTTAAAACGTGACTGGTTGATCAAATCCATCAATACATAAAAATGTGCTCTTAATTAGGGCTGAACAAAGTCACTTTCATATGTTTTTTCAATACCAGTGTATAATCGAAAATCATATCACAACTGCAATATCAGTCAAAATAATCAAAATTAGAAATATTTATTTTAATTTTTCAGCCCTACTGATGATAGTGGGCATAGAACAGACAGTGAAATTGATAGGCTTAATCACCGATTTAGTCTCTAGCCTATATGAAATGTAGGCTAGAGACTACATTTCAGCAGCCTATTCACATGCTGATAGTTTATTATTGTTTATTTGCCATACTCATTGTAGTACTCATTGTATTTGGTATAAATGGGGAAGAAATGGCTCAGCTTTCATCAGTTTTAGCATCAGTTTTAGTTTTGGCATGTATATCCAAATTTTTCCAGTTGCCAAATATATTAATGATACGATCACTTTCATTTCTGGCGTTATTGCATTGGGTGGGAGATGTGAGCGCACCTCTAATGAGATGGACCACAAATATTATCCCTCTGCAATCTATTCTAATCTAATCTGTAGAGTTTCATTAACTTACTGTCATTCAGCGTTTGGAGAATATTTTTCCCACCTCTTTGTCCTTCTGCCATTTTCTCCACTGCTTAAGAAACTCTTGAGTTCTCTTAAAGGCTAAGATGCTTTGTGAATAACTATCTTCATCCAGGATCTAGTAGTCTTAGCTATAGGGGGAAAACGTCATAAGAATTTTCTTAGACCTTAGTCACAAGGACCAATCTTTTTACTGGGAAGCTTTGTAATACGGCTACAGGACCAATTTGGTATTCTGAAGACACAATGTATACCTGTAACAGACATAAATGTTTCACTTGTAGATAGTTACGTTTCTGTAGGGTGTTTCTGTGTGATATTATGTTTGCAGACTGAACTCACAAATTCAAATGTTATGAGTTGATGGTAAGTGATTCATAAAGTCCCATGGATGGTTAAAATTATGATTGGAAGTAATGCTTTGATAATCTTTGCAGCTTAACATCCTTGACGAAACACTTCCAAACACTGATTAAATAAAACAGAAAAAGTTTCATTTCAAAATTGCTCACATTCATTAAAAACCTGCGAGTCATCCACTGAGGTAGCTTCCTCCTCCCTTCAGCAACTCACATGGTGTCTAACTGAGGAAAGCTTTTGTTGTTTTCAAGGCTAGAAAAGCAGAAAAGGTAGATGCTGTGATATATGAATCACTGTGACTGATTAGCAGCTGGTGTTTTTGGCTTCAGGTTTATTTATATTATGCGTTATCATAGCGAGAGAGCAGCATGGTGACTGAGAAAGATTCTATTTTAACACTAAGGATTGAAAGATGCAGTAGAAACTATTAACTCTTTTAACAAAAGTACGAATGAATTTTCACAGGACTGGCATGTTTTGGTCTTTTTTTTAATGTCAGTATCTCAGAATTCACATGATTGTTGCATTGAAGCAAAATGCAGTAGGTCATTTATTCAAAAAAATACTGTTATACAGATAAATGTGATGCAGTGTGAAGAATTAAATTGGCCATAACCTGTTTTATGGGAGTTTTTGTTATTTTTTGTCGCTAAGGATGTTGACTTGTACCCGTTGTACATGTGCGATATTTCGGATTGGATTTCCACCGTGTGCATATACTGTATATTTGAGATGTTCCCATTTTTTATTAAGGATGAGGAAAATGTGAAATCCTACTACTGATTGTTTATGTAGCCTTAAGAGTGCGCTTATTGGGAGGGGGACCTTAAAGAGCCAGTGGCTAAAAAGGCTGCACTGAGAGACTGCATAAAGCAAAAGTAAAAAATAAATAAGGACATTTTTTTAGACTCTAAATCATGTAAATATATATGAATAGAGCACCAGAATATAACTATAGTCCTGGAAATGTGCATGACCCATCCCTGATACCCTTCACTGTGGGGCAGATGTGGTCGACTTCACTGTGAGTCTGGGTTATGATGAGAGTGCAACCATTGGCATGTTTCGGAGTGCTTTTTAGTGAATTCTTGTGTTTTCTTTGACTGAATTAAAACAGTTTTTGCTTCTGTGTTGCTCTGAGTTTAACCAACTGTAGTCAGAAAAGAATCAGATGCCAAATGTTCATTTTGACCACTGTGGTTTTGATGCCTGTGATACAAAACTTCACAGCAAATAGTGTTTGACAGCTGAAGTTATCCTTATTGGCAACCTCTTTTCAGAGGCCTGTGTGTATGTGTGTGTGTATACTATTGTGTGGCCACTTGCGTAAGTATCACAGGGATCTCAGTCTGTCTGTGTCTCAATCTGATTATGCAGAACAGGCTCCACAGAGTTCGGGGAAAATGTGTTGTGGCCAGAGCTGCAAAGAAGACTTGCATAGAGATTGGTAATGACCGAAGCTTTCATAAACAAAAACAAAACACTGTCTGCCTCACGACCTTGTCTTTGTATACTTAACATGCATGCAAAGTCATACACAAAGCTGTACAAAAAAAATCACATGCAGGTATCAAAAACACACCCAAAAATCACTCACTATTGTCAATCTCTCATACTGTGTGTCATGTTCCTTTCTTTTTTGGCCTCAATTTCTCTACGTGCTGAAAATGAATCCCCAATTGAGTTATGTCTGAACCAGCACCTACACAAGGTCAGAGAGACACCTACAGTCTCAGAAGTGCTAGTCTTAATATCTATCTCTATCACATTTCATGGTACACAGAGGTATGGATATTTCTCTTTTGTGTAACTAAGTAGACAGAAAATTAATGAATGTAATTTTTCATGCGGAAATACTGATTGACTTTAATAAACTGTATGGTTGCAGGCATTCAGAGTATCAGAGAATCAGACTATTAAGCTAGATATGAAACTGGCACACTGTAAAAAATGTTACTTTACTAAAACTTTTTTTAAAAATGAGGCAACATTTTTCAACCACTTTTTAGAAGTTGACTAAACTTCTGTATATTTTAAGTTGGGTGAACTCAGCAATATATATTTGAGTATAATTAAAAAACTGAATACACGTTACACAACCAGTAAATGTGAAAAGGTCAGCATATTAACTACCAGTACATACATTTTAGTATACCTGTGGTCATTATTGAATTGTATTCTGTGATAAATTATTTTAATGTTCAAATGTTTTAAGATTAAAACAGTTATTTAACTCCAGAACTTCTGGTGTCTTTTGATCTATCTAATCTTACAACATATGAATATTAAAACGATTTACACACCAGAACTTCTGACCTCAGTTTACAAAATGCAGAAGTAAACTTCTGACCTCATTTTACAAAATGCAAAGAGGAGCTGCTGACCTTGTATGCAATGTTACCTCAACTTCCTTTTAGTGATGTTTGCACATGCCCACAAACAACCGTCCCATCCGTAGCCTTTGTTGCTAAGGTTGTTCTATGTGTTATCCACTTGCATATTTCTTATCAGATGTACAGATTCATTTGAGAAGTTTCTATTTCAAGTGAACAAGACAAATAAGAGAAATCCATGACAATGATGTGTTTATGTAGCTTCCCAAGGTGACAGAGGTTGGCTGAGCCACAGCTCAACCAGTCAGAACACAGGGGGCTCGATGAGGGGGGCTTTAAAGAGACAGGCTGAACTGAGGGGCTGCATAAACAGCCAGTATCAGATAAATAAGGAGTATTTTGAACTGAACTTTGAATCTTGCAAAGATAAACCAGTAGTACCCCAGAATATGAATACTGACCTGGAAATGTGTATGATATTTCCCTTTAAATATAGCCTGCTGGACTTTGCGTAGAACCTGTTTCATAATACTTGAGTGACAAAAGGCAAAAAGCACGATCCTCTTTTGTTAAGAATGTGTTAAAAACCAAATACTATGCGATGCCTGGCAGTTTTGACATTTCCTCAAAACATTGAGTAAACCCATTTCATCTTTACACAGAAACATTTGAACAACTCACTGTATTTATTTTATTACTGCAACATATAAAAAGAATGCAATAAGGCGAATAAAGTGGCTGCTAAAATACTTAAGCTCAAGTGTGTATACACAGAGAAAGAGAAACAGAGGTAGTTCCGTGGCTCAGGTGTCTGGTACGACTCACTGCAGGGCTGGAAATGACAACAGTCAGACATCAGACTCAGGTGAATCCATTCTGCCATAAGCAGATATCAGGAATCCGTGTGTGTGTGTGTGTGTGTGTGTGTATGTGTGTGTGTGTGTGTGTGTGTGTGTGTGTGTGTGTGTGTGTGTGTGTGTGTGTGTGTGTGTGTCTGTTGTTCATTTGGTCTCCTAACACCAGTGTGAAACGCATGTAGTGTAGATTGTGTATCTGACTTTGTGCCTCAGTAGCCAATAAGATGAGCATCTACACCGCAGTCCAACTGTTTAAACACGGGTCAAATTCAAACACAGCTGCTTTCTAGTCTGGGATGCTGAAGTGACATGATTTCTGTTAATTATCTCTCACTGTCTTTGTGCCGCTGGAAGTCTTGAAACATATCAAAGCAAATAAATTAGTTAGGTAAACAGTAAACAGTGTGGAGGTTATTTTATGCTGCCAGCTGGAGCTTTGATGGACCCGGAGGAAGTACTCATAACACTATACTTTGTTTGGTTTGTTTGCTTGTTATAATTAAGTTGGAATGTATAAGGGCTGTTACCTTCAGGCATTTAAATAAATCACACACAGAGTTAATGTAGCTACAGTGTTTGGGAGAAAAAAGGTTTTTAAAGGTTTATTTGTTTTTTGACGAGCAATTTAGGGAAAAAATGGTAGAAAGCATGAAAAGGATTTTTAAAATGAGTTTATTTGTTAAACAATAATGTATAATACTGCAGCTAAAGTTGAGCATAGTATGAAAGCGAGTACAGGTGCACTGTGTCAACATCCGACATGTTTCAGCCACATCTCTTTTCTTTTTCTTTTTAAAAAAAAATCTATTCATTTGTCTAAACTAGCCATTTCACTTGCATTTAATGTGCATTTTTTTCTGTCTGTTACATAGTTAAAGTTATATTGAGATGTGAGCACTGTCAAAATACAACATCAGTGCTATGAATCAACAGATTCAGTGTAGTGTTGATCTACTGACATCCAGTTCAGACAAGCTGTTTGGGAGCTGGTTTGAATCCACCATATGTTGTACCAGTACATTCTTCCCTTCCCTCTTCTCTCAGTGATTCAAGTAGACAAGCTGCAAGGCTAGCTGACAAAACAATCTCAAATCAAGGTCCACCTTTTCTGGAGCTTTTTACAGCATCACAAGGCTCTCATCAGCAGAGTTTGCGTAGTTTCCAAGTAACTGTAGTCTTCTGAACTCTCCATGGTTCTGAGTACATCCAGGCCTTATTATCTATGTTCATAAAAAGATGAACTTGATAGGTCAGTTTAACTAGCAATTTAAACTCCATCTTCCACCATCTCAGTCATTTTGGAACTCCAACCATATCACATGGTCTTCATTTATGCAAGGCTAGGCTTTAATCACAGCTTGTGCATTGAACACTGTATGTAAACAATATTAATTTAGTTTTCTAGGTTGAATTCTAGTTATATTTCTCTTTGCGTTCTGTATCTGAAAATTCCCCCATTTCTCACTTTTTGTTTTGCAGTCAGCTATTGTTCTGTGCTCAGCTGGCCCAGCATTAAGTGAAAGATGTCCAAACTGGATACCAAACAGAATCACAATCTATGAGTGTTTTTCCTCAAAGAAAATCCAACTGGTAAAACATGCATTTTCACCAGTTGGCGGCTCAGTGTTGGCAGAGACATGAGCTCAAGGGAATGACTTCAGTTCTACAATTATATCTTTGAAAATGCTGAGCCAGAACAGTGACATTGAGTTGGAATGGGAAGAGAAACCATTTTGAAAGTATTTGAAGTATTTTGTAGTTGTATTTTGCAGTTTATGTTAATATGCAGCTTTGCTCATTTGAGGCAGCATTTATTTTTGCCTTGGAGAAAAGAACGACGAATTAAGAACTTCATTCATCATTTTTGCACAAAATCTTTTCAATGAACTGTTATACAATTTAGAAAGAGCTTCTTTGCTGTGTATGCTGGTGAATTGAGATGTCTTTGAATAGGATCCACTTCATTATCTTTTTCAACTTGGCCTTCAACTACAATTGAACTTGAAGTTCAATATTCTAATTTTATGACTCAAATACAAACATAAATAAAGCAACTATTTGGCCTAGAATACTTTGCGATTAAAGCTGTTATGTGCATTTGCGCTCCACAGGGATTCATAGATGTTGTTTATGTTATATTATAATGAGGCCAGCAAGGCACAGACAGCCATGTGACATATTTATATTTTTGGCATCATTTACATAGTAGATTATCCTTTTTGAGAAAGCTGCATTTAAACAAGACACGTATAAATGAAAGCAAATATTGCAATCACAACTTTTGATATATGATGCCACAGGCTGTTTAATCTCACTGTCCCTGTATTGAATTACAGTAAGCAACTGAGTCCTTGTGTGTAAACTGCCGTAGAAGCTAGAGAACACAACCTACAGTCCTTTTTAGTTAGATTATTCTCACCAATAATTCAGTCATAAAATCCCTCCATCAGATTCTGAAAGAAACTAATACCTGCCCTCAGCTGGTGTGCTGCAACGCCTGCCGCTGTGATGCAGGTGAACACAACAGCAGCGGGAACCTTGAAGAGTATTTTATCTGCTAATGAATTTCTTCATAATATTGTCGCATTGGTCGCCACAAGATGTGTTTAGCGAGCAGCGTCGCATTAAATCTCCCTGCTGTGAGGAAATTAACAGAAAATGAATAGTCAGTAGAAATGACTTTTATACCAACATAACCCATTTATGACTCTGCTGGGTTTTGCTGAACTGTAATTCCTCCCTAATTGTGAAGCATTATGTTGAAAGTGGTAATTAATAATAAATCTTGTGTATGTGTGTGTCTAATTATCATTTAGATTAGTGTCTTAGTTCACTTTTACCTGATTTAACAGGAAAAAGCAGCACTGAGAGCAGAATGACAACTACTGATGTAGGTTCTGTGTTTTTGGAAAATCCTTGAACTCCACTCAAGGTTTCCTATACCGTTAAAACGTTTCCAGAAGGAAGGTCTTTAAAACCTGCAGGTGTGTAGGAAGCATTAGTCAAATCAGCCGTGTGTTTTTTTCCCCTAATCTCTGCACGAACCCCGGTGAGTCCCCAGAGCCAAGCCTCTCACAGATGGCACCTCCCTCGCTGTGCCCATCGACTGCAATTCTGCCCTGCTACAAAATCAATACTGCTGGGCCACAGTGAGGGGAGAGAGGTGAGGGAGTGCAGGAGTGAGAGAAGCCAGAAGGGAGGTGCCAATTCGATGGAGGTTAAAATGGTGGAGAAGATATAGGGAGTGATGTAGGACTAGTAGGAGAGAAGGGGATTGAGGCGCGGGAAGATAGATTAAGTAGCAAAATGAAGGGGATTGAAACAGATAGGGAGTGGTAGGAGAGAGCAAAAAGTGCAAGGGAGAGCAGGAGGGAGGATGATTAACGGTACAGCAAAAAAGGGGTGAAGGAGGCAGACGGATGGGAGGATGAAGACAACTGCAGCAAGGAGGACAGAGAGAAAAACGGGTACAGGAGGGACAAAAAAGGCCACCCACAGGGAACAGAGAGAGAAAAGGAGGACAGAACAAAAGGGGGGAGGCTGGAAAGAGGGAGGAAGGAGGGAGAGAGAGAGAGTGAGAGAGAGAGAGAGAGAGGAAGCGTCCCATTAAGGTTTTCCGCAGGGTGAACTCAGCCAGAGTGCAAGGCGCGGTGCAGAGCTGAGCCGAGCTGAGCAGTAGGTCCTGAATTATTAAACACAATGTTTTGCAGCTAAGCAAATGGCTGCAGCCATGGTGGATGTGTCTGCTGAGGGGGCAAAGATCTATCTATCTATCTATCTATCTATCTATCTATCTATCTATCTATCTATCTATCTATCTATCTATCTATCTATCTATCTATCTATCTATCTATCTATCTATCTATCTATCTATCTATCTAGCTATCTATCTATCTATCTATCTATCTATCTATCTATCTATCTATCTATCTATCTATCTATCTATCTATCTATCTATCTATCTATCTAGCTATCTCTACATGTGCTCAGATGTATGTGTCCCATATTTAAGTTGTAGTATAGTATATTTTTGCTTAATGGTCTTATATTTTTATATTGTGCGTACAAGTGCTTGTTTGTGTGTGTGTGTGTGTGTGTGTGTGTGTGTGTGTGTGTGTGTGTGTGTGTGTGTGTGTGTGTGTGGTTGTCAGAGGGAGTGTATGTGCGCCACTTTTAGAGCCACTAATTAATGAGGAAGCAACATCCTGAAAGCCTTTGTGTTAACTCCTTGCCCCAGTGGAGAGCAACCAGCAATTTAAGACACACAGACATGCAGAAACACACACACACACCACACACACGCACACACACACACACACACACACACGTGCATTTGGTAATGGGTTTGTACACACAGGCGTACTGCCTATCCACACTTGTCCTACACTTCAACTCGGTCTACTTTACTCACCAGAGGAAATAGCAGTTTAGTTAGGGAGCTAATAGCTATGCGTCAACTAACACAAACACATGGATGAATCATATTAATGATGATTGTATCAGCGACACAAAAGTTTGTAGTCTTCAAGGACTCTGACTCACGCTGCTCCATCACAGAAAATATCTCTCAGCGGTTACAATGAACAGAGATCAAATGAGGGTTACAACAGCTCGGTGGAGTGTGTGTGTGTGTGTGTGTGTGTGTGTGTGTGTGTGTGTGTGTGTGTGTGTGTGTGTGTGTGTGTGTGTGTGTGTGTGTGTGGAAATTGTTGGAGCTGCTTTGTCCCGTGGTGTTAATGAGGAAGGGAGAATGGCAGCTTTTTAAATGTTACTTTAGCTGCAATTATCACAGTGGACAGATCCTTTATAGGTGATTTTCACAGACGTAGATACAGAAAGAGCTGTAAGATTACATTTACATTTTGATGAGATGGATGAATTATTGGTTTGTGGACGTCTGGCTAGAATACGTCTCAAATCAGCCCCCACAGTCCATGTCGAATGTTTCTTGGATGGATTCGCATGCTGCGTTTTTTGATATCCGGTAGCTATCTGATCTGCCAAAGATGCAAATGTAAATCGGGTCATATTCTTATACACATTCATGAAATATCTGCAGGTATTTTTTCAAATTATTATTTTTGTTTTAATGTTCAACACGAGTGAATTCATCTATGAAAACGTCACACACTGGCAGTCAAAGATAGCAGTGAATGATAACTTCCTCACAGCCCAGATTTTACACCAGAGAAATCTTGGCAATGTGATGTTTGATCAACTCTGCTGCACAATTTCAGCACTGACAGGTGTATTTTAATTTTTAAAAAGTCTTGTTTAATCAATTTAACTTAATTATGCATAATTGCTCCCCACTGTCTGATCTCATCATCCATTCCCCCTCCTACACTCTCCAAAAACTCTCCTTTTCCTTCATCCCTTCTCTGTTCAGCTCTTCTTCCAGCCTCTACTTCCTTACCTGCTTCTGTTTACCATCTCATAGCTGCATTGTGTAAATAGCAGATCTACCACCGTCACCATGTAGCACAGAAATAAAATGAAGTGCTTGTGAACTGTACTACTATACTTCAGACACTGAATCTTTTCCCTGATCTTAGGACCGCTAAGTGGTTTTCCTCAACTTCAATAAATATGTCAATTGGGAGTTGTTGTTTTTTTTCTCCTTCTTTAGAGCAATAAGTTGGCTCAATTAGATTGAAAAGATCAGAGAGTCACTGAGTCACAGCATGGCTCCTACAATCTTCCTCAGTACCCCCTGCTTGCTTTATGTCTCTCTCTCTCTCTTTATTAATCTTTCACTCTTACCATTTATCTCACTCACACTCTCTTTCTCGCTCTGTGGCTCTATCTGTCTGTCCATCTACTGCCAAGTCTGCCTCTTTCTCTGTCTCTCTTCCTCATTTCTTTTCTCCCAGATTATTCCTTAGCTCCTTGTAATGTAATTGAATTTCACATCCCTGAGCTGGGCTCTTTCCCTTGAGGAACAGAGAGGTGGACGTAATTACATTTCTGTTTGGCTGCAAATTATTCTTCTAATTCGATATGGCCTTTTTTTTCATATACTCAACAGCAGGGGTGGTTTGATGAGTGACTGAACTGAAAGCGGCCGGTGAAGAATTTATCTGGATTTACTGTACCTGTTGGCAGACAATGGTTGATTAGACAATAACACAGGCATGTGTCCAGTTTATCAGTAAGGAGTTTGGCATCTATTCATAGTGAGAATTATTGCATTTTCAGTAACATTCTTGTCATTTTAATGCTAGTTTTAGGCTAGTTGTAGTCATTTAAAATGATAGCACAGTATCATAATCGGATTAACCTTATACAGGGCCCTGGAGCTGAGCCCCATTGACCCCCAAAACACATGACAGCACTCTAGAGCAAAAATGCCAAAAAATAATCACTGGCACCAGTTTCTTAGATGTGAATATTTTAATGGTTTTCAATGAATCAACTCAACATCTTTAGGTTTTTGATGGTCTGAAAAACAAGAGGAATAATAATTTGCATTTCATACACTGAACAATCATATTGATAATGAATTTTGTAGCCTTACCGTACTCCTGTTTGAACTCCAGCTTTGACCAGTGCAGACAGGCAAATAGCACAGTGCTGATGAATTAACATGACTGCAGCGGTTAAGATACTTTACCATCCGTCTTGTCTGTGGCTACTGTACATGGTTTACTTTTTTATTATAGTTAGCACAACATTCCTCCTTTTCTCTGAACCTAACCTTGAAGAAGGGCTATAAAGACGTCATCCTTGACTCGTATGCTTAACAACTCAAAAGATGCCTTTCTCGCCCTGTAAATTGAAACTCTATTTGGTAGGTGAGTGCAGATATCCTTAACATAAGTAAAAAAGTGATGTTTAATTATTAAATGTAACAATACTCATTATGGGCCCCATACGAGGAGATTTCACATTAGTTTATTATTATTATTGATGCATTTACATGTTAGTAACATTTTAATGTTCGTTAGCTAGTCAGACTGGAGCTTCTTTTAGCTTTTGTTACGTGCTGCTATGTTTAATCTATAAGAATCAAACATTTTTAATAACTTGATCATATGCTGTTTCCTCTGAAATGTTGTGTTTAGTGTGAAAACACTTCAGTAAAGTACAACTAAGTCAAAATTGTACCAAAGTACAGTTCTTGATTAAACGTAATTGGTTGTTTCCCACCACTGGGTGACTTTGTGCCATTATCTGTCTCTCTGCTGATTTTGATGAGCCAGAAATTGTGGTAAACAAATTACAAAAAATGACAAAAGGCCCTCCAACAGTTCAAAATCTGGTGCGGGAATTGATGTTGCTTCATCTTCTGCTGATAATCAGTGCCAAGTGAACACTGAGGAGAGAGAGAGAGAGAGAGAGAGAGAGAGAGAGAGAGAGAGAGAGAGAGAGAGAGAGAGACTTTGGGTGTTAAGTGTTGGCACTGGCCTCACTCTTACATAACTCACTGATAATTACGATTTACCGCTGCCAAGTCGTAACCGTTGCTACAGCTATGCAGATGTTGGCAGGACATCTGAATGGACTATTGGGAACATGAAATATAATAGAATTCAATAGAAGAGGATAGATAGACACTATGGGCTCATGTTTTACAGCTGTACACTGACGTACTAAGCCGATAAGCAATAGGATTAGCATTGCTGTTTTCTCATTATAGATAAAAGAAACAAAACAAAAGCAAACCTCCCGGATATTTGGATATACCAGATATTAGTCCACATTACCCCATTATTTGAAGACAGCACGCACTAGATTTGCATGTTTACCCCCTCCTTGTCATTTGTGCTTGTCCACTTCTCACTCCTCTTCATCTTTTTACACTTCAGCCTCCCTCCTCTATTCCTCCAGCCCCTCCTTGGTTATTAAATCCACCTCTTTCCTCCTCTTTTTCTGGTCAGCTTCTCTCTTTTTTTTTTACTACCCATTTTCCCCCCTTTTCTTCCTCTCTCTCCCACTCTGTTTGTACCAACTCCCGCCTCTCTTTTTCTCCCCCGTTTCCCCGGTCTTGTTAGCACTGGTCACGCATGCTTGCCTCCCTGATTAACTAACAACCGAAAGGATGTTACACCGAATAGTGTCTGCTCTCCCCGAGAGAGCCATCGATTTGCTGGCAGACGGTAACCACACAGACGGCTGGCACAACAGAATGAGCTTGAGAGCAGAAACTGGAAAAATGATCAACCTACGTATAGTCGCTAAAATATTAGCTTTCCAGGAAATGAAAAGGAGAATTCATTGTTTTTAGCCTGATGACCATATACATAATATCTGTAGTGCTGTTCTTGAATGACAAACAGGGGCTAAATTGAAGTAGCTACAAGCTTAAAGTGATGAAGCTGAGTCTTAAATGCTTCCCTAATGAGTTTCTAGATGGATGACACAGAAGGAGAGAGAGGACATCTGTTCTTTCTGGAACCGAATACATTTTAAACAGCATAAAACCCCCCCCCCCAAAAAACCCGAAACGTATGTGTGTGTGTGTGTGTGTGTGAGTATGCATGCATGCTCTAAGTGCTTCCAATGAAAGTGTTGATTAACATTTTGGCTGACTCACTGCACTGCTTTTGAAGACACAGAGGGTCACATAAACGATTTATTGTTAGAAATTCCGAGAAAACAGTCAGACGCACATGGCTGAAGTTTCCGGAGGGAATTTATGCTCCTTTTTTTGGGCGTCATCTAGTAAATCATTAGTCCTACAAGCAGCTTGAAGAGTTTTTTTGTAATTTTAAAAAGCGCATTTGAAAGTTTTGTGTCATTATTCTTCTTATTTCAGAACATGCAACGATGCTATTTGATTTTCTGGCACAAATCACCAAAACTAATCACCCACCAACTTTCTAGTAATGTTGAGTCTGTGATAGCGATAATGATCGCCGTCATGAGAAAATGTTGCACACCGCCTTGAAGCTGACTGATCACAGTACTCCATCGTCACAAGTTTTGAATACAGACATTTAGGCTATGACAAGATTTGAAATAAATGTCTACGTGAACTAAACATTAGCAGACATGACTTGGAGATTTATGTGTTCTTGAAGTGCGCTCGTACATTAAACAGGATGAAAACCACAAAAATAGGTTAAACCCATGACAATTTATGGGTGAGTGCTTCTCAGCAAGTGAGTTTCAGCTCTGAACTCTCATATCAGAGGTTTTCTTGGAATGTAGACAGTCACACATGGAGGATTTTAGACCTAAGAGCCAATTATCCTCGAGGTCAAATCACCCCCCATCAGTGGATTTGCCCTCTAATGAAAGAGAATTCAGTAGTTTACTTATTCCTTTCATTTAAAAGGGGGACATTTTAAATAAAGCATTAACAACAGCCCATCAGAGCAGGATTATGGTTGTCCAGGGCAGATCTCTAAAGCAGAGACTTACAAAACAGCCATACTACTTTAAAAAATCAAATAAGTAAATCACAAATCCAGTCCTCCAGCAAGACATTTTGACTTTCAGAGTTCACATCTAAAGGTAATAGTACTTTTCACAGAGCTACTGTAGATAACAAAATAGATATAAGGTTTGTTTAAATATCAATTAATATAATATTTGTTATATGTGATACTACTCCCACACAAAGAGATATATTAAAACTGTGGTTGCACTGTGCTGTTTGAACAATGCATGGTGTAGAAATATAGTCTAATTCACCCACCAGATATGAAATTTGAATGTGTGAATTTTAACACTGTTTTAATT
Source organism: Scomber scombrus (assembly GCF_963691925.1). Taxonomy (NCBI): domain Eukaryota; kingdom Metazoa; phylum Chordata; class Actinopteri; order Scombriformes; family Scombridae; genus Scomber; species Scomber scombrus. The sequence continues at coordinate 22,716,078 of NC_084982.1, read as the reverse complement.
ACACAACATTAGCCAGAACAGATTTGTTCCTTATTCACACAAATAAGTGGCAGTCTTAACAGAAATGGGGTGTTGATGTTGTTGTTGTTGTTGTTTTAACTCAACCATAAATTCATGTCACTATATATGTTTGAATAAGTAATTAGATGTGTCTAGAAGTATTAAAATAAGATATATGTTAATTACTTACTAATAGGAAAAAATGACATCTACTATTAGATACAACCTTTAATAGTGTTATAAAGCAATGTAATCCTAAATTCATTTAAATTAATAAACAAACCATATCCACCTGTGTTTATACAATTCAGTTTTAACCCCCCCACCATTAAAAAATGTGGTTAAACCCAATTGGTGACCCTCGCTGTGCACCAACAAGTCTGGTCATGAAATACGAAATGTGTGAGAGTTGGATGTGAGGCACATTATATAAAGCACAGGCAGCAGATTAAACCGATGTGATTAGCTCAAATCAGAGTAACACAAATCCAGATTATCTCTCATTTATGCTATTAGCTGGTGTAGAAATAAGATTTTCCTTGATACTTTACTCTTTGCTAATGTAGTTAGACACTATCGTTGGTGGTATTAGGACTTTTCATTTACTATGTGAACCCAGCAACAGACATATAGTAGGATTTGGCTGTCAATTTTATGTGTTTGTCTTACTGTCAACAAATCTCATGTGCAGAACCAAACCAAAAATGAACTCATCCTACTTACAAGTATGTGGGATGTATTGTATTTCTCTGTACCGTAGACTATTAAAAACACGTCACTGAGCCACACTGCTGCGCTGGGTGACATGTTCTGTCATCCACGAAGATGATGGTTACTTTAGTTAGTTTAGACATGGCTAATCTTACACAAACAGTTCACCTCAAAACGGATTTCCCTGTGTGCTTGTGTTCTTGGGTAGTTTGTTCTCTTGTGGTAAAAGCACAGTCTCAACATAAATAAAGCATAACTTTACTGCTTGTTACCTATAATTAAATCATTTTTTGTTTGCTGAAGCCCAGACATGCATGCAAGAAAGCAAAACCACAAATAACTGTAGATACTTTATAGTCTAACAGTGTATTCATAGTACTGAAACCTAATTAGTATAATGCTCATTACAATGTGATCTCAGCTCTCTGGCTCAGTTTATTGATCAGCTGCCCTGTACATGAAGAACAGAGCAATGTTATACTGCATTGCCTCTTATTAAGTGTGGGCCTATCTTCCCTGCAGCAAGCTGTTCACACCTTAATTTCACAAAACAATATATTTTAAAGTAGTGTGACAAAAGTACAGTAAATCATTGCCCGTCTGATTTATTTGTATTTGGTTCCTGAATCAGTGCAATCAAAAGCACTCTTGAGTTTGGTTTAGTTTCTGGACTCTCCAGATGGGTCGGAGGCCTGGTGGAGCTCCAGAGACTCAGCTCACCCTCTGTTTGTTAGAGAGGGTGAGGGAGTGTGTACAAGAGGGGAAAGGGCAACTCTGGGTAATGGTGTCCAGGACAGAGCGACACACAGAGACAACATATGTGTATGTATGACTGTGTGTGGGCTGTCATGTGTTACACACCCACCCTGACTATGGCCAGCTGTCTTATATCAGGGGTCTGAATCAGTCTTTTCTCCTTTCCTCCTCCTCCTCATTGCACTTCCCTTTTCATTTTTACTTCAGTTACAGCCGAAAATAATCTTTATTACATCAGTGATGCTGTAAGCATCAAAAGAACTGAAATGCTGTGTAACCCGGCGAAATGCAACGTCACACCGTACCTGCCACTGCTGCAGTGGGGTAAAAAAACAAAGCAACCCACCACTCAAAATTTGACAAGTGACACAGGGATACAGAGGATGGGGAAATAAATAAAGAGACACTTGCCAAAGGAAATCAGAATCTGAGAGAAAAAGGATTTTCAGAAGTAGGCGACAAAGAATGAAGGGGGAGAAAGAGAGAGAGAGAGGGAGAGGAAGAAGATGAAAGCTCTGTTTTAGTTCAAACCAACTCCCAGCATGCACTCGAACCTCCTGTTACCATGGTGATTTAACTGCCGATATGGTGTCCCCTGAGACGCTGTCCTGAAACAGACAGAGAGAGAGAGAGAGAGGATGGGCAGGTGGGGCGAAACAGCACAGGTGTGCAAGACAAGGACTGCACTACAATAGCTGCTGTGCCTTTCACTATCACACATCCAGTCTTGTTTTCACATTTAATTATGTCTAACTTTCAACGTTAATGCCACTGTTATGTTAATAAATGTTGTGGGTTAATTGTGGGAGTAATTAGTCTACCATGAATAATCTACCAACAAAAATGATATTACTCTTTACTTGTTTTGTGTATTTACTTTTTTCCTCTTGATATTTTTAACTTTATTTTGTGTATATTCCTTGTTTATCAATGTATTTACTTATTTATTGGCCATTTGGAGGCTGTGAAACAAACTGCTAACACAACATCAACATTATTACCACATATTGTTAACACAACCAGGAGATACTCAAACGTTACTGTATATTAATTTGTACATATGTAGTTATGTTTAATATGTAGGTAGTTATACTATATATGTGTGTATGTAGTTACTATAATGTATTTATAGTTAATGTCCACCTGATGAAAATAACTTCCCTCTTCTTTTAGCTCAGTCTTGCCTCCACCAACTCCTGAGGGAAAATATGTAGCCTTTACATGACTATTTCTAACCTTCTACACACTAACTTTGCCTACAGACTGGTAGTGAATAGTGAGTGCCATCATTGCTAAACGCTACGGTGGCCCCTAAGGACAAAGCACATACAAGAGTGACATTTTACAGAGCTAGTCGCTGTGTGCTCCGGCCCACTAGGGGGAGTTTTGTATGCTTTTTGGTTATTTGTAGCTCTGGATTTGGAGCACATTTTTCTTTCATTTTTCACTTTTGTGTGTGTGTGTGTGTGTGTGTGTGTGTGTGTGTGTGTGTTTTGTCCTCTGGGGGCCACCATACAAAACAGCTGCGTGCTGCAGTTTGAAAAAAGACTGAGCTGTGAGACTGAACAGGCTGTAAAACCAGAACAGTGAGCTGAAAAACACTTAAACATCCTGTAGAGCTGAAGGGAAACTGCAAAGTCTGACGATATTTTACCTGTTGGGTTTTTCACAGCGAGCGACCTCTTTCACATCACCTCATTTCAGCCATTTCTAATAATGTTAATTGTGCAGCTTAGTGCAGCTTTAATGTTGTTGTATTAATAAAATAATGATAAAAGTTGAAATATCAAATTTAAACTCTAGATGGTTTGTTTTTTGTTTTTCTGGACCGTCTGTTGTACATCATGTATCTTATGTATAGATAACTATGCAAATGGTTAATGTGATATGAATGTGAATAGTATACTTTGTATTTTGTCGTCAGCCAAATGATTGAAATCACTAATGTCACACAAGGCTGAAAACAAATTGATCAGCACTAACTGCTGTCCCTCTCTCTCTCTCTGTGTATTTGTCTGTCTGTCTGTCTGTCTCTCTTTTTCTTTCTCTCTCTCTCTCTCTCTCTCTCTCTCTCTCTCTCTCTCTCTCTCTCTCTCTCTCTCTCTCTCTCTCTCTCTCTCTCTCTCTCTCTCTCTCTCTCTCTCTCTCTCTCTCTCTCTCTCTCTCTCTCTCTCTCTCTATCTATCTCCACAGCTGTATCGTTCATGAGACACAGTGCGTCAGCCTTCGGATTTGCTGTGAGTTCCACCTCTCTCCTCCATTTGCATTGATCAATTAGTCATAACTTTGGTCTCTGTGATTTATTAATGAATCCCAGTACCAAAGTGTTATTGGTCCCTTTGTCACCAAGGTAACAAGGCAGAGAAAAGGGACTGGGCAAAGAGCTCAGGTTCTGTCAAACTGCCTGTTGTGTCTGCTAAACACATGCAGTGGTTTTCACCTAAATAAAGCTTATTACTACATATTCAACAGAGGAAGGGATTTGGAGTGTGATTAATAAAAAAAAAACCTAGCCCTGTGAAGGAAGATGTGATTAGCATAAATGTATTAAAACATTATAAACCATAATCTGCAGTGTTAGCTATCTCTTTATTAAAGAGAGGGTTTTAATTAGCCAGTTTTAATAAAGTACCTGATGAAATGTGATTATATCACAGCTACTGATCATCAGTAACTTTAGATACTATGATCATAAAAGTTGACTTTTCTTTCTAGCTTTTACAGGTCAATGACGTGGTTTAAAAATTAAATGATAATAATCAAATTTTATGATGCAGCCTCAGAGTTGATAAGACTTTCTTTAGTCTTCTTTGAGAAAGGTCAACAAAAAAACATCAAGAACAAAATCCCACATCATGTTACAATAATCTTTATGACCTCTTGGTTATGCAATTCATTTTAAAGCAGTCACTGTGTGTTTTGTACTTCAGTACTTCAGGATCTTTAAAAGCACTCAGGCATCATAATAGATAAATAACTGAATAAGTGTAATAACTAGTGAACTTCTTATGTTTTATTATTATTATTTCCACCACACAGGATTGTAATTTGAGATAATTTTTATCACACTGATAAAATTATGTGTGTTTTTAATTCCAACACTTGATACATGACGACATTTGAAGATTTTGAGTGTGGTGCACGTAGATGTCATCAGCATTTCAGCAGGACTGAAGTGATGTAACACAACATATCGTATGTTTTAGTGTATCTAATCTAACACAAGATGTGTTGCTGCTACACAAACACAAAGATGTTAATTATGAATCGTGCTACAACCAATAGTGTGTTATTACAATGCTGCAGCTATTGCAATTACTGCTGTTAAAACTTCCAACTCAACACACTTTTTCCTCTCTTTCTTTCTGTCCTTGGTTCGAGTTTCTGCTGTAGTTTGATGCCACGCTGGACGTCATGTCATCAGTCATTGTCCTTTGGCGCTACAGCAATGCAGCCGCTGTGCACTCTGCTCACAGAGAGTATATGTGAGTACAAAGCAACATGCTGAGTTCAATTAATGTTTGATTAATGGTGACTGTGATGGAATTTTGACTTCCTTTCTACACCTGCGTCAAAGCGAGCAGAGGGTCTGCAGTCCACTCTGTATATTCATCTGTTCACTGAGCTGTCTTTCTATTATTCTGTTTATCTTTTCTCTCGTTAGTTTTGTTTATGAATCCATCCGTGTCTTAATTTATATTTCCAAAGGTGCAAACTCAACAACTAAATCTGCTCTGATGCTGTTAAAAGTGTTTTTTTTAAATCACGTATTGATTTTGAATATTTATTATGGTTGCTATGCCACAACAAATGGTGGTTGAAGTTGTAATGAAATGAAGATGAATATATATATAGAAGGGAGGATGAATGGATGCGGAGAAAATGAGGCTCAGGTTCAGGGATCTATCTCTCAGATGTCATTACTCCAGCCTACCTCCTGCTCCTCCGTCCCTCTCTGCAGCAACACACTCTCATCCTCAGCTCTCTGCATTGCTCTCTGTCATCCAACCCCTACTCACTTCTTTCAGGTCATGTACTTTCATCCAACTCCCCAGACCTGCCATCCTCAAGCTGTCCACTGGTTGTCCTTGGACTCTCCCTCCTTTCCCCATCAACAAACGTGTTCTCACTTCTCATCAGTCCTTCAGTTACCAGGCATACGCTTTGCACTCCTCACTTAATAAACAGGCCCAGATCTTTTGCTCCCTTGTCAGATCATTGTAGTTGTCATGCTGCTCTTGTCACTTCGAGCTTGTGTTACCTGGACCTGTATCGTATCTACACCTGCTTGCCTGCCTGACTGGACTTGTCCCTGTCTCATCTGTCCAACTCTTTGGACTTTATATAACTGCTATTTGGACTGTTTGGACTTGCCACCCATGCCTGTGAGCTTTCCAACCTTCTCTTTTGACAATAAGCTCAGTGAACCGTCCCTGCCTTCCTCAATTTTCTGCACTTTGGGCCCACCTGCCTGCACTCCACCGTGACAGAGGCAGTATCTAAAGAAAGGAGGAGAGGAGGGATAGGAGACATAAACCAACATAACAATGTGTCTTAGTAAGGAGCCACCATGAGCCTCCAGAATAGTGAATACTCATTTTTAAGGATTCCCAAAATCTCTGGGACTCTCCTGAAGTAATGAGCATTGCCCTTTCTCTTTTGATGGTGGTGGAGAGGGCTGGATACATGTCAATCAAAAAACTCTGATATGTGTTCAGCTCGGTTGAGATCACATACGCATACGATTCACATCAGTTTCAGTCAGTGAGCCCTTGTATGGACGCATCTACTGTACTTAATTTATTCAGGTGTTTCCTGTTTATTTCTCATGTGTGTATTCCCACTAATGAAGGAGGAGAGATTGAATTGAATCAAAGGAAGAAGAGATGTGTTAAAACTTGGGTAAGGAGACAAAAAAGGAAGATATTTAGATGATGGAGGGAGATGAAGGGTCGAGACAAATGAGAATAGGTTAACCAGGTATACTGTAAAATGGTGGGCAGGTGATTAGGTGTGTGATTGAGGTGTGGCTCTTTTTATGAGAATAATACCATTTATTAATCTAATTTATAAGCACTCAAAAGGATCATTTCAACATGTAACTCAAACCTTTAATTTCTATGTGGATATAATGGAGTTGATCTTGTACTTTAAGTGTTTAAGCACTTGGATCATTTCCCTTTTCTTATTACTTTTATAAAAACACATATATATTTCAAGCAAAGTCCTTAATAGCCCAAAATCCAGTTTGTAAAAAAAAAAAAAAAAGAATAGAAAAATCTGTCTAGTCCTTTTTGAAACTCCTGCCGAGAGAGCAATCAAGAGCATATTTGATGGATGAATCACGCAGCTAATAGGATATCAGCATCTTACTGTTTTCTCAGTCATGTTGGGCATACTTAGCCAAACAGATTAAATCATTCTGTTCAGTCTATTTCTTCATGGAAGGGAAGGGAACAATATGTTCCTCGTTGAACAAAGTCACTCACTGCATGTCCCACGTGCAACACCACTAAACACAAATCTGTCAATCCGTCAGCTCTCCGGCCGGCTGGAGCTCACGTTAGTTCATCAAGTAGCTGTCAGGTTACAAGGAGCCTTGTTGGTGTTACGGCAGCACATCTGCTTAGCACAGACTTGTCCCAGGTGATAAAAGACCAAGCTGTCACTCCACACACAAAAACACACCGGGGTATCATTAACACACATACACACACGCACACACACACAGTTGGGATTGCAGAGGTAAGCTGAGTTGAGAGAAAACTACCATTGTATGTGCATCAAGGCGATATTTTTATTTATTGGGTATTTTTTGTTATTTTATGCTGTTTTTGGTGTCTGCTGCATGTTGAAACTCAATACAATATTGACTCCAACATTAAATAAATGCGTGTCCTTAAAAAAAGTAAAAAAAAGTGTGAAGCATTTTTCAAAAAAATGCGGCAGTATTATTGCGACTAATCTCTGTAAGAATCAGTAAAGATGAAACACCCATCCACTGTACCTGTTAAGATCCTGTGTCTCTGTTCTGTAATGAGATAGATGGGAGACAGATATTGTAGTGCGTGCCTAACAGATGTGTCAGACGAGGACAGACTATGGTCAAGCAATGGAGAGGCATTGATTAAGCATCGTATTCCACTTCTTGCAAGAGCAGGGGGATGTTAAGTTTATTCCAACCCTGTGTGCGAATGTGCATACACTATACAAGCAGCATGCAGCCCCCAGAAACATTAATCTCATTGTATCCCTTATTTTTCATAATCAAAATGCCACCCTGAAGCAAAAGTCGACAAATCGTTTATTCTGCCAGCACACAGTTCCCCATTAAGTCTGTAAACAACATTCTGACTCCTACCAAACGCTGGGATTATGCTGTTTGAGAGAATGGGTTTATAAATCAGTTGTATGTATTATCAGTGAGATCAGGTAAGAAAAGGTGCATAGTTTCAGTGTTTAATTTAACTGAAGGGAATTGCTGCTTTAGTAGGCTCACCACTACACTTCCATATCATTACTAATATCATGCCATGTAATTTCTAAAGTTCTAGTGAGGAAATGTCTGTCATTCGAGCCCGGAAATAAGTTTTAATGACAACATTTTAATTTTTGTTCACTGCTTGTTCAATATTTCATGGAGGTTAATGATTTCCATCTCCATTTCTAACTGTTTCTGTCAAGTCTCTTAGAGCTTTTATTTGGTTCTTTGGGTCACGAAAATGACAAATCATCCTAATTTAAATGCAAGAGAAAGAAACTGGGCAGTGTCACTGCCCAGTTTCTTTCATTTTTCTGGAGTTTCTTTCATTTTTTGGAGGTTATTGCTTTAGTTCAACTAACTTCTTCATGGCAGGTTTAACACTTAAAGATCACACTGACTCCCAGCATTGTGCTCTCTCTCTCTGTCTGTCTGTCTGCAGAGCATGTGTAATCCTTGGGGTTCTGTTCGTTCTCTCCTCCCTGTGCATTCTTGGAAAGGCCATTCATAATCTGGCTACCAGGATGCCCCCACAAGTGGTAAGATGACACACACACTCTCACACACACACACACACCTGCCCACGCACCATATTGGACAATACTTCCGGAAATGATTCATGTCCAGTGCCAACAGGAAATGCTAATGCAAGAATTGTGACATTTAAAGGTGATGGTAACATGATCCAGACTTCCTGTCTCACACCAAGAATTAATTTGGGATTATTTTTATTTTTAAGTCCTAAACACAATCTTTCCCTAACCTAAACACAGTACTCTCTGTTGCCTTACCTTAACCACCATGCACATTAAATTACAGGAATAAGACATTTCTTTTCAATATCATCCATGGTTATACTCCGTTGTTCACTTATACGCTGCCTCCTATAAAATAGACAGTCAGATGTTTATTAAACAGTTAAACTGGTCATCACTAGCAGGTGTATTGTCACATGAATGTCATTTTAAATCTAAAAATTCTGATATATGGAATTGTAGGGTTGCTGGCAAAAAATAGAGCTCATGTCTTGGACACAACCTTTTTTGTTTTGTTGTATACACTAAACTGGGATTGATTTTAGACAGAGCCTGAGGTTTTGCAATATTGTCCAGTAACATCATTCTTTCCAGGATAAGCCTGTGCCCATATGTTTTATAATATCATTATTGGTCAATAAAACTCGAAAAAGGCCGGCAAGTGTTCATAACAGGTAGGCAGAAAAGACTGGCAGGAAAAATGGCTGCGATTCAAAAAACTGATCTGGCAGAAAATGAATGGGAATGGACCAGTTTAGATGTAGCAGGCTGAATGGGGAAGCGGAAACAGGTGTACAGAGGTCAGGTGACAGGGAATGACGTGGGAGGTGAAACTGCAGGACAGGTGGATTTGGTAGAACCTGGAATGACAGGAGAGTCAGGTTACATTCACATTACAGGCTTAAGTGGTCCAAATTCAGTTGACTGATGACTCAGATCTGCTTTTCAGTGTCAGCACTTCACAGCCTGGTAAAAAAGAACCACGTCTCCTTCTTGTTCTCATCATCTGTATTGTCTGATGACTGTTGATTGATTTGATTGTTGCACAAATAACATTATTATTATTAGTCTTGTACATACACAGCTATCATTTCAGTTCGATCTGAGCTACTATGTTACTTACAAACATGAATGTAAACCATCAACACAAAAACATTGGACCTGACTAAAAAACAGAATTGAGCATTAAGACCTCTAATGTAGACTTAGTTCATGGCAAATCAGACAGTAAAAAGAAAAAGGAAAGTGGATTAAGATTGATGTAGTGACCAGAAACATACAAAGGGAATATTGAGATGTGTGTTTACAATAGGAAAGCCTTGGAGCATTGTATGCAAGGGAAAGTTTGGAGTTTGGGAGCTTAGAGCCTGCTTACGACAGTAGTTATTTATTCAGTAAGTGCTGTTTAATTCAAGAATAAGACTTTTTCTTTTACAACCATCACCAATGTCATCATAGTGCAGCTGTTAAAACTTTGCCTTTGGCCATGTAATTTTCCACAGTATTATATGAAAAAACAGTCACAACTAATTAACCACTGTAGTGTATTTTCCCCCAATCATATAAACAATGTGTTTATGACAAAGGAGGTTACCCCTCATACACATAGAAACATATTCACATGAACGCACACTACACAAACACACATTTTTACAAACTGGCATAATGGATGAACATTTTCAAGACCCAGGAGTGTTCAATTTGGACCAATACACACACACACATACAGTATGCGTACACACAGGAGGAGCACACCATGCATATGAGCTAGGTATCTTTTTATAGCCCTGTGTCGTAGTTCTTCTGACGTCAGTATTTGTCTCCCTCCATCTGACTTTTGTTCCTTTTTCCCTCCAACAGACACGCACAGACACGTGCACACTTTCAACATCAATCCACCCCCCTAACCCCAACCCCCTCTCCCCACACCTCTCTCTAGAGGTGTTAAGACTATGAATAAGCTCCTAAAATAGTCTCATGTTTCAGTTGCTGAGGCACGGCCCAACTCTTCTATCATCACACTGTTTGGGGAGTGCCCATGTCATCCTTTCCAGTTCTGTGCTTTTAACCGTCTTACTTGGTGTGTAACCAAATAAGAGGCCATCATCTGTCCATTTCATTAACTAGTGAAGCCAAGACACAGAGGAGAGCCAGACTTTTTTAACTCCAAAAACACATTCCCCTTAAGGTTTTCTGAAATGTAGCTGCTGAGCTTGAAGATATACTCCTTCATTTTGTTAGGGCCCGATAGCACTCCAAAATCCCAAAGTTTCTTCATATTTCACCTCTGATGCTTTTAAACTCAACATAGTTCACACCTGAATTTTAAAACAGCAGTAACCTGTGAGGAAATTGTACTATTTGGCCCTATAAGAAAACCAAGTAGCCAAGTTTTAAAATTTACTGACATGAGATATAAGCAAAACGGGTACACGATCATGGCAACATTACCCCACTTAGTGCCACTGCTGGTCAAACACTCCAACTCCAAAAAAACGGTCTTTGTATAGTTAAATGTAATGCAAGTATACTGTACGTTAATGTTAAGCTTCTGCGGAGCTGTAACTAACCTGTGCTGTATACTATTTCCAATTGTGAAAATGATGCTATGCTGAAGGCCATTTTGTTATTACAACTTCTATTTTAACAGCTGAAGGTTGCTTTCTCAACCATAGTGTACACCTGCATGTAGAAGGGTTTTAACAAGTGTTTTCACAGAAAGCTGTGTATTAGTAGCAAAGTAGCAAAACAGTAGTTGGTATAATATGGATACAATACAAGTTGAGATCAAACCAAGTGTGTCTTCTTGAGAATTTAAATGTGTGTTTGATGTTGTAAAAATTGAGTCATGGAAGCTTTTTTGACCACAAATTAAAAAAAAACAAAAAAACAGACATAAAACAAGAGACGAAACTCTGTAGACTGTGTTTGATGTCCCAGTGCCATTATGTTAATAAGAAACTGTGGGTGTTAGCTCACAGAGGAGCTTCCTGACACCAGCATGAGCCTATTACCAGTGGATGTCTCCTTGACGCTCTCTCTCTCTCTCTCTCTCTCTCTCTCTCTCTCTCTCTCTCTCTCTCTCTCTCTCTCTCTCTCTCTCTCTCTCTCTCTCTCTCTCCTCATCTCTCTCTCTCTCTCTCTCTCTCTCTCTCTTTCTTCCTGTTTTTATTTCTACATCCTTCTGTGCACTTTCTCTTTCAGTCTAGATTTATGTCCTGCAAACAATCTCTGCCTTACCCAACCCAATTAAATTTTTAAAATGCATGTTTGTATGCATGGTAACATAATACAAACCTACAGAAATCTCTTTGGCCTCCATAATGAACAAGATTGTGCAATGCTATGGTATTATTCTTGGCATGTTACCTACATCTAATGGATTTTCAGTTTAAGAGTGATCTCAGCCATCTGACTATGTCATTGTATGGAAAATACACAGTCACATACGCGGTCGCAGGCTTCGTGGTTTGGCGTAATTTGTAGAAAAAGTTTTAGATGATAGGTTCATCTCATTCTCTGCTTCATTTATCTGGTCTCTCTACTTTCCTCTTCAACCACCTCACTCATTATCTTTTGCCATTCTCTGTCTGTCCCCTCCCTCCAATTTATCACCATTCACCAACGCCTTTCACCATTTCCCTCGCCCCTCTTTCATCATCATATCCAACTCTTTCTCTGTTTCTTCTCATTGCAAGCTCACCTCGTCTGTCTCCCTCCATTACCACATCTATTGTCACTACTCGTTCACTGGTCGTTTTCAGATTCTTATTTCGCTCATTCATAGGCTCTTTCTTTCTCAGCACCCACCTTTAGGCTTTTTGGTAGAAACAGGCTTTCTCACTGAAGTCTTCATCAAATAGCAGTCAGAGGTGATTTATCATACCAGCAGTGATCTTTTTATGTGTGACAGAATGAGTCAGATACAAATTAGGACAAGAACATGAAAAAGGGAACATTTAAGAGGGATTGAAGAACCTGCGGTGTGAATATGATGTTTCTAGTTGAAGGTGTTATTGACTAGGGTGGAAGATAACAGCAGTGGTACATTATGAATAGAGCACAATGTCACTACCTTGTAGTATTAAACTGTAAAATCCCAATGAGTGGACAAAGGGTGTGAAAAATCAGGAATTTTGATTCGCGTCACGTCCAGGCTTGCTGCTCTCATGGCAAGATGTCTGTGTCTAGTGCCTGATTAAACACAGAGGGCTGAGATCGGCTCCCCCAGCTGCTGTGCTGGAGAGAGAGAGGGCATCAAACACAACATACACACTCACACTGATGCAATAAATATACAGTAGCCTACATATAGTACATGCATGCACATGCAGTCACACATTGTTCTGTAATCTCGCTTTCATGCAGTCTGTTCTCAGATCTTGATCTCAATGACATTTCATCAATAATAAAAAAAGCCTAAAAATTTAAACATGGGATCACCAGTGAGGAAGACAAAGGGTTCACTCGATTGCCTCCTTCAGCCTAATGAAAACATACAGTACATGTACAGCAACAGATAAAAACAAAAAAGTATTACATAGAAAGACAAGTACAGCAAATACAAAGATTCTGGACAACAGCATTGGTCAGCAAACATGAGCTGCATGTAAAACTAGATTTAAAATGATCAACTACAGTGTTATATTCAACTTTTTAGGTCCCAACCGTGTAATACACACTAATTCAACACAAGCTCTTTCTTATTCTACAGCCATCAAATCTCAGTAAATGGGATTAGAAAAGGGGATTAATAGGGGATTGATAAATTACTAGTTGACAAGCAATTAAAAGCTCAAACACAGAGGAAGCTGATGTTGGTAGACCAAGGCCGTGTCTGAAACAAACAGAAAGCAGCACGGTTTGAGGCTGAAGCCAATGTCAAAGTACCTTAAAGAGCAATGTCTGTAGTTGCTGGCTCCAAATGACTCCCATTCAAAAAGTTTCAAGAAATGCTAAGACAACAATTTTTCATGTAGTCATTAGGGCCTCAATCACTTTATTCAGGCCTTCTTATAAGTGGGCTGGTGGTCCTTTGTAAATGATTGTTCCATTAATAAGATTTGAAGACTTATAGCAGGCTTTGATGTTATTAGCACAATTTAGCTTAAGTAGCTAATGTTAAGTGTGTAGCCCTCCATGTTTCCAGCGAGCTAGTGTCAGCTTCAGTCCGAAATAGTGGAGCGCGTGATTGGTAAGGTTCTGGCTCCAAATGGAAAAGATATAACGGATTATTAGCAGCAACTCTGAGCTCAAAACTGGTTCCTGTACAAACCAATTTGTGGTGTCACACCTAACTACATCCATTTTTTTTACAGTCTAGTCTGAAATTACTTCCTATTTACTAGATAGTTCACTATATTCACCTTCCGTATATTTGCCATTTTATTTGAGTGATTAAATTTTGAGTGTGAATTTTTAGTATACACAAAAATTGGCATATACACTACTACAGTGCAAATGTGAATTACCATCATGTGACTTTACACTTGCCAGTGATGCAAAATGATGATTCTTGCAGAGTTAACTATTGGCTGCCATGTAGAGAATTGTAACTGAATGAACAAGGGAGTGATTTAATAATTACAGATGGTTTTTTTCACACCAGACCTGTCATAGTAGGAAAAAGTGTTACTAATAACATTAACAATGGTTCTGTTCTATTGAAGTATCCCAGATAGCCTTGACATAGTAACAATGAGCCAGCATGCACAATACTAGGACCCTGAAACTGCAGCAGCTATGAATGATTCACAAACAACAGTTTTTCTACTGTGAAATATCCAAATATCATATTCAAATCATAATTAGCCTGCTCACCCACTTTTGCAGGTTGAAGGTCTTCCACCCAAAACAGGTGCAAAAAATGACACAAAATAAGAGAAAGCATAGTAGCAAGATAGAAAGTCATGTTAACAAGTTAATAATTCAATCCAATAGATAACAGCAATATGACATGAAGTTAAAACGATCAATAACATCAAATATGGTAGCAGAGAAATAAACACTCATCTAAGTTCCTTTTATAAAGAGGGACAGTAGAAGTTCAGATAAAGACCAAACAAACAGCACAAACATTTAGAAACCAAATGTGTTAGAGCTGCTGTAGCTTACTTTTGTGTGTATTTGGTGGGTTTTTTTTGGCAAAAGGGTTTGACTACAACACCAAACCAGGATAATATTACATCTGTGTGTGCAAGTAGAGGTCCACAGTAACCAACACTGGTGTACACTAGTTGGTTGGTTGGTTGGTTGGTCACAAAGTTTAATTTTATTCAAATGTGTTGCAAAAAGTGTGTCAAAGGGCTGAAAAGGTGAAGTCTAATTAAAAGAGTTGGGTTTTTTTCCTTCATATATGTGTTGCCTCTTGTCCCAGTTTCTGTCTTTCCTCCTCTCTCCTCCTCGCCATTGTGTCATTCCCCCCCGTTGGGCCAATTAAATCTGATAGCTAGATACTCTGGGGTCAAGTGTTAGTTTTTGCTGAGTCTGTTTGAGACTCTAGTTGAAAACAGGCCCTGACTTCACTTAGAGGCGTTGTCTGTATGACCTTGGGTTGATGCATTCAAGTCAAGTCTGTATTTATTATTAATGGTTAAGCTGAAAAAAAAGAAGTTTTGTGGGTCACTCTGTCTGGCTGATAATGTTGGTGCTGTCTGCTTTACAGCTACTGTGTACATTTTTTCTCATGTTTGTTTTCTCTCCTTTTAATTAATCCAACACATTTTTACCAGAGATTATCATACAAATAATCTGCTCCTTCTCTCCTTGCCTCTGTTTTTTTCTCCCCCCCCCCCCCCCCCCCCCCCCCTCCTCTCTCTCTCTCTCTCTTTAGGATGACTTCCTCTACAGTGTGTCCATAGTGAGCGGGTTCACATGTGCTTTGTTGGCTATAGCCAAGTTCATGCTGGGAAGAGTGCTGACAAGCCGGGCACTTATCACTGATGGTAGGACACACACACACACATACATGCACACACACTCACAAACAATATTAAATATAAATAAAGGAAAAACATACTAAGAGCTCATTACAAAGCCGACACAGTGCTACAGAATGGCATTGGAAAAAAAGTACTTGACTCATCCACTGTTTCTCATAACTCATTATTAGTATTTCTGTTTCCTTAGCCATTCTGTGTCTCTGTCCTGCTAACGACACAAAGACGCCTCCCTCTCTCATGGGCTCAGTTTTTAATGACAAGTACTTAGTTTTGGGGGAGAATAGTATGGTATTAAAAGTTATTTTTGCCCAATGTAGTGTTGAGTGAAAATGTATAGAGATAATGAGATGATGCCCAACAGGAAAAAGAACAAACTAAAATATAGTTGAAACTATGTGCATTAATTTTCATACAGTAATATCATATATGAATATAATCATATTACAATTCGAATTTAAATTTGTATTAAAATTACTTTCAAATAATGTTGAATTGATTGAAAAGTGGTAGAAGATGTATTATGATTCTTTCAGTATAATTATACAGTAAATAACCCAATATAAAATGCTTTCAAGTACAAGTATAGATGTATGTATGTGCTCAAAATCATCAAAAAAGTATCTAAAGCACGCATTGTAGAAGTGTTAAAGTATTTTATGTTATTGGAATATTGCTCCTAATGCATTAATATGTTTTCAAAATCTTACTCAGCAAAAATAAACAAACAGTACTTATAAATAAATGTCAGATAAATGTAGTACACCCATCTTTGAAATGTAGTAAAGTAGAAATATTAAGTAAAATTAAAAAAATACCTGAGTCAGGGTTAAGGTTTGAACACAGCAGCCTTAAACACAGAGAGAAAACAAAGAGATATAAACAAATAATGCAAATAATTCAAACCAAAAATCACAAAAAGGTGTGTGAGAGAGAGAGAGAAAGGGAGAGAGAAAGAGAGAATTGCAGATAGGTTATGACCCTCTGGCTGCTCATAGATATATGCACGTGAACAAAAGTACAGAAAACACACACTCACACACCCACACTGCTCTCCCTAAGTCTCACAGCACACAGGACATCAATCCAATAAACCTGAGGTTGCTGTTCTTAGAGCCTGGATTTATTTCCCACAAGACTATACACTTACTGCAGGCAAGACAATAACCTACTACGCTAGCTTTCACACAAGGAGAAATGTAATTATGAAAAAAGTCAGCCACTATACAGAGCAGGGTGATTCAAACACAACAGCTATAATCTATAATTACTCACGATACAGCTGTTTATAACTGACTTTTAAATTATGAGCCATCTGACTCTTCTATGATAAAGATCTGTTTAAGTATCTGCTATAACAACAATTACAGCAAAGAAGATATTTATATCATGGTTTTTTCTATCGGTTTTGCAAATGGACAGCCCCTTAAGATATACAGTAAATCAGCACACAAAACATTTAACACATATTTTCTGTTTTTTTTTTAGGGTTTAACTCTCTGGTTGGTGCCATCATGGGATTTTCCATTCTGATCAGCGCTGAAGTCTTCAAGCACCACGCTAGTGTCTGGTTTCTGGATGGCACCATTGGAGTTCTCATTGGACTCATCATTTTGGCATATGGGGTCAAGTAAGAGATAAACCAATTTGTTTGACCCATTGACTGACTTCTGTTGAATCCATGTGAGGCCTCAGTTGTATCCTTTGTGTGCCGTGACAACTTGACAGCTCTGTACTTGCTAAGACGATAAGACAAGCTTCAGACTCCTCCCTGCTGTTTGCATGTACTGAAGCTGCAAGGTTCGCTCTCTAATAAGACCTTGTTTCTGTCTCCGTAGACTTTTGAAGGACATGGTGCCCCGTGTGAGGCAGACGAGGAACTACGAACGTTTTGAGTGAGAGACCCGAGTGTGTTGACCAGACGAGCAGGTTCACACACACACAGACACACACACACACATACACCTGGCTGCCTCCTGCCCTCCGCCCTCTTCTCTCTGTCATTTCACTCGCATATACATTCATGTCGTCACACAGGAATATATACACATACGCTGTATATACTGTACATAGCACATTCGTACATTCAGACATAAACAAACACACATGCATGCACACACACACATACATACATGTCTGAGAGACTCTGAGGGAAAAAGACATAATTGAAGACCTCCCTGTGGCACTTCAGCTATTTCTTTTCTTTTTCCAGTCTCCTTTATCTCCATTTTTTGTTCATAAAAAACGCCAATTGAGTATTACACAGCGAATAAGGAAAAAGAGAGATGCAACGTGGATGAGATGCTCAAGAACTGAGGCCGCTGTCTTCTAACAAGAGTCATGGATTTGTTCAACCCGGACATCGATGTCTGCTTTCTCACCATCACAATTTGTCCTCTCCAGGAAACTACTGTATGTTGATCAGCAAGGTTCATACACTCATGTAGGGGAGTGAATATACTGGGGATCAAAATGAAAATTCACCAAAATTATGTAGATTTTACTGAAATGAAAGATACATTATTTTTTCCAAGGTTATTCACTTGGGGAAATATATACGAGAAGTTTTTTTGTTTTTTTTCCTAGTGTCTCTCTATCCTGTCTTAATTAAGAATATGCATTTTTATTTTTAACTTCTCCTCAAATGTTATCTATTATTAAGAGCAGATGTCCCTGCCCTGAAAGGGAGAAAGAGACTCAGACAGAGAGCATATAAGCAGCGCTGAGTCAGCAAACACTGCTTTCTCTGTGCGTACAGGAAGGTGAAAAACATCAGTGAGCAGTCAGGTCAGCCTTAATATAGAAACTCTACAACTAAAAGTAAACACAAGTAAAGAGGACAAGAGACACTAAGGACAAATATTTGCCATTTAATGGCGATAAAGTGAACTGCACAAACCTAAAAATAGTCTGGTTTCTATTGCATTTCATAGCTTACTGTATGTGATGTGTTCAAGCACAGACTAGCAAACTTTCCCTCTATCATTGGTGTTAGCCGACAGTTGACAGTTTAGTGCAGTTTTGATGTTAACACAATGATGGGTAATTACAATCTATCAAATAAATTATTCCAGGGTATTTATCCTGTTTTGTCTTAACTGCTGTATCTGACTTTATGTTTCATTGCCATATCTTGTTCATGTTTCTGACTTGTTTACAAACACACACACCTTAGTCAGTTTTTTAACCTTTTTATTTTTATTTTTTTTACTTGAAACATAATAAAGTTGACATGGTGTGCTAGGCAATAACTAACAAGTGAAGAATAGTAATCCAATCCAAGGTTTATAAAGGTGACATGGTTGAAAAACACATCAATGTTTATGTGGTGTTTTTTCTGTAACACCTTTTCAGGCTTAGATAATTAATCGATGTAAAAGCACTAAACACCAGAAATGTTGCTATATTCCTGTTATTTATCATTTGCTGAACAGAATGTTGAACTGTTGTGGTATTTATTATTTTCATTTGAGTGTTTCCTTCTTTTTTTTCTCTCTTGTTTTGACTGCAAAGTTCATTTGGAAAGTTGGAAAAGATTAAGTCTCAAACCGTAGATGAAACTAAGCACAATGACAAAGATAAAGCAGCCTGGGAGAATATCATTTACATTGCATATCATTACAAATTTTGCAGAGACAGTGTTTTCTTCTGTGTCTGCTTACCAGCTTATTTTTTTTCTGCATGTTCATCATCATTATTGTCATTCATTATGATGTGCAATGAGCAGAATGTAAATACAAACCATACCATCTGCTAATATGTTACACTGTTTGGCTGCATCGGTAACAAAAGTCACAAATAGTCATAGTACTTTATGGCCAACATTAGTAGGCTTTTTTGGAGTAGACAGCTTAAAGTACCGGATGATCAGTGTTGCATAGTAAAAATGTTTACTCTATAGTGCTTATATACTGTAAATGTTGTTTTACATATTACTGTAGATTATTGGTGAAATGAGATGACAAGTCTTACTGTAAGTTTTTGCACTGTAAGTGAAAATTCTCTGATTGGATGTAGGTGTGATCTAATAGAGCTGTCCAAGGCTCAGCTATGTTTTACAATTTCACTTTTATCACTCATCAGCAGATGTCAAATAAAGAGCTGATTACCAAGCCAGTCATAATTTATATAATTGAAACTGGAGTTAAACGCGAGCACAGCAGTTGTTGTTCCCTCAACAGTTTACCTGATGGCACAAATCAGTATTATTTACTGACCTTTAGAAACTGCAGGTGTCATAAACTCAAACATGAGACCATCCAGAATATTTTAGAAAAACATAGAACATTAAAAAAATAAAATAAAGAGTAAATACTGAATATTGCGATACTCTATATATCATTTAGATTTAATGAGATTTGGAGGAATAACTTGATTGATATTTCTGTCTAACAGAAGCACCTCAAAATAATAAATTACATTTATGAAACTAAATTCCACGGATTGATTTTTATACAAATTCATTCTCATAAATTAAATAAGAAATAAATGGATGTAAATAATTTATAGGTGCTGTGTTCACAAACAGCTATTAGATGAGCTCACTACCTATGATAAAAAATGATCAGTATCTTAAGTGAAGTAAACTGATGATTGTACAGAAGTGTTTGTGGCCTGGTCTCTTCAGCTATCCAGAGTGCTTGTGAGCCACCTTCTGGTTGGAAACCACATAACAGGAGTTTTAATCAGTATTCAGTGCACTGGATCCTCGGGAGAGAGTCTAAATTTATCCCAGGCTTGAAAACCGCTACAAAGCCTTGGACAGTTATTCTAAAGGGGGCCCACATCCACTCTACACTGTAATTATCAACTCCTGAGTAACACATACTGGAAAAGGTGCAAAGTTATTATATTATCTTTAGTTCTATCGTGTGAAGAATAAGTAGTAGCTATAAATTGAAGGTGTGAATGAACTCACACCTCTTCAACTCACCAACAGCACACAGATTTGTAATGTTTCCCTCTCTGACGCATAGAAGACAATCTTTACAATGACTTTTACAAGCAAAGCACAGAGTTTCCGTGCTCAAACCAATACATAAGGCACAGAACACACTTGAAGAATCATCAATCAGTCTCTGTAACTGTAACTGTATGCTTTACTAGCTCTATTGCTTTTATGGTTAACTATTGTGTTTGGATAAGCCGGAGACAATTTTGATCTTGGTAACAAAGTCCTTTCTACCTCTCTTCTTTGCACTTTGTTTTGTTTTCGCGCCATTTCTCTTGTACACATTCATGCTAGAGAAATTGTGGCCCTGGCCATCTTTACACTCCCTAATAATGGGTGATCTATAGGAGCTGTTACACAAACTGTAAATCACCCGCTAAGTGCAACAGCTGATTACCAAAAGAATATGTAAAATGTAACTATATACCCATGATCACCAGAGTTGTGGTTGCATTTCATTCATCGAAAATGTGATTCCTCAGCTGTCCCATGAAATGTTCCAATCCTCACACTCCATTTCATTATAATAGAGGTTTGTGAAACAAAGACCTCTGAACTTGTATTTCTTGTTCATACAAATCTCTTATCATTTGAGAAATATGAAGTGGTATAAAATCTCAATCCATTTCATTGTCATTAAAATAGAGACCTATCCCAATCAGTTCAGCAGCTTGATGAACTGTGTCAAATTATTGAAGCCATTAATCCACTTTTCTTACACATATATATATCGTTTAATTGTACTTACTGGTGAATGGATTTATCATCATCAGCCCTAAAATGGCACCAAATCATTCATTTTACTTAATTTCACTAAATTGTGACAGCAATACTAACCACTTCTCTATTGCTTTAGGCTTTGCATGGGCTTGTAAAAACCCTTCAGTGGTTACAGATGCATTGAAACTACACACACACACACACACACACACACACACACACACACACACACACACACACACACACAAACACGGAAAGATGTAATTGAATTTCCAACAAATCTGACTATGTAACAGCATTATTAATTGTCTGTTTGTACAGTAATAACATCAGTGGTATTACAGATGATGTAAACACCATTTATTTATGTAAAAGAACAATGAAGTATCTCTTTGTCAAAGAGCAAAGTTTTATTGATTAATAAAGTTTTATCCTGCTTATTCATCAGCAATCTTTGAGACATGATTCGGTTTTTTTTGTAAAACAGCACAACATCCATTATGGAAGGCTTTGTCCAACCATGTTAGTAATACATAAAATGGGAACATATATCTACAGAGTGAAAAACTTGACGGTGAGTTACCATGTGAACAAACATAAACCCCATCCCACTAACTCCAAGTCACAGGGTCAATATAAAAATATCACATATCACAAGGATGAAAAAGTACAGGTAAACATTTAAATTATAAATATGTGGCATCTCTTATATGACAACTGCTTTGCATGTTTTAAATGTCTTCAGGCAAAATAAGTTATTCATGTTAATCACAGAGATTTTCATTATTGTGTGCATGGAAACTCAGAATCATTAGCAGAAATAAACATCAGCCAGCGACAATGTGGAAAACAGATTGGTAAACAATAAGTGTATGCTGAGCAGCTGAGCAGTTTCCAAAACATTTCAACAGATGAATAAATGCTGTCGTTACATAAGCAAAACAGTAATCCTAGTGAATTAGTCACACTTGTCTCAGTCATTGTAAATTACACTTTTCACGGATAAAATACTTTGTTTTCTTCACTATTATATGAACATTAAGCAGTTGGACATTGGCTGCGTGAACAGTTTAGTGTAATGTGGCATTAAATTGAGTGAAATTCAGGTTGTGCAGGGGTAAAGCCCTCAAGCAGCAAGGCATGATACTGACCCTGTGCAACTGTTTAACATCTGTTTTATATCCAACATTCACATCATGAATCTGTGCAGAGCTGCACTTACAAAATGTTGTGTAGGCCACAGTCACATATCAGATTATAACACACAATCATGCATTTGCTAAGCGTTACTTTGGAAAGATTAGTAAAAAATTGATGCATGTTAGACATTTTCTACTTTGATATGTTCTTCTCTGATTCAATTGCACACCTTTGCATCATTATTTCCTGCATTTAGCTGCTGCTGACGAGATAATGTTAATTATATCTCAAAGAGACAAGTAGAAAAGGGAGCTCATTACCTTTACCTTTTTTCAGGTTCACAGGACACCGTGAAATACCCAGGACATCATTAACAGCCTGGCAGTGGCGGAACTGTAATGTCTGGATCAGACTAATGCTCACTCCCGTTGAGTCAGCAAATTAAGTGGCTGGGAGTAGTGGATGAGTGCCCAAAGGCTATGCATACAGCAAGTCCAGCTGAACTGTGTAATGTATTTATTTAAAGTCAGATCCGCCCCAATCAGGCAAAAAAGACAAAACACAAACAATAAAAACACAGTGCACACAGTGACAAAATATTAGGGGACTAAACTATGACTTTTAAATAAATGCTGTAACTGAGAAATAAATGGAAACGTAGCTTGAAATGAATATTCATTGGTAAATTGTACAGATCGGAAACATTACTTTCGTGACTTGTAGAAACATGCAAACTTCACCTGTAAGATGTCAAGAATCGAACCTGCATGGAGACTTCTTGCTGTGAACTGAGCAGGTTGGAAATGGCCATGAGGTGCTGCTGTACTTTGATCTAAAATTGACTTTTACATCAGATCCTTATCGTAGTCTCTACAGGGGTAGATGTGAATCAGAGACACAGCTGAGTAGCAGAGGATCAGACAATGTTTACAGTTGTTGTAGCCTGGGAGCACTAAGTGATCATGAGAAAGCTCTGATGTTCGACTATCTACGCTGTAGCTGAAAACAGCTACAGCTGAAAAGGAGAAGAAATCATCAGAAGCTGTGTAACATGTAATAAAATCAGCATGTAATTCAAATGTTGATGCACGATTTCATCTCAGCATGTTAAGGAGGTGTGAAACCAGAGATGAGTGGATCTGAATGAATTCTATTGCAGAAGAGCTCTCACTCAAAATTAAGTCTGTAATGCTGTGCTAACAAAATAAGCAAAGCCTTTGGAGGACAATTTTCCTCAACTCAGGGAAAAATGGACCCATCTGGTGTCTCTTCCTTTGTTACTCTTCTGTCCTTATTTTTTCTAACTTGACAACTAACTGTCACCAGCTATGTTCCCATGTACCCATGTTCATGGGTCATACAGGCAAAAGGTCATTCCAGGAATGAGAGGCTGCACTGAGGCAAAAAGCCAAAGCAGGAAGGTAAAAGGTTTCCTGTGTAGGCTGTGAGAGCTTAGATATATAGTATCCCACAGTAGCTTTGATCTTGAACACAGAATATTTGTGTTTTCCACCACCTCTAACATGCTTGTTTACAGGATGTGGCTGCCTCTGACTTTAAAACCTAGAGCGTGCTCACTGGAGGCCAGCTCCTATTGCTGCTGCAGAAGTCTAGGAGCTTAAGGTGAGAACATGAGAAGAAGGAAATACATTTCTACTCGTGCTTTTCTAATTTCAAAACTAATCCTCCCTATCCTTTTTCAAACCCCTTCAACCTACGTTTCTGTGATCTGTTTTTCAAAAAGCATTAACCCTCTGGAGCATCCCATCATAGGTAAACTCATAGGGAAAGTAGGGCTCAATCTGAGATATAACAAGTACTTCTAGTGGAGTGGAGTGCAATGAAAATATAATCTAGGGAGGGAGCTGGGTCCAAATTTGTTTGCTACTCTGGTGTCATCAAGCTGCATCTCCACTGATGCATACGTGACACCACACATGTCCTCACACTCTGACTGAGGATAGCACTCCTGTCTTGTACATGTCATCCATATGCATGGCTCTCATATGGCCTCAGTCTAAGGATGCTAGGATGTCAGCCACAAAGATTATATATCTGCCATTTATTTATATCTTCCTAACTATATATATTTGTTGTCTAACATTGACAGTGGCTTGTTTGAACTGCTAACTCATCCTTTGATTGAAAAAAAAAGTCTGTATGTTGTGGTTGGTTTAATGCAGGAAGACTATTAATGTTTGATGAGTGTCAGATTATTTTAAGTGCGTCAGTTTTAAAAAATGCTGTCTGACCTCTCTGGTGTTGGGCTGAGTTCAGGCTACACAGTGAAGGGTCTAAGCTGGAGTACAGGAAAGCACAGCTATAAGCTTCTGGAAAAGACAACCACACAAAAACCTGCAACAAACCACAAATACAAAACTGTTCAAAATATCCTGATGCTGAATAATCACATGGTGTGTGCAAGTCAATATGATTAACTCATGCACTTCTTTACTGTGACCACATGGTGCCAGCAAACACCAGCACATGAGTGATGCATACTTACACTTCAGTACTAAGACCAGTGGTCACCGACCCGCATGTTTTAGGTATCTCTCCACTCTAACACACCTGATTCTGATTATTAACTCGGAGAGAATTGGGCTCAATAACACAATCTTATTTAGTGTTATTGTCTGTCTGCTTCTTTTCTGCTGACCTTCTCTCTTAACAACCTCTACACTGAATCAGATCTTCATTTCACTCTACACAATATTTTATCTTTCTAACTTTTATATTGCTATCCTGAACTAAAATGTAATGTCTGTGAGAGTGTTTTTTTGTTTTTATTTGAAGCTTGAAATAAATAATTTGTGTAAAACTACATAATATGATCAGTTGGGAGAAACTTTATCTTTTTTGATATCTAACTCACCATTTTGTCCCATCACTTATACGTGTCATTTGCGATATATAATACACCATTAACAGATGTATAATTTAGGAAAATTATACATCTCGACACTCTCTTGGTATCTTCAAACTGAAAATAAATGGGCAAATGAAGGCACCATGATTATGTTAATCACTAATCACTTCTAATTTAAAATAGCCTAAACCTTAATCAAATGCCCACTTCAATTTTTGAATGACAGTAAATCATTTAAATTATACCTGTAAAAAAAACTTAAACTAGCTTTTGGGTCATCATAATTAATTACTAAAGCTGTATGATCCAACATTTGAATATTTAAATGACCTTTGAGAAACTAAATTACACACACATGCTTATACACTCACTCTCACATGAATTACAGATACTAAAAATAATGTCAGGATCAGATCCTGATGCTCATCTGTATTTGATATACGATGTCTGTAGTGCTGTCTGAATATGCCTGTAATGTCTCTGTAGATCAGGTTGGTCTCGGCTTTTGAGTAACAAGGTGGAATGTGAAATGAGTAGGCATTATGTCGATAAGTTCACAACAATGCTATATCTTTCAGCGTGTATCACTTGTTTGAAGCTTGCAATTGGTCTATTCCTGTATGACACCAGTCACCCTGATAGCTCACCTTGCAACAAAAGGTTTTATTGTGTGGATACTCACTCCTTCAGGTATGGAGGCAGAAAGGTGAAAATGGTGATGAAGAATGAAAACTCCACTCCAAGGGACTCGTTCTCCAAGGGGGGCTTCTGCTGAAGGCAGTACCTGCACTGTTAAGACCAGATTTATCTATAATCACACCAGGATGCATTTAGATGAGGGGGTGAGACGCAGAATCAAATGGGAACTTAGAAAGTTCTCTCTCCTTTGTTTAATTCTGAATTCAACCAGTATTAATTATATTAATACTGATACAATACCACACGGTTAATTTATTGCTGACAATAATGATACCACTACTAAAACTAAAACAAAAAGATAATATTAGACCCAATCTCAACTTTGAGCATTCCACAAGTTAAATGTCAAGAGGCTCAAATAATAACAATACAAAGTACAGCTGGTTGCCCACTAATTGGAAGATGGGCAATTCGATCCACAGCTCCTCCAGTTTGCATGTCGATGTGTCCTTGAGCATTATACTGAACCCGAAATTGCTCCTGAGGCTTCGCTGTGTGTGTGTTTGTGTTTGTGTGTGTGTGCGTGTGTGTGTGAGAGATCCTGATGAGCAGGTTGGCACCTTGCACAGCAGCCTCTGATGTCAGTAAATTAATGTGTGTGTGAATGTTGACATGTATTGTAAAGTGCTTTGAATGTTTGGAGGACTAGAAAATTGCAATATTAATGAAGTCCATCTACCATAAAGGAGACAGGGGAGAAGGTCTCAGAGACAATATTATTTGTTTATATTTCAGCTGTAGGATTATTTAAAAAATGCTCAGCATAGGAGCAAATATGTTTTGGCCAGTGTATCCTATCAAAATCTCTCTCAGCAGCCAAGGAGGAAATGGCTGCATGTGATGACTCATTCCCTCTTTCAAAAGGTAATTGTTTATGAGTTCTGATAAAATGATTTCCAATATCTGACGCAATATTTTGGTTACTTATGTCTGACAAAGAATTAGGTCGATATGTCGAAATTCTGTTTTCACTTTGCTCTTTCCAAGTTTCTCAACTGAGCTGAACAGGATCACAAATCTTTGCCAGCATCACCTTTGCTGTTTGTCAATTATGCCACTTTCCCCATCTAGATCAAGACTCAGGACAGGAATTTGCTCATTAAAATCTGCTGCTTCTTCTGACCATCAATGCAATTTATTTTAATAAAGGCATTTAAGTGACATCATCACTATCAGCTTATATAGGTAACGTATGTAGAAAATGAGCTCAAGGGACATTGAACAAAGTAAGAACTAGACAAATTCAGATGTGCAGTTTCACGGAGGGTTCAACCACAAAAAATGAAACCGTTTTGAAACCGCAGGACATCATAACTCTATCTTAATATAGCACAGTGAGGAAGATGGGGCAATCACAGTAACACACTTCACACTTTATCATGTTTTGCATTTCCAATATTGAGTAATTTACACCTGGCAGTGTTACTGAGAAAGTGATATATGTGTTTGGAAACACTCAGATACCTCACTGAGATAGATGAGGATGGAACACAGAAGCAAATTCACTACTGTAGCAAGGTCAGTCTTCATCTCCTTCTTCTAAACCACTGAGGGACACAACAACAACAACAAAACCAAAACAACATTACAGAAATACCAAGAAGAACAGCTAACATGCTCACACTGGGAATGTTAGCATGCTGATCTAAGCAGCTATAATGTTTACCAGTGTTTACATGCGTTGCTAATTAGAACACAACACTAAGTACAGCTGAGGCTGATGGGAATGTCCCAAGTTCACAACTATAATAATAATATTAGGTTTTATTTATAGCGCCTTTCACAGACCCAATGATGCTTTACGTACAGGAACAAAACAAAGCAAAACAAACAAAACAAAAAAACCAAGCATAGGAGGAAGAGTAATGTTTTTAAGCTGAAAGTGGTGTTAGATGAAAAATTAGAGGAGTATCAAAGTTATAAGGCCATCAATTCATCCTGAAAAGGACATTCATGTTTTTACCAAATTGCTCATCCAATAATTGATGAGATATTTTACTTAAAACTACATATGACATCTTTATAATGGTAGTAGAGGAAAAATCAGGGAATTACTAAAGTCAGTAGATCCCCTTTCACACATAGCTGCCAGTTAATTACTGGAAAACCTTGAGGTGGGAAACTTGTGGTACAGATTCTCTTGAATATCTTCAACTTCATGTTTTCACCTTCAACTCCTTGAGGAAGTAGTTGTATGTACGTACTTGAAAAAGATTCAGCCAACTTGTAGTGAATAGGCTGTCCTTTCAATCAATCTCTAAAACGTCCCGAAGACACATTGATTGAATAAAGGCAGTTATTATGGTTTTTTTTCCACATTTCAGGAGTAGTTCATGCTTTCTTTCTCTGTAAAGCTTTCAGCATTGAGGGTGTGATAGCTCTGCTCCAAGAGATCCGTTTTTACTGCTGGTCAATCTCTGAAACTAGGACCTAGTCTAACAAGCTGGTTTAGTAACTGCTGTGGTTTCACACCACTTTATAAAGAAAAAAAAATCAATTCCCACGCACATTTATTATCTCTGCATCGATTTATTAAAAATGAGCTCCAGTCACAAGGACTTTCTCAAGACATATCAATCACAAAGGGGCAAATGTGCTGAAATACAGCCCATAACTGCATGATAGCCCACAGGTGGGTTGGAGGTGTGCCCATGATCACATACAACAGCTTATTCATGTAAGACTCCTTCAACTTTCAGAACATACAATATCTATAGTTGAAAGCAAAGATGCAAATGCACAATGGGTGGGTGTTATTTATTTATTGTATATTTGTATATGGAAGAATCTAAAGTTATAGGACCCCATTAGGCTTTTGTATATTGTAGACTTGGGCTATGTCTTATATACCACTAACCGGAAAATGTGTTGATATTTTTAGTAATATCAAAGGGTTTTCAATCGGTATGATTATAGATATTGTATGTTTTGACGTTAGTTGAAGGAATCTTGAATTAATAAGCTGTTGTATGTGATCATGGACACACCTCCTACACAGCTGTGGGCTATTATGCAGTTATTGGATATATTTATGTGCTGTGTCCTTTTTTTATTGATATGTCTTGAGAAACGTTCCTGTGAACAAAATGTTAAATCTTTTTAATAAGTCAATGCGGAGGTAATACGTGTGTGTAGGAATTGATTTATCTTTCTGTGGAATTGATTCCTTGCACCACAAAAGAGACAAAGCAAGTGGTGTGTGTGTGTGTGTGTGTGTGTGTGTGTGTGTGTGTGTGTGTGTGTGTGTGTTGCCTTCTATTCACACCACTCTCTACCATCAGTGACTTATATCTGAGGCTGCACATCAAGACAAATGTTATACATTGAATGTTCTGCTAGGTTTTTTTTTTGTCTTTTTTATCACATAGGACACGGTACCTTTTTTCTGTTATGGAAACCTGCATGTGCTGTGTTCTTTAACTACCCACAATGCAGCTTCTTAATCACCTCACCCCTCATTATGTCCTTTCTCTTCCCCTGCCTCCATTTTAATCTGGACTGTAATTCTTCTTTGTGGTTTCCTTTCAAAGGAAGTGACACAGGCTCTGAGAGATGGTTAATTTTGAGAAATTATTTCGCTGCACTGAACATAATTTCAAAATCCTTCCATCTGAATAGAGCCGTTGACGCAATCAGCAGTAGTATACAAGTACTACTCATATTCATAGTACTTACTTAGCAAATATCAATTGTGAATTCCTTTTTAAATGAGCAAACATGATTTTAGTAGTAGTCTACTTAAGTCCATTTAGGATACAACAATTATATGATATTATATTTTATCATAGTTGCCCGAGGATTGCACCATGGTAATGTGATTATCTTCAAGTTTTAGTGCTCTTCATTATTTATAGGAGAGAAAAGGGGAGGTAAAAATAGAGAAGTTAAGGACAGAGAAGACAGACAGAAGTGAGAATTAAAGGTAAGAGGGATTATATTGATATCTCTTCAATAAACAAGACTTTGGATTTAAAAAAAAAAAAAGACTATTCAGCTCTTGTTGAGAAAATAGTTTCCACATAAAAAAAACCAACAAAATACTCTGACCGCCACCTCATTTAGCCAAATCACAGCTTATATCAACTCAGCCTCCATTTCATATCCTCCCTTATGAATAGCTCCAATTTGAATGCTGTCTTCTTTAAATGTCTCTTTTTTAAGGATTAATCATACTCTATTCAAATGAGCTCCACTAGTGAATAATGTATCTAAAATGAAGTTACTAGGACTGCCCTGGGTGAAAAACATGTATGCAACATTAGCTCCACAATAAGACACAGACAATGTATGATTATGTTCTTGTGTAGTCAGTGTCTATATTTCCGGCTCCTATTCAATCTTGACCCCGCTGTTTTTCCACTCCTCACTCCTCTCATTATGTCTGTGTTCTCTTCTTACTTTACTTTCTCGCTTCTTTGTGACCTGTCAAGCCTGTGTCCTCTTGGTCAGTGTTGCCTTACATAATCAAGAAGCTGAAAGCAAAAGGCATTTTTTGTCCATTCTCAATGTACGGAAGCTGTAATTTCCTTCATGCACTTTACTCAGGATCCACTAGAGGCCAGTGTTTAATGTTTGTGGCTGACAAATGGAAGAAAGCATCTCTTTTTAAGCGTGGCATGTGGTCAGTTTAAATGGAAATAATATTTTACCTATATACTTACTTACTATATACTCACTATTGGATCTTTTCTATTTCTTTCTTATGGAAAAAAAATAATGTCCAACAAAGATGAGTTGACTCATGATGTGAAGATCACACTGATGTGTCGGGACATTTATAGCAAAAAGCCTTCGGTGAAGTTCTTGTGTTTTTTAATATGAGCGTTTCTGTTTACATTCTGTGGTTTTTGTTGCTTGGCATATGAGGTAAAACTAAGAATATGAAATATGAGTATCATGGCATGGCATTTCAGCTTTTTAGCCAGCTATATGGAACATACTTGTTTTTATGCAGTGCAGAGGGCAGGGTTGTGTGTCATATCTGGCAGAGTAAAGGGAAAGCTGACTGGAATTACCTTCCTGTCTGGCTTCTTACTGTATGTCTACTCTCACAGTGTTGCATTTGCATTTCCCACTGGCCAACCCCAGGTCCATCTGAATGAACTAAATGGACTAATTGTTTTCTAGTCTGTACTGTCTGTGTCAAGGAGTGTAATAAAAGAAATCTAGTTTACCTATCATCAGCTGTGGAGCCACCAGTTAACCAGAGACAGTCAGGGACAGGAATGCTGTTAGAATTGCTGACATTTTATATACTTTGCAATTATTTAGAAGTTTATATGGATTACCAATATTAAAACATGGCAAATGTTTGATTACTTTGGCTTTCAGCATTCATGAAACAAGTGTTTAGCTTGTTATTCATCCATCCATCCATCCCCATTGTATTCCCAGGGATAATTTAATTTCTGAAATTAAATGTCAACACTAAACTGAGCACACCACAGTTTTCTGACAGCAATTAAAGGAGCGCTGCTCACTTGGCTAACTTGGCTGAATTGCATAAGTAACCGAGATCACAATTATTAAAATTTTTATTTGTTGAATTCATTCTGTATACTTTTAATTTAAAAATATAGAATTAACTACTAATAGTGTAAAAACAAGGGTTCACCCTAGTGTGAGCAATCCAAGTTATATCAGTTTACTCTGGCACGCTTTACTGAATTTTAATCACCACCATGAGCTAAAAAAACATATCAAATACCAACATGATGAGCAATTACAGCATTTGCAGAATCAGGAAGAAGGAAATCTTACAAATTGGACAAACTGAACCTAGAAGAAGGTTCACTGAGTTACACTACGTGGACACATTTGCTTATTAAAAACAGAACTCCGGTCAGTCCAATTTTGTATAGACATCCATGATGAGCAAATTTGCAGAATCAGATGGAATAAATCTTTGCAAATAAGATAAGGTTTAGTAAATTGTGGGTAAATTTGTAACACACAGAACTCCCTGAAATCTGGAGCATGTGCAGATGAAAAAAAACTATGCTCTATTTTTTCTGCTTAACAAAGTCAAACTCAGGTATATCAATGAACTCATTCCTTCAACACACTGAAAATGCTGAAGCCATACTGCCCAGGTATCTTATCTTACAGGGTTGGGCCTTAGTATTCTCTGTAAAGAGCCAATTGCTGAGAAAGACCAGCCTGTTTTCATTCTCTGGTAACAAAAGCCATCCTCTATTGTTGTCCTAAAGAGGGTAAAAAGCCTTTCACAATGTGTTGTGGCTGCAGATGCACTTTGCTGCTGTACCCTATTGCCTAGGCTGATGTACATGCATTATTTTAACTCGCAGTCACATCACACTTGATCACTACAAACAGTGCTGCTGGTACAGGGCTTCAGTCACGCATCAAAAATGAAAAGCCATTAAGCATAGTGAAACGCATATTATTGTAATAACAAAGATAGACACATACTCAACCAATTTTACCTTTTTACCAGAGTGCACACAGTTAGAAATTCAGACAGAGATGGACAGAGAAAGAGGCTGATGGGGGATAAGAAACTGGCTAATAAATAAGCAAAAACAACACAGTCACAGAACACAGAAACAACCATCAGACCCCACAGATTGAACAAATAAACACAGTTTATAACCATTTTTACAAGCAATGGTTCTATTTGGGGACTTTTTGGGTGTCAGAACAGTGATTCAACTTACTGTAGGGAGCTCCCGTAGAATTCAGCATTATTAGTTATTAATTTGGTCTTGTCTCAATGACTATCGTCCAATCGCTCTCACCCCTATTGTGATGAAGTGTTTTGAGAGGCTGGTTATGGCGAGCATTGAAAAGTCTGTCAATATAACAACTGACTCCCACAAGTACGCCTACAGGCCAAACCGCTCTGCAGCCGACGCCATCGCTGCTGTCACACACACATCACTCACACACCTGGAGAAAAAGAACTCCTATGTGAGGCTGCTGTTCTTAGATTTCACCTCTGCCTTCAACACCATCATACCGCAGACACTGGTGAATAAACTGTCAACACTTGGACTAGCCCCATCACTCTGTAACTGGGTTTTGGACTTCCTGCCAAATAGACCCCAGTCTGTAAGGATTAATAACACCATATCCTCCACCATCATCCTCAACACTGGCTCCCCCCAGGGCTGCGTCCTAAGCCCACTGCTCCACACCCTGCTCACTCATGAATGCAGAGCCCACTGTGACAGTAACCTCATAGTGAAGTTTGCAGATGATACAGCTGTGGTGGGGCTTATCACCAACGGAGATGAGTCAGCATACAGGCAGGAGGTGGATGGACTGGGACTGTGGTGCAGGGAGAACAACCTGACTCTCAATAACAACAAAACAAAGGAGATGATAGTTGATTTCCGGAAGACCAGCACTGCCCCTCCTCCTCCTCCTCTTCACATCAACGGCACAGCTGTGGAGGTGGTCCCCAGCATTAAGTACCTTGGTGAACACCTCTCCAACACCCTCACCTGGCGTGAAAACACTATGAGCCTTGTCAAAAAGGCTCATCACCGCCTGTATTTTCTGAGGAAGCTGAAGGGGGCGGGGCTGAACCCAAACATCCTCAGCTCCTTTTACAGGTGTGTGGTGGAGAGTGTGCTGACCTCCTGCATCACAGTCTGGTACTGCAGCTGCACCGAAGCAGAGAAGAAGGCACTGCAGAGGGTGGTAAAGTCTGCACAAAAGACCACCGGATGCAACTTTCCACCCCTCTCGAACATCTACATCAGCCGATGCACTGACAGAGCTACCTCCATCGTGCGAGACCCCACCCACCCTGCACATGGACTGTTTTGCCCCCTCCCCTCAGGCAGGAGGCTGCGCAGCATCCGGTCGAGAACCACCAGAATGTAAAACAGCTTCTTCCCGGATGCTGTCAGGCTGCTAAATACCTCAACAATGCCATGCCCTTGATTGCTGCATGGTTTAACTGTCCATTCCCTTATGGCCCTTTATGTACACTTTATGACGTTGCACTTGATGCACTTGTTTAGTTTTTAGTGATTCTTTTATATTTATTATTTATATTGTTTTTTAGTTAACATATCTATTATATATTTAAATTTAGCACCTGGACCCTGAGCACTAGGTTTCGTTTTTTTCCCATGTTCCTTGTTGAAAGAATGACAATAAAATGAGTCTGAGTCTGAGTCTGAGTATTACTCTTTTTCAGAATTATTTAATTTTAGTGTGTATAAAACACTTTGCAACTCTTGAAAGTTAATATGTAACTATGTTACACTACATAAGTTAACTATGTCACTCTTATTACTCTTCTTGTTATTATTGTACTTCTGCAGTTAATGGTACGATTAAACTGGTGCACTGTGGCTTTTAGTGCACTTAATGATGAAATTGCATGATGTCATGGAATTGCGTATAAAAAGCACACTGTAATTTTGTTGATATGTTTTAATCTGTTGTGTGATCTGTTTTGTTTTTTCTGTATTCCTGCTGCACACTAAGTGCCCTTTTGGGACATAAAATAAAATGAATCTGAATCTGAATCTGAATCTGAATCTGAATCTGAATCTGAATCTGAATCTGAATCTGATATAATGACATTTTGCGTCATTAAATGCTGCATGCATTTTAAGATTTTTGCATTTAATGCCAATGTCATTTAACGCTATTGGTTAGGTTTAGGCACAAAACCACCTGGTTAGGGTTTGGGTTACAGTAAAAAAAAAAAAAAAAAAAAGTCTGGTTAAATGGCAGTAAAATGCCTGATGTGACAGGAAAAAATGTCCCAACACAATGGTAAAAATGTCTGGTTTAACGACAGTGGATTGCCCAACATGACAGTACCTGGCACCTGAATTTATAACCTAGATGGTGTGAAATGACATACAGAAATTGCTTTGTCATAAAACGCGAAATGACTTAAGAAATTGGCATGTCATTTATATGCCATTTGGTGGGACCAGGCCAGGACAAACAATTGAAGGTGTTTAAAAGACATATTCCACTTTTTTCTTGTCAGACGCAGCGTGCCAGGAAAACCCTTGTGTATGCATTGCAGAGAGCAGATGCGTTTATGCACTTGGCAGCAGTTACTATGTACAGTACGCAGGGTACAATTTGTTATAGAGTTTTGTGGTGTGTTTAATGTCTAAAAGCTACAGTGCAGTACACAGTTTATTTAGTAAAGTACAATGTTATTATGCAGAAGTAGTTGAACATACCCTGATTAAATCTCATTAGATACTTTTATGTGGGAAAATTATATAGTAAAATGCTAGATATCAGAGTTGGGGAGAGAGGCTGATGTTTTGTCATCGTGGGACTACCTACAGCAACAAAAAGACTAAAAAACAACAAATCAGAGAACATGAATACACATTTTGCTTCAAATCTTTATTGGTATTTCATATGTTATACATGATTAACATTCATAAATTAATCAACTCATTAATATGGTAAGGATTCTCATTAAGGGTATTCTGTGTCAGAACTATTTATTTTCTCTTACAATGAAGGAAGAAAGGTTCATTGGGGAGTGCTTAGAGATAACAGAAACAAATCTGTACACACAACACCTTTTAAGTTAATATGGTGAACAAACACACATCCAGTAGACAGAGAGCAACATTAGCATTCATTTGGAGTCCATTTTCAAGTCTGTGCCTAAAATAGCAGTCCGGTGCCCATATGAACACTACAAGAGGTTTTCCTAGCTGTAATCATTCCTTCTGTTCATACTGGCTTTTCAAAATATCCCCCTTCAAATGCGTTTTCTGTAGATGTAAGGTAATTTATGTGCATTTGAAATGTAGGTTGTACCTGTGGTTAAGGCATAAAGGATCACTTACTCATCCATGCTTTTTCTCACAGAAGAGTGGCCTTAGTTTCTCAGAAGTAGGATCCTTTTTTTTGTTATTGATTGATAGAAGGTCCAGAATAAAATGTACTTTTGGATGCATTATAAGAACTGGAAACCAGACTCTAAAATGTCCCCTATTCACTTGAATGAAAGCCAAATGCATAAGCTAGCTAGCTTATGGGATTGTGTCTATGTTGTATGACTGCACTGCACACTGGCACCTGTCCATGAATTCACATTTAGGCCATAGACTTTATATTGAGATGACCTCACACACATAAGAAATGCTTTCCTTGGCACTGGAAAAGTTTTACAAATATAAAAAAAACATTATACAAACAGTAATAAAATATCTTTTGTGCAGTTCTAGGTGTCCTGCCAACATGCTTTTTCTCTTTCAGTGGTGGACTAAATTGAAAATGCTTTTTGGACCACAGGGTATTTTTTTGTTGACGCAAGTGGCCACTAGCACCAATTGGAAGCAAGGCTGAGGAGTTATCTATTAAACACACCCATTGACTTAACATTCAAACCAGTTGCTCACATTTTTTTACCAAAAAAAAAAAAGATTAACATTCAGTCTATTTACAAAATATAGACTTTTGAACTTTTTTCATGAAATGTTATAAATTATTGGTAAACCCTAACCTTAAGCTATCTGGCCCCACCCACCTGGTTTTGCTTTTGTTGTAGCTCCATTTGTGCACACAATAGAAAGCATTGGTTTTTGAGGCAGACAGGCTGCTAGGTAAACAATGGTCCATGGCGTCCAGAAAAAGGTGTGTGAGTGAGGCTCCTGTCAGACCCATTTAAAAGCAGCCTGTCACTGGGATGTGTGCATGAGAACATTAGATCAAAGGGTGAAGTGGTATTACTTTTTCCACTACACTCAAAATAGAGTGATGTGAGTCTAACTATGATTTTTGAAGTTAAAAGAGAGAGGATGTGCCAAACCATTCTGCACCTGCTGATCTCGATGGCACTCAGCTGTCTGTCTTGGGCTGAAGATAAGACAGAGGTTACTGTCTCCTGTCCAGGATACCAGACGGCCTTTAAAAGCTCCTGCTATGAGTTTGTGGATCTCGAGCACTCTTTTTTTAGTGCTCAGGCTTGGTGCGAGCAAAAAGGTGGACACCTTGCATTTATTCCAGATGAAGACACTCAGTATTTCTTTCAGAGACACTTGGACCCAGAGAAGGACATATGGCTTGGGGTAGCACCTTCTGCCTCGCCAAAACTGCCATTTTCTCCAACTGACAAAGGTAAGAAGGCAGAAATGTTCAAGCATATACCTGATCGTTTCTATCCACAACTGAAGCAATAAATATATTATAGATATACTTCTTTTTCTCCAAGTGACTTACTTCTTATACTAGTGAGTACTTTTGGCTCCATACTGAATGCTGCATTGGCTTAAAATAAAGTACAGTGACATGTTTACTGGATAATGCAAGATGTCATCCAGTGTAACTGTGTGGATTATGGATGTTTTTATTGTGTTGGGATAACAATAGAGGTCACTGCAAGGATAACATAAGCAACATCAACCCTTTTCTACACAGGCAAGCCTAGTTAGAATGATACATTATAGGTTTGGGTCTTCATTGATAATTTACTGCCCCAAGTAACTTCAATTAAAAACGTGTTAACATTGTATAATAATAATTGTTACTTGTACCCAAATAAAAAGAATCACCATACAGGTAATGTTGGGAAAAGAAAACAAAAAAAACAACATTTTTATAACCACAAAGGTCAATGTACTTACTGTCACATTGGCTTAAATGTTATACTGAATATTTTATGCTCAGCAGTGGTTTGCTCCATCCTCAGGTCCTCTCTCTTGGTTGGATGGTTCACATATCATCTACTCAAATTGGATTAGCAGCCCACAGCCAGGAGCAGCTTGTGGACACATACTGAAAAATTCAGGCCTCAGATGGAAAGCCACAAGAAACTGCAACCAAAATCTACACTTCATCTGTCAGTTTGGTATGTTTTTCTGATTCAAACTCTGAAAAAAAACCCATCATACTGAATCACTGTTTGGTTAATCATCATTTTGTATTGCTTTTGTAATCTTGTGCTGTAGAGTCTGGGAGATCCATTGTGTGTGAAGGTCGTAACACTACTTTGCAGTGTGGTTCTGGTCAAGTGTTAATGATAGATGGTGGCTTCTATGGTCGCAAGAACATTTACTACTGTCAATCCAAACCCTCTGCAATAACAACATCCACACATCAGTGTGGCTGGGTGGATGTTGCGGATTCATTAAAAGGTAAAACACGGTCAAAAAATGTTCTGTGTGCAATAAAAACATCAATTATTTCCTTAGTGTTTAGCTGTTATTCTCTATGAAATTTGATGTATGTATGAATATCATGCTATTACCTAATCCAGCAAGAGTTAACTGATCTGAACTGTACAACAAGCACTCTTAGCTTCACAATGGGCTCTGAATGAATTGCCATACCTAACAGGGAAACAAAAAGAATAGGAAAATAAACCCTCATGTCTCATGAAAAGGTTCTGTATGAATTGTAATGAAATTCAATCCACTTTTGAAGGAAGTGACTACTAGATATCACAAAGCATATATTGTGTCACTACAGGCGATTATTTGGAAAGAATGATGATGACATAATGATGGCTTAAGTGTTCAATATAGTCAATATTGACTCATACATTTAAGTGGTGGCAAAAGCATATTATATCATTTATACTTCCTTACTCAATTATCATGATCAGTGTCATGGGGCAATGCAGTCTTTGGGTAAGATGAGCACAACCTGACAGGTCAACAGTCTATCAAAAGCTAACACACACAAAGGCAGACAAAGGAATAATTTAGAATTTTAAATTTATCTGAACTGCATGTCCCTGAGCAGTGAAAGGAAACCCATTCAGTTGACATCCAGAGTGGGCTGCTGCCTAAGACTAATGTTGAATTTAAGAATCTCACATTGTGAAATCCTAATGCCACCCATTTAAATCACATAATGTAGTAACACATCTTAACATTCATAACAGAGGAATCAGATGAATAACTTTCATAAGTATTTTGTATAATGGTGAAGATGACAGGTGATTATGGCTCAGGTGGCCAGGAAGGTTGCTGAGTAGTTGTGAAGTTGCTTATGTACCCGGTTCCTCCTGTTTACATCAAAGCATTCTTGATTAAGATGGTACATACATAAACACTCAAGGGGCCTATGTGAGTGTGTGACTGTGAAGTGTTTTGCTCCATGCATGTTAGAAGCATTACACAAGTGTCCTCCTTTTATGATGAATATTGATGAATTCATGTGTGATTATTTGTAGGATTGTTCATTGAGAAACATGTTGTTTAAGACTTCCTCTCTGTAGCTTCTGAATATAAATGTGTAATTTGGCCTAATTTTTTTTTTTTTTTTAAATCATATTATTTATAAAACTGTCAATGTCTATATAATTGAATTATCTTCTCTGTGTTACTCAGCTCACTGCCACAGCCGTCAGGTATGCCACATTGAAAAATTTGTGGATTCTTTTGGTGAACCCTGTCCTCAGCTGGGGAGCTACCTGTCTGTGGACTACCACTGCAGAGATGGTCCGTCACAGTAATCATTTATAAAGTTCTATTGTGAATGTTTCAAACAGTACTCACACATTTTTTTTCTAACATACATCGCTTCAATCGAGGACAAGCAGCACTGAGAGCGCTGAGATAAAGAACCGCTGATTGTACTAAATGCCAGCACCAAAAATCACCCGTGGCTTTATAGAGATGCACAAAAAAAATGCCAACCTCTCTTTCAAAACACAAAGTTCTTTTTTTGTGTATTATCCCCATTATGATCTCAATAGCTAATTTAAATTATTCAAATTTGTGTCTTATGTATTTGAAAAAGGATATTGAAGCTTCCAGTTTGCAGCCTGTGTATTTGATTAACACAAATTGCTCAGTAGTTGCCTTCTTGTCTTCCTCCTATTTTTATGCTGACAATGGTTCAAATGAATATGAATATGCTAAAGGAGTGGCCTGTAAAGACGGACTCACAGGCCACTCTGCTGTTTCTCTGTGGTTTGACTTACAGCCAGCAACTTACTCGTTTTTCTTCACCATATCCCCTTTAAGACAATGCCATTTCTAGACACATTTTCCAGGGAAAAAGCTTTAAAAAACACACTATAGGATACTTGACCAGCACTGAATGGGTAAAAGTAAGTGACAAAGGGGGGTGGGGGGGACAGCAGCTGTGGCTCAGGAGGTAGAGCAGGTCAATCCACTTATTGATAAAACCCCAAAATGCTCCCAATGGCTTTGCCAGCAGTATGTGACTGGTTAGTTCCTACTGATGAGCAGGTCTGCACCCTGCATCACAGCTCCTGCCATCAGCATTTAAATGTGTGTGTCAATGGGTAAATGTGTCATGTAGTATAAAAGCACTTTAAGTAGTTGGAAGCCTAGAAAGGTGCTATATAAGTGCAGTCCATTTACCATTTATTACAAGCAGGTGAACATGGGGGAGCTAATAAAAAAGGGCCAGACATTTTACTCCGGTGTTAGTGGAGAAAATGAATATTGGACATTGATGGACAGAAACGCAACTCTAAATGAATGCTCATGTCGCTCTGTGTATTCTTGCTTGGTTTCTTGTGTTGCTTTGTTGCTGGCATGTGAAAACATTCCTGTGCCTTTCTGCTGTCTACTGCGATGATGAAGATCAATGTTTGTCTATGTGTTAGAGACCTGGTTGCTTACAGGCACTTTGCTACATCTCTGATCATTTCCTCCCTTCAGGGCTCACACTGTCAGTGAGCACAGTGGCTGCTGTTTTCAGTGATGTCACCATCGGTGTGAAGTGGCTTTTACATTTGCCCAGAGGAAACATTAGCTGTACACTGAGTGCTGGGGACAGCCATGTTATTTATCTACAAGGTTCAGATGGGTGAGTAAAGCGTTACCTCATACCTCAATACAGAAACAGACACAGGCAGCTGCAGGCGCTCTTGTAGTGCATACAGGTCCGGATCTTTGTAGATATGGGCGGATAATTAAATTTACACCAACACTGATACATTTATGCAACACTGATGCGGAAATCATGACTTGGTTTTCATAGACAAACAGACTGTCCATGACTGAATTAAAAAATTTAAAGAAGCACTCAACTGATTATACACATTAATCAATCAGTCAAACAAGTGTCATTTGTAAACCATTCAAAGTCCCAGTGTAATTCAAAGTGCCTAACAGATGACTGACAAGCCGATAATAAGGCAGTACAAATAACAGGATGACAGATCAGTTGAGTCATCACAAGGACTAATACTCAGCCTATAAACAGAAATGAAATATCTTAAAATATAACAGTGACATTGCAGATTATGTAAAAAAAATAATACTTAAAACTAAACTTAAACTAACATTTTCAAGTAAGTCACTTTAGGAATATTATAGGAATATTAAGGACCTAAAATGTGAAATGTGAAAACTGAATTAGTGATCAAATTTCCCAACTGCATACTGCCTTTATTTTTTAAGCAGTTCTACTGAATAATAACTTTTCTCCTGTTGCCTTGATTAAATGATGAGGCATAATCATAAGCACAGGCAGTACATCATGCTTGGAGAGGCAACTAAATTAAGTGGTCAACCTTCTTTTTTTGGTGTTGTTTTTCTGAAGAGACTCTTTTGGCCTGAACTGGCACAGTGTTGTTGGTTTTTTTAATGATTGGTTGGTGCAGTGGCACAAAAAATAAGTAATTAAAACCTGTTTGGTGAAGCCATTTACATGGTTGCATTAATACAAGCTTTTTCAGTTTTAATTATACTGTATCTCATGTTGGTAATTGTCACATCATTTTGCAATAACAGTATTTACACTGTCATGAATAAAGCATAAAGCATTTAAAAAAAAAAAAAAAAGTCTGAAAGCAGGTCCTGACGCACAGCAATAGTGAGCTCCTGTAAGCTGACATCTACCGCATCATATCCTCAATATTCAGTATAATAGACCAATCTGACACAGTTTGGACACACTTTCAAAACTTTTGACTTGTACTGTATGTTTAGGTATTTGTAGAAGCCTGGTGTCTTCTGCATATGATTTAATGAAAGTAAACACTGTGAACAGCTGTGCATTAATGGCCCTGAGCTCTACCACAGCACTTTTAAAATCAGAAGCTGCAGATTTCTCAACATATCTGTCCTGTCCTCCTCTTCACATGCTGCAGGGATTTCCTGAACAGGAGGATAATGTTTTCACACAACATAAATAGCTGTGGACAACAGATAAGCCTATTGTAGAGATCACCCAAACTAAGTTAGAGATAAACGCAGCTTGATTTCTAGACGTTTTAACATTTGACTCATTAAACAATGAGTGATTTAAGGGCATTTAAATGGGTGGTCAAAAAAGTTGATTTATATTTTAAGCATTATTCCATTACTTCTGCAAGTGTTGACACAACTCTGAGACGTCTGTTCAAATGCTATGCTATTTTCAACCAAAATACCAACATCTCGCCTTGTGCTGCTTCATTTGAATCAACCTCTGATCTGTTTGTTGCTGTGCTGTCACTGTTCACTCTCTGCTGGGCAATAAAATACACTGCTTTTGTTATATGAACATTTAGACACGTAGACACACTTGACATGGTTACAGATTAGTTCACCTTTGATTAAAAATAAATTCATTTGGCTGTGAGAGCTATATCCACCTCTTACTAAAAGCCCATTCATTAAAAATATATACCTATGTTAGCTATTGCAAACAAATAATTATCATAAAGTCAAACAATTTCTAGAAAAATTCAGTATTATATTTTTACCAACATTTTAGAGAGGCTTATCCTCCCTAGCCTCTTAATAGCACAGCATATGGGCATAATCAATAACCTATTTCAAGTTTAGCATTGTTGTTATATTGTGCACATGGAATTAGAACTGGTTAAATAGACCACTTGAAGAAATGAGATACTGAGGACACATTTTGTTATATTGTTAGATGATGAAGTGTTTGTTCTCAGATGTCAGTATTTATTTTGTTTGCTGTATTTGTCCGGAAGCCGATGATAAACTTTGATAAAGGAATAGTTTGACATTTTTGTGAAATATACTTTCTGCTGACAGATTAGAAGATTGATACAGAGCCAACAGCTGTTTAGCTTACAGGGGGAAACTGTTTCTAGGCCAGGCGCATTCACTTTCTTGTCTTGTTGACACACACACACACACACACAGACCTCATAAAACCCTAATGTGTTGTTTTTGCACTTCTTAGTTTTGTGTTTTCTAGTCTAACTCTCGGCAAGAAAGAAAACAGGTGTTTTCATAAAATTGTTTAACTATTCCTTTAAACTGTATTGAGGTTTATGATATTCATGAACAAAAAAAAACACACAGTTTAATATATGTAATTAGTCCAACCTTTTCAGTCTATTCTGCCTCTTTTTACATAACACCACAGCTCGAATGACAGGTCTATAGTCATTTATTTGAATCTAGATCCAGTTTTCATGGTAAGAAAACTTCTGATTATACTTTTAAGGATGGATTAGTGTGTCAGAGACATATGTAACCACATTTGATTGTTGTTCTTCTACAGAAACCAAGAGGAACATAGTTACTGTAATTGCTTTTATATGTTCTTTTATGTAGGTTGGAGAGCAGCGTGGTGCACAAATATACTCATCCGAGTGCTTTCGTTGTGGCAGCTGAATGCACCAGCAATGACCTACACATTACAGCTCAGAAAAAAATAACAATTCAAGAGCCTATCACAGAGTTTGGTGTCATCAGGTGCAATGCTGGAG
Source organism: Scomber scombrus (assembly GCF_963691925.1). Taxonomy (NCBI): domain Eukaryota; kingdom Metazoa; phylum Chordata; class Actinopteri; order Scombriformes; family Scombridae; genus Scomber; species Scomber scombrus. The sequence goes on along the minus strand of NC_084982.1, from coordinate 22,672,657 downwards.
ACATGTCTTTCATGGAAACAGACTGCAAAGCCCTTTATGGAGAGCCATTAAAAATTCAAATTGAAGTAAAAGCAGGTAGGTGCTTGTCAGTATGATTGTTCTGTGATGATCCTGAAGACTCAAAGACGAGACAAATCAAGGAGTTCTCTTCAGTGCATGTTTAATATGAGCTCGGGTAATGCATGAGTCAAATGACAATGAACAAACAAAAAAGGAGCAGCTTATATAGTATTTCTGACTTGCCAGCTGTTATCCATTATTTAAGGGGTAACCTTAACAATATATGATCTGGGGCCTGGCCAAGTATTTTTGTCCAAATCTGTGAGCGCTCTCTATCAAGCTTAGAGACCCTGAAACTCAGGCCTCTCTCTCATTAAGTGATTGGCCATACTGTATGCTATATATGGAGGATAATTATAAAAAGCATACTAACAATAAGATTATCATAAAGTGCCAATATCATCTTGTCCACTTTGCTATGACTGCTGGAAAGAATCAGGTTTTTGTCTTAGTATATCATGCATTTTCTTTTCTTGGATTTATATATGTGAATTTTAAGTGCCATTTTGTGATAGTGTATTTAATTTTTTCTTTTATTTCTGCAGGGACAAATGTGACATACAGAATCCAGAGGGATGATGTGTTGCTGTCCAGTGTATCTGTAGCGAAAGGAATTTCCCCCCGAAATATCACAGTGACTCAAGGCATAGTAAAGCAGCTTGGGACTGGCTGCCACCAGCTGATCCTTTATGCATCCAACATGGTCACATACCCTGAAGTATCCACAGAACTGCAGGTAAATTAAATTAGTAAATGTGACCAGAAATATAATTCATCATCCATCTGGGGTTTTGTTATGACTGTTCTAGTGACACATGACATATAAGGTTTGAAGTTAACATTTTGATCATCTGATTGAGGAGTTAAGGCTTTTCTAAATAGAGATTAAATTTGACCTTTAATTATAACTTCCCCTCAGTCAATTAGAGGCGTGTACAGTATGCCAACAGCAGAGCACAGTGGATGTATCACCCTTGTGAATTTATCCGAATCAACAACCTGTCAACCCTCAAGTTAAAAAGTGTGAACTTTAACTGTGGTGTTTCCATTAGGTCAGTCAGTACTATATTTTTAAACACTGAAGAAAAAAGTATCATCCCTCTAAGTTTAATTTATAGCCTGTATGTAACGATGGTGGTAGCAAGGTGTGACGTCACTTGTTGGTTTGAAGCCCAGACTTGCAGCTTATGGTCGGTGGCTTTAACGTTTAGAGTCTTGACCTTCCAAATTAGGAGTGCGGGGTGGGAAGATTGATTGTTGCACACTTGCGCTACTGTTAGCTAAATTTTGCTAACAGTACAGGTATCAGAGTCAAGTAACATTACAACAATAGATAACTATGCAAACCATGTGCAACTCTCACTAGTTTTAGCTTAACCATTTTATTGGGATCCATTTTAATATCCTTTTCATCACCTGTGTTTTGTTATGGTACACTTTTGTTTAGTCTTTTGAGTAATTTGGTTTGTTCTGTGTTTTCATTCTGTGATCCCTCCACACCTGACCTGCATCAGCTTCATTAGCCCTGCCTTGCCCTCTGTCTTTTCCCCCAACTTTAACACCATCTTGTGTCAGTCTCGTCAGCCCTGCCCTGTCTCCGCTGTCCTTTCAGCCTGTCACTCCCAGCTTGTAATTATGTCTTGTCACCTGTTCTCCATTCCCTCGTTCTGTCAGTATTTAAGCTTTGGTTTTCTGTTTAGTCTCTGACAAGACTGACAAAAGATCCAACAGTCCTGTCAGTTTTTTCAGCTCTGCGCTTTTAATTTTGTTCTAAATCATTTTTGGTAATAAAGACATTTTTCCTACAGCCTCTACATTTGGGTCCATCTTCCTCCTTTTACATGTAAAGAATGTGATTCCTTGTTTTAAAGTGGAAACACATGAATTTAAACGTAACTGCAGACCTGTAAACTCAAAAACCCAAATTACCAAACGAAGCAGTGTATTATCTGTTGTGATACGTTTAATTGACCAGTGTTTCTCTGTATTCTATGTGTTTATCTATTTTCTTCAACACTTCATACACTACAGGTGTGTGTGCTGGAGGATGTAGCTGGACTGCAGGCCTCTCTTTTGGCAGATAGGGGCGACTGTCTAGACTCTTCAGATATTACCGTTGGTGTTTCCCTTGAACGAGGTGCACCTGTGCTGCTCTTCTTCTTACTGACTAGTGACAGCAGCTCATTCTCGGAGACCAGGGAAATGAATACAAGGAATGACATGTTTCATATTGAACGTCCAATTCAAGGTATGGAAAAGAGAGACTATTAGATATGGGCCACACTTAAGTCCAGTCAAAACACTTAGAAGAACCAATTTCTCTCCAAAAAGTGACCATAGCCCTTAATACCATGCTAAACAACAGATCATTTAGATCAATAGATGACAATCTAGTTGAGTTCTATGAGAGGTTTTGTCCCCTTATAATCACCCTGTCCTCTAAATTAAGGGTTAGGGTTAGGGTTTATATCATTCCACCTACTACCTACATATCATTAGTCCCCAAACCAGATAAAGACCACACTCCACAATACAATATTATTAAGCAACACTAACATAAAAATGATAAATTAAGCGTTATGACTGGGATTTGTCATTTCATCTCTAATGCACACAGTCTAAACTGGTATTATATAAGGGAGATGTAGGAATAAATCTACCTTTATTGTAAATTTGCACTTGTGAGATGAGGCACCACCTTCATTAATTAGGAGGAAGATAATTAAATCAAAATATTCAGTCTCAATTATTCAGTCTCAGAAGTTGTATCCAAGAGCAAGCTCTTTAGATACAATGACCTAAAGTTCCCTGCTTTAAAGGAACATTCACAGACAAACATGTGGATAAAAGAAACATCTATGTATAGCTAAATGTTAACAACAAATTAATAAATGGCGTCGTGACATAAAACTGTAGAATTAAACAGATGAATGTAATGAATAGTTTGAATGGATTAGTTGTGTTTTAGTCAATGGTGAAAGATGGTATTGTGTATTAACTAATTACACTTCTATAGTGTTTTTAATGTAAGGATTCAGGACCACCAACATCAACTCTTGATCACAGAGGCAGATGACTGACAGAATTCATTTTTACCCACTTTGTCGCAGCATTGTCCTCAGCTGAACCCGAGCAGTGACTCAGCATTGTGATGCTCCGCAGCTACCCACAAGGGATTCATTTGTTTGTTGGGCATGCTGAGTGAAGAAAGAGATGGACAGCAGGTCCCTCAGTGGTATCACACTAGAGCTGCTGGGACAGAGTTGTAGGCGTATGTGGATAGATGGTAACAAATGTTAGTTGTGAGTCCTTAGATGAGTCTAGATCTGTCATCTTGAGTTTGACGAATAGAGATAACAATTAACTAACAAACTAATAGACTAAACTTTCCACACCAAAATTACTTAAAAAGCAATTTCAATGGCCGGGCAAAATTACTTTAAAGCTGCTAAGTATGAAAGAATGTTATAGATAAAGTTTGCTCTCATGGGAGTTGAAATACTACACGTTCCTGGGCGAAAAGACAAAAACAAATGCAGGCTAAGACTTAAACATGAGAGACCTTGAGGTAACCGACAGAAAAATAAAATGATGGAAGAATTCTGAGACGAGCTGTGCGTCTTCAGAGTCCAATCAGAGAATAAAGGTGCCTTGAGATGAATGAATATGTCTGTCTTGTCTGTCAACAGGTAGTGGCGTGTTTTGGGGACAGGCACGTTCTTTCATGCTCAAAGTACTGACATGCCTAGAATTCTTCGTCTAAGAGATTAGATTTTTCTTTGACTATCTAGGATTATTTTGGTTATTACTTGTAACATTAATGCATCTTTGTGTGTCACATAGAAAGGGAGGAGGAGACAGGGAGAAAAAGAAAACATTGGCACAATTGTTTTAACCCCATTACGGTCTTGATGAGATGCGTATTCACATCTGAAACCTCTTTCCCTGAAAGTCTTTATCAGTGAAAGTTTTTGTTTGTTTGTGTTTGTATTCCTCCTGAGGTTCTTGATGCAAATTAATCAAGGGAAAGAATGTTCCCCAGTCAGGTGTCATAAATTCATTTCATGATACAGCAGGGGTCCCAGAGGTTGAGAGAGCCTCAGTGTGATAGTTACGGAAAGTGTCAACTGACACCTTCCTATGGATGGGGTGAAAAAGGTCAGTTTATCCTGAGAGAGAATTTAGAAAAACTAAATTTCCAGTGACATTTCACAGAAAAGGTAAGCAGACCTCCCAGAAACTACAAGATCACTTTCATACCTGATTCAATAAAATAAAAACAGTAACTTCCCCAACAAGCCACCATTTATCATTGCATCCTTTGATGCTGAAAAGGTATAGGTTAGGGCAGACTGGTTATTCCTCCTCATCTCTCTGATCCAAATTGGTAAACACATTACACAACTCACGTACAGCATCTGTAATTACCAACAGCATTGCATTCCAGCTGCAAAGAGGTTCTCTCCATTACAATTTTCACTCTTTATTGGGCCTTCGCCAACATCAATCAGAAACTGTGTGTTTCAGGTATCCAGAGTAAATTTAATAGGGTTTTTACAGTAGCCTGGGTTGGTCTGCTTTATCCATGCTGGGTGAAATCAGCTTGTGATGAAATCAGCTTGTGATGAAATTCTTTTTGACGCTCACAGCAGGTGGTAACCATGATGATCCATGGTAAGCCGCACTGCTGTGGTCCTGTTTGCTCGTTGTTTTCAGCTCTCAGTACTTTTAAAGACAGATTGTTAAGATCATTCTGCAGTGTACATTGTATCAGTTCAGCTATGACACAGTGCAGTCTGCTAGCAGGAGGCTAACGGATAACAGCGCATACATGGCGAGAGCCTCGTACCACATCCAGTTTGGTGGGGAAATCCACAGCTGTGATAATGTCCTGCTGCACATCACACAGTTATCACATTGTTGAAGTGTTTAGTCTCAATATGTTATTTTTCTTCCATCTGTAATGTTAATAATATGAAATTACATTTTAAGTTGGTGTTGTGTCGTAGCATCAGAAGTTGACATTAAATAATTATAGGTATTTTCTCATGTTTCAGGTTATTTAGTCAGATGAGCTGATGATTATTTTGTTTTCATGAGTGAATGTTTTACTACAGGGTCTTTACATGTGAGACTCCGAGCATGGAACGTCTTCTCCTCTTTGGAAGTGGATGTGGATATGTTGGCCGCCTGCAACAAAAATGACTATTTGTTGATGAGAGCGGTAAAATTTCTTCCATTTACTTTAATTACGAGTAACCTTAGAAATGCAGGGTGTCGTGCTATATTTAAATATATTATATACAGTAGCAGTATATGTTATTTATAAATCATAATATAATGATTTATAAATATAAATATATAATCATTTTGTTTATTTTAATTTTCAGAGAGAAAAACATGTTAGAGTTGTCAGAGCTCCACTCCAACTCATTGCAACACCTTCAGATTCAATAACTTCCAAAAATACACCTATCACACTTTCAATACCTGAAGAATCCTATCCAACTACTGAGAATGCAAAATTTCGGTGGGAGTGCAGTAAGTATCTACTCAATTCTTTATTATATTTTTTTCATGTGTTGATTTTCTGAACTGTGACATGGCCAAAACATGCAGTAGTTTGTTAAGCTCTCTCCCCCTCAGTTACAATTGCTAAGCATGTCAAGCTTTCCATTTTCTCAAGATATAAGATAACGGTTGCAGATTTGCCACTTGAAATTCTCAGTGATTTCTGGAATTTAGGTCTTTGATTTCAGACAGAGATAAACAAAATCACCCTCTCATTTCTAGTCAGCAACCGTCAATTTTGTCAGTTCAAATAACATTTGTCCCCAGCAGACTTTTATCTGAAGCTATAGCTAGCCAGCTAAATACGCTCATGCTAGTTCCATGAGTTGTTTGAAAATGCTCTCTCCAGTTGACTTCTTTTATTTGTCCAGCTGACCTTTTTGAAAATAAGAACTTTGTACTTGAAAAATGCCATTGTGCAAAAACAACAAGGCTAAAGCTGCATGTCCGTGGCAAATAACACCCTCACCAGTTGATGAACCATGAAGAACACAAGGAAATACAATACAGATTTGTTTTTGAGTTTCAATGTAGAGCTAGCTAGTATAAAAAAATATCTACAGTATCATCAGTATTGTACAGTAATTATTTTACCTTAGTAACCATTTATCTCTCATTCATTAATTGCTTATTGCTCATTATTGACTTAAAATGTAAAAAAGACCCAAAGGAGCAGTGTTTAGACACAGCAATCTATCAGGAATGAAAATACAGGTCACTAAATCACAAATGAATCCAACTGATAACTGTATGGCAGTTAATCAGATAACAGCATAGACAACAAGCAGCATAAAACCTGCATCAATATGTCCATTAAACTAAAACATGCATTACAGTTAGGACAATAGAATGTAAATATCTTACTCATAATGATTGCACATCAGCACTGACATTATGTCGCTACAATCCAATCCTTTGGTCATATCGCAGGGAAATTGTAGATTTATTATTTCAATCTGTAACTGGCTGACCAGGGCCTGTAGGACACAATTCATTTTGGAAAATGCAATATGTCTTTGGATATTAACTGTACATCCAGTGATTATGCAAAATGACAGGATGTTAGGCCCTGAATTAGCATCCACATTTTCCACTTACTGGTGACGGGGATACAGTGCACAGGTTGTGGGATATGATATGTTTTAGAAAGATTTTTTTGCATTACTTACATTTCCAAGGTTTTTCTCAATTCATTCTTTAAAAATGACCTGGGTTCTCAATTATAAAACGATTTATAAAGCTGCATGTACACCTGCAGGCAATGTTATATTTATAAATAAATGTGCGCTTGGATCAGCCTCATATACCACCCATAAATGGCTGATGCAAAAGCCTTTAAGAATATTGATGTACTGTTCCTTTTGCTGGACAAATCAGTCTCTCTCTCTTGAGATGCCCATCAGTGTCAAGAGTAAACGTAGAAGTCCACCTCACTCAACACTGTTTTTTGAACTCGTTTAAGTTATGTGTGTAACCCACAACACCCATATACAACTTCAGTAAACTTTTGTGTGGATGCAGGTGTTTCTCTAGTTTACTCCATCCATATATGAGTTCAGGTGGTGAAAATGTGCCAGTGAGGTGACTGGAGAAGGCACCATGTGTTGGCAGCCAACATGGCGTTCACTGCAGCGATTTTACATACAAAAGCTATAAGAAAAATATTTTCAATCATACTTAGTGATATATGTACAGTGTTAAAAGACATAATTGAAAGCACGCTGTTCTACAGTTCTTTAAGTGATTTGATGTCATCTTGGATTTCTACAACCAATGTTGATGATTTCCTCAGTTAGCTAATGTAGTTGAGGTGAAAAGGAATCGGTATACTCCTGCTGAATATCAGAGAAAGGCAAGCCAGACTTTCCTTTCATCCTGCCACCTGCACATCCTGACATATCTTTCATTTCCACAACTGACCCTCTCCTCTGTGCTCTGGGTGAGACAACGCTGACTTAATGTTGAGTTAACTTTGGTTTGAGATTTCAGTTGGGTTTTAAAATTAAAATGTGCTTATGGAATAGTTATGGCTCACTAGCACAAACACCAATTATACTGCTGGTCTGAATGTTTATGATAAACTGATTAAATTAAAATGTGATATGAGATGAAATAACATGTTTGAGAGAGATCATTATCACCATCTCTGTTGCTAATTTCCACTGTCTCAAAGCGTTTGTATGCACAGGTTAGAATTAGAGTACAAAAAAGGTGAGAATATTCTCCCATCAAGTTTGTTTTTATAGATCACAACTTTTGCGTGGAAAGTTTTGTGAGTATGTAATGAGTTATAAATGAGACCACTTGTCAGTTATCAATTAGCTGGCAATGGGTATTTCATAAATATACCCTAATATCTTTGATTATTCACAGCCCGAAGAAACTCTAGCAGGACAAAGTGCATTGTTAGAAATATAATTTTGATTTTCATTAATAAAGGAAAACAAAATAAATGGTTGTATTTGAACACATGTCAAAACTTTTAGAGACTGCCAAGTTGATGTGTATATCTTTCCCTCTCAGACCATCCAATTCATTTTGAGATATGTGTTTTAAAAATTCATTTATTACGCTCATGTTTCATTGTTATGAAAAAGGCCTTCTAGTTGTCAAATACAAAATAAAGTTTTTAGGTTAAAATGACTTCCTTTGTTCATTCACAGAAAATCCATGTAAATGCCAAGGAAGTTGGGACACAATGAGTCACACCATTGAAGGAAGCTGTCTTCCAGATCCATTTCAATTTAATAAATATCATTTTATTGTGTCTGCTAAAACCAATAATAATGTGTGGCGCACTAAATCCATATGTATCACCTACACTCCCAAGAAAAACATCCCAGAAGGGCTAAGGTACGTGATGTTTTTGAAATTGATCTACTCTGATATCTGAGAGAATTGAACTGACATTTTCATTTGTCTTCTCACCATATTATATGGCTATAAGTATAATTTATGGATTTTAGTGGTTCTTTTTACATGTGAAGATATTCTTTCATAAATAACCAAATCAAGCAGAGTAACTAAATGATCAATCGGGCATGGAGTACAGTATAACTCAATATCCTTTTGGTTGTATTAATGTGAATACAATGATCTGTTTTTCTTGTGCCGTAGCTTCAAGTGTATTCAAGGCTGTAATCCACTAAACTTTATCAAAGATGCAAAAATCAAAATGAAGTGTAAAGGAAATTGTCCGGAAGTTGTGTGGAATATTATGGACATACAAAATGAGGGACATTGGCCAGTAAGTGATTACTCAACGTAACATGACCTTCTTCATTGATTCTAAATTGTTTGGACTACAAGATTCGATACTGTAAATTGAATAATGTATCACTGACTGAATGTTAATTCATTTGCAGGCTGAGACAAGGAGCTGCTACACAAACGCAGAGCAAAGGCCACTTACAGAGACAAAGAATGGTGGGACTGAATACACCATAAATCGTTCCATTCTTTTATGGGCTAAGCAGGCCCATCAGAATGTCGTTGTGGTGATAACTACTGGTGTGTATACATATGTCAGTAAAACAAAATCAAAGCTACACTATTATTTTTTAGATCCTGGCAAATTATTAATGTGCAAATGTTGCAAACTTACAGCAGTAATGAGGGGACCAGAGTACGACCAGAGTAGTTTTGTTAGTACTTTAGTCACTGAATGAAGCTGAATTCATGCAAGGAAATTAACTCACCATTGCAGAATTAACAGTACTATTTCAGTACAATACATGACATTCAGCCGCACTAGATGTCAGCAAACAGCTATTTATTATGTAAGGATATAGGGAAGTATTTGGCGACCTGAGTAGTCAATGAAGTCACACTCCCTGAACTTCTCTGTTCTTTGTTTTGGAAGTCGGTCCAGTCACATGCATGTTAGTGTAAGTGAATCCTTCTGCATCATTCACATCAGTTTTCATGATGGTGGCCGCATCACAACTTTCTCAAATTACAGCTAAACAGTACACTGAAATATATGTATGAAAGCATTTGAGGCGAGATATAGGCAATGCACTAACATAATCTTGATCCTCATTTGATCAGCACTGCCTAGTTTGACAATTTGATCTGAGTTTCTCAGGGAATGCTTTGATTTTTTTATTGAGTAAATGACACACACTTTTGTTTTGGTCTGAAATGTTGGTGCTATAGTGTGACATCTAGTGGCTGAATGTTGTGTATTGCAACTGTATTGTACTACTACTCTGTATGAATTGTCTTATGGTTGTTGGTCTTTTCATTGTTTGTACACAGTAAACCATTAACATCAATATATAAAATAGTACCTTTATTTCTTTTAAATAATAATCCTTACATGTTACACATTGTCTTTTTCTTTTATACTAAAGAGGATGATGTACCTATTTACGCAACATTCACCATAGAGACATCATCACCTTCAGATCCTGTTACCCAAAAAACAGTTACCACTGTGACAACAGCAAAACCTGAAGACAGCCACGAAAAAACTGATGCCACTGTTGAACCTGCTAATACACCACCTGGCACTACTAGTGCCACAACTGTCACTGAAGGCAGCCACGAAAAAACTGATGCCACTGTTGAACCTGCTAATACACCACCTGGCACTACTAGTGCAACCACTGTCACTGAAGGCAGCCACGAAAAAACTGATGCCACTGTTGAACCTGCTAATACACCACCTGGCACTACTAGTGCAACCACTGTCACTGAAGGCAGCCACGAAAAAACTGATGCCACTGTTGAACCTGCTAATACACCACCTCGCACTACTAGTGCAACCACTGTCACTGAAGGCAGCCACGAAAAAACTGATGCCACTGTTGAACCTGCCAATACACCACCTGGCACTACTAGTGCCACCACTGTCACTGCTGACCCTGGTGGTACAACTTCACAAGCGATCAACAACAATTCTGATGAGCTCTCATGTAGCATATCACCAAAGAGTGGTACAATACTTGAGGCTTTCAGTATAACTTGCAATACTAAAATTCCCTGTACAAGGTGTCAGTATTGTTTTAAGACTGGGGGTAAGTATATCAAGTTGGCAACACCTTTGGAACAAGACGACTGATCTAAGTCTCTCATTTTTCATAGTATTCAGTTTATAACTTTAAATGTACTCTCCAATAGATCTTTTAATCTGCATGACTTTCTTGTTTGAACAGGTAAGCTGGTGCGTTGCAGTAGGAACAATGAGGCAAAGTCTGTATTCCTTCCTCTTGGAGACAGCAGTTCCAACTTCAACCTGGGTATTACAGCAACCGCAAAACATAAAAGCTTTGTAGCAAGAACCACTATTACTACACAGGTCTGTCAAAACTGTGATGATTGAGAAATGGATGATACTTACAGAACACAACCTATAGAAATGTTGACTTACGATACTGTAAGACGATGGCTTTTTCCTCCTCAGGTGCTGAATTCCGCTGCGACCTCCAACACTGTAGACCATCTCCAGGCTTCAGTCACGAATGCTGTGGCTCAACTTAAGAAACAAGGCCTACTGTCAGGAGTAACTCTGGGACAGCTCTTCAGTTCTGTTTCTAATAAACTGAATGGCCAAACTGATGTATCCCAAAAAGATGACAGGCAAAAGGTAAATGCACTCCTGGATAATACTGTAGATATAGATTGCTAGAATATATATCTGAGCACATTAAAAAGTAACGGTTCAGTGGCTCAGTGTCGATTTAAGAAAGTTTGCCATTCTTGGATCTATCCCTAACCTTAAAGAGTAACAACACCCAGGCACGTCTAGTGCTTTTTCCATACCATGTGCACCAGTTATGTAACATTTGCCCAAACAAGATGTAGTGTGGAGTAATCCAGCCCAAACATACACAGTGGGGTCCAAAAGGCTGAGACCACTTGGACCCCACTGTTCATATCTAACATAACATATTGAGGGAGAAAATGCCACAACACCACAAAAGACAACATCCAGAATTATGTTTATCAAATTTAGAAAAATTGTGCATCATAAGCTTAAGGTCTATCTTGTTATTGTACTGAATTGGATTAGTGTAAGTAGCTTCTATACTTCAAAATGCAATAATCACATTACAGGCACTAATCTCAGAAATGATCTTTTACTTTGACATTTTTGGGGGTCAGCTGATTTGCTTTTTTACCAGGAGTTGAACAGTATCTGTAATTTCAGTGGACACACACTGGTCTTGGTTCTATTGGGTTGCCACAGGCTGGAGGTGGAGTAATTCCAAATTGTTCCTCTTTACATCTTAAGCTGAATTGCTAGCTACTTGTGAGCCTATATCAAGGAATCACTTACTGGAGGTGGTGTGAACACTGCAGCTTTACTGTGACAATGGGACTGCTCAAGTTCTGTGCGCAGTTACTGGCGCTTATTTACAGTGCCTTACACAATGTTTTAAAATATGAAATAAAGAAAAACAGCATAAAGCATTACAATATAAAATAATATAAGATTAAAAGAATATAATCCTTAAAAGAAATGCAAAATGTTAAGAACAGGATATGTAAAGATGTAGGGGTGACATAGTTAATGAGGAGTACTTAAGCTTCTAGTAGTTGTACTAAACTAAATAACAATAAATAAATCCTAATTGTAAAAGCTTTTGTCTCTTGAAGCTTCGTGAGCAGATGCTGGACGTAATGGTTGGTGCGGTTAAAGAAGTTCCCAGCGAAACTCCAGGAGAAGTTCTGGTCACAGCAAGAGGACTTGCTTCTGTCATCCAGAAAGGCGCTGAACTCAGTGTCTCTGCTCAGGTACTGTACAGTGAATTTAAGAGGTCGGAATAAATCTGTGATATCATTGTGAAATCATTAGTTGCTGCTTTCGCTTTGGTTCGCTGCTTTATAAAAATGAATAGCCACCGGGAGAACAGGGCTGCCTTTGCTCAGATTCATAATTTGTGTGTATTTGAAGCAGGATGTTAGAAATAAGTGGATGTTATAATAACATACTGTGAACTCCCTAACAGTATTTCATTGTGTGAGTGATGTGAGTGTTAATTCTCGACTCCAGGAAGAGGCTTCATTATTGATTGAAAATCTCAGCTCGTCTCTCCTCCACATGGGTCTGGAAGAAAGTGAAGAAAACAAGAAAGAAATGTACAATGCAGGCAGCACTGTTGTAGAAGGAGTGAGCAATATCCTGGACTATTCTTCCAATGTGAGTTGTTTAACTCTAATGTGCATGCTAATCAGATATATTTTCTCTATATTCATTGAGTGATTAATATTGTATGTACTAATCAGTGGCTATAACCTTTCAAGAGCACATATAGTCTACTAATCACATACTGTTTCTCAGTGTGCCTGTTTTTCTTCCCATTTATGTCTAATGTGTCTATTTCTGAGCGCCTTGCTGTTTTTTAATTTCTTCAACTCAGCACACAATGAATGCTTACATGATTTTCAGAATATGTCTGTTACTAACCACTTGGGCTACAATGTTGAATATGAATGAATAATGAGTTTAGTGACCAGGAACAAGGCCAGTTATTCATCATGCCCATCTTCCCTGGAATTTTCATCTCCTCTGAATGGCGGTCTGAATTTTCAGATGAAAGAAAAAAGAAAAAGCAACCTTTTCCTTTTCATAAATGTCCTCTGTTATCATTTGCAGAAAAAGATCTCTGATGCCCTTCTCGTTGCTCTGAAGAATGTACAGACTGCACTGTTAAGATTTCAAAAGACAAATGAGCCACCAACTATTATCCAGCAAGGTCATATTAGTATGTTTGTTAAAAGGTAGGAATTCCCCAAACTACAAGTTGTGATATAGATATACAGTACTTACTTTTTTGACTTGATGAAGAAAGGTTGTCCTTTAAATCTTTAGTCTCTTTACATCTTTTCTCCCAGAGCAACACCGGCAACATTGCACATTGAGCCCATAAATATTCCCAACTGTTCCTGCTCCAAATTTTCTCTCCCAATCCTACCTTCTAACACATTTCCTTCAAAGGATCCAGTGGATATACGAGTAAGTTATTGAGAGCGTGTGCTTTTTTTTTAAAGTTCAGGTTCCAGTGTTGTACAGAAGATGGTGTGCATGTTAGAGCTCAAGTTTTTTGTCACTGTTGCACGAAGTGTCTGATTTGTTAATGCAGTTTAAATTTACTCTCGCTCTTTAAAAACATTCACAGATGATGAGTTCGGATAAAAATCCATTTTCCTGGAATGAGAGAGGGAACATCAGCGGCTTAGTAGGTCATTTATCCCTCACGACAAAAGATGGCTCCAATATACCTGTGGAGAACTTAAAAAATGATATAGAGGTCAGTGCGGTAACAATATCTGAGAGTTGTGCAATCCTGGATTCTCTCTGTAAGGTTAAAATGTTTTGAAATGCATCAGTTTAACCAGGGAGGGCTAATTTATATGCTTAAAATAACAGACATCTATTTCAACATGAAGAACTGAGGCACCTTGGAGGAACAACTGAAAACTGAAAATGAAATGAGAACTAGGTCTGACACACGTACCGTGGACACACTTCTTCATTTGCAGTACATTGAATTAAGCACTTCACCTGTTAAAGTAAAAATAAATAAATAAATAAGACACTTCTGGTTAAAGACTTTCTCTCCTCAAAACATGTGTTCTCCTTTTTGTTCTTATTGTTTGACCTTCACTGCAGAATGATATAATATGCAAAGTTTGACATTTTGTGGAAAAAAGGCATTCAAATATTCAAAGCAGATTATTTGTAAATTACTTTAATATGTGCGCCGGGATCTTTAACAATTTTTTTTTTGCATTTGGTTGCATTTATGCTGAAGTAACAAATGCAGCGTTGGAGTTGGTAGATTTTCAACCTGACTTCTCTAATTGAAGTGAAGCCACATTGTTAATTATGCACAATAAAGTCACACTGAGAGCGGCTGTGATGCATATCGAAGTGGTTATACTTAGGTTTGCTGGCACCGAAGCCGCAAAGCACAACTCTTGTAATCCTGCATATTTATTATTCCGTTTTCTTATCTTTATTCTTCCAGTTTGGCATGCTACTCCTTGTTGTACCTGCACCAATAGAACATGTGGACACTTTTGCCTTTTCTATGGAGCTGTGTAACTTAGCTTAATGCTACAGTCATCAAACTTGGTACACTTGGTCTCTGTGTAGATGCGTTATTTTTCATCCCTACTCTGCATCTGATTGGCTCTGTGGTTGTGATTTAATTTTTTATTATAGTTTTCTTTTTAATTTGTCCTTGTTACCATGACAACAATTATGTACCGTACAATGTGCTCTTTTAAGGCAAAAGAAGCACCAGATTCTTTATTTCACAAGAAATACTTGTGGCTGGCTGCAATGACAAACAGAATAACAAGACTAAAAATAAGAGCTGAATTATAATATTGGTTCACAAGGACAAGGAAACTGGGTCTCTCTACTCCATTAAAAATAAACTCAGTGCTCTCCCCTCCCAACTACTCCCCCCAAATTAAACAACAAATACATTGTTAGTCTATGCACTTTGGAGCAAAACATACAAGTGTTTTCAGACGTTCTCATCGTAAGTTATCAACAAGACAACGTCATTTGTCTGTGCCTTCCAAAACCAGAACAAATCATTGTTATAAAATATATAAATATGTTTTATCATGTTATTTGACAATGGTCAAAATCAAGGTTTAGGCATTAAAATGACCTAATTTAGGTTTCGAGAGAGATTGTGGTTTGGGTTAAATTAAGCACTCTGTTAAAATGAGGGAAACATGGTTTGTTACAATAATAACTACTAGGTTATGGGGCAATCATGGTCGTGGTTGAAAAGAAAAACTATGTTTAATTGCGAAAATCTATATTAAAGTCACCTCTTTTCTTTGTTTGCTCCCATTATAATTACTAAAGCCATTAGAGAGCTTTGACACTTGAATGTAAACAGATGTTGATTTCCGGCACTTCCTGAAAAGACAGATTCTGTAATGTTTCTTCTTGAGAGAACAGTTTCTTTAAATCCTTAGAACTGTTTTGCAGTTGTAAGCTAAATGTGAACGTGTATTTTGATCTGTTTTCTCACATATTGCTTTGCCCACAGATTTTGTTGCCGAGGCCTGTTGGAGAGCAGGTCAACACTTCTGTAATGGACTTGAGGAACTACAGCACAACAAACATTGATATTCCTTCGGCTGACACTACATTGGTGTTAAAGGTCTAGTAACGTGTTTTATCTCCACTGTATGTCAAATACAAAACATAGATGTATAATGAATTCTTCCAAAAATGATTTCATAGCAATTACCTGGACACTTTGACACTGTTCAGTCCAATATCTTTCAACAAACAAAGGAATTATGCATTATTTCATTTGTATATAGTATGATGATGTTTAAAGATTGGGCTTATATGTTTTTGTGTCTCATATCTATGGTCATGTAACCATGTGTAGGATTAAATGGCCTTTGCTCTATATTATTTGTTAATCCTGTCTACACCGGTTATGAAGAGATCCCTTTCTAATGCAGTTCCAGTGGAAATTAATTTGGCACAAAAATTCTTTCAAATATGTTGTCATGTATGAAAAGGCACAAAATGAACACTATAAGCAGAATACTTGATTACTATAAGCAAATCATTGTAACATCAGTTGTAAAGGAATTATTCTGTCCCAAGCGTTTTGATCCAGAAAATGTTGATCACTGTAACTGTGATCACTATAAGATCAACTCTATAGATCTCCCCTCAGTGTTTCAGTGTACATACTGTATGCGTGTGAGTTTATTAAAGCTGGTTAGTAAAAGATACTGTGCTACTATGAAAACCATTACCACTATTGCAAATATTGCAAATTACACTACTGCTATGATTATATTTTTGTATTTTTGTATCTCGTTATTATACGTGTAAAAAAGAGCAAAATCTGGAAACACATAAAATGAAATTATAATATATTCTACAGATTTAAAAATTATGTCAGTCTATTTCTTCTGCACTCATACCTTTTTCTGCAACCACTTTTAAAGATGGTGCCGTCAGAGGATCCTTTACCTTTCAAACTCTTTCTTGGTCATATAAACTACCCCACTGAGACAAATTATGTAGCGATGACAGAGATGCCTCATCGGGGAACTACACAAGGTAATGAATCACTTTGCCCAGTGGTGGAGAAAGGGTGTTTTTAACTCTAATGCTTCTTTAAATTAGATTTTTGATGCATTACCTATGTGTGTGTGTGTGTGTGTGTGTGTGTGTGTGTGTGTGTGTGTCTAATACAGAGGAGAGATACACTTGGCTACTAGACCCTAAGAAGTTAAAGGGAAACATTGGAGTGCATTACCTTGTAGTGAGGCCCATAGTGGGCCCGGGAGTAAAATTCATCAATGCCAATTTATCAATTACCTCCATTGTTACTGCATGTAAATTTTGGAATGAATCACTGTTGGACTGGAGTGATAACGGGTGCAGGGTAAGTAGAAGTAATTCTGTCTTTATGTCATGCATAATATGTTGCCTAAACTTTAATGAAGGGAAGTGTTGTTGTTCTCCAAGGTTGGCGTTGGGACCACACATTTAGTCACCCAGTGCCTCTGCAACCACTTAACCTTCTTTGGAAGCTCTTTCTTTGTCACTCCTAACCTTGTCGACCCATCACGCACTGTTGAGCTGTTTGGGACCTTTACTGAAAATCCTGTGGTTGTGTGCTTCATGGGGGCGATCTTTGTAGCCTATCTTTTGGTGGTCGTGTGGGCACGACGAAAGGACATTCAAGACGTTGCCAAGGTATTGTGTATCTCGAGCACTACTCATAAATCAAGTAACATTACCTAACTTATTGTGAGTTTCCCAGCAAACCATCTTAAAAGATCTTCCGTCCTTGCAATATCTGTTTTGTTTGAAAGTGCCTCCATTGAAATTTTATGTAATATTTGGTATGTGTTGGCTCTTGGGCAGGTGAAGGTAAGCGTGCTGGAGGACAACAACCCCATGGATGAGTACCGCTACCTGTTGAGTGTTAGCACTGGTCATCGGAGAGGAGCCTCCACTTCCTCTCAGGTAAATCTGCCAGTTAACTCATACGAAGATGCACAGTGAGAGATCTTTCACTGGAAGAGAGACAGCTACTCATCAGTTTGCTCTCAGTTCTACTTCATAGAGTACATAATTGTTATAGTATAGAATTGAGTATTTATACTATATAGTTTAGAGAAAATTATAGATCCAAGATGTAACCGATAGAAGCGTGGGACTGAGAGAAAAAAGCACAATGACATACAAATCCATCTGCTATTTCAGCACCACGGACAGCACCATGAATTTATTATTACACAGCATAGTTAGGCTACATATATGCCAGAGCTATGGTCAGAGCCATAGATTCTAATTTGCACAAACCTCAGTCAGATAAAGGAGTGATAAGCTACTTTGGGATGGAGAGGCGGGGTGACCTGTTAACATGGGGAAAGCATTTTGGTCAATTTACTAACAAGGGGGATAAAATCCCTCCTGATCCCCCTCATATTGCATGCTAGATACGACTGTCATAATCAAACCAATTTCATGGTGTCCAGACAGCTGTACCAAAGAGAGCACATGTAAGTGTTAAATAACAAAACACACATTATTTAAAGTCTAGTGCTTGCTGACGTGCAAAAGAGAGCTGTGTGCAGCATACACTATCACTCTATTGTACTGGTAAGCACTTTTATGCACAGCTGAGTGGACTTTTAAGTGTAAACAAAATAGGCAGAGGCATCAGCTTTTATGCTACTGGGGGTTTTAAGCTGGGAAATAAAAATAAATATGAATTAGATCAGACATCAAAGATCTCATAAACCAATTACATTGTGCCTGAATTGCATAACCAGGCAGGTCGGACACCCGGAAATGAATAGTGTAAAGTTAATGAGTGTATATTAATATTAATGTGAAAAAAATCCCTGTGTCATTATGCATGTTTTGCATCAGTGTATCTTAGTCCAACTGACAGACAGGCATAATATCATCATATATGAGATTCTTCCAATGTGTACAAATACATCTATCAAATATGAATATATATTTTAATATCTAGCCAGTCAGGCCTGCTCTATATGTTGGGCTTTCCTGTTTGTTAATCCAGACAAGCACTGGAAAATATAAAACATAAGTTAATCTTCATTTAAAGTTAATGTTCACTGACATGAGCGGACAGCTGTGTGTGCCACTTCCAAGCTCTCATTTTATGCACAGCTGTTTTTTTTTTGTGATTCTCTCAGTATCAGTCTGGCTAACTGTGACACAACTAATGACAAAGTGTGTGCATACAGATCCGTTTGGGGACTGAAGGGAACACTCGTGCAGATCATATTTATTACAAACAGCAAGCATGTTTCATTTCACTGAATAGGCTAGTAAAAAAAGATGTTCTCCTGACTATTGATAATGTGCAGTTGGTAATCACTAATTAGATCCATGTGTTTCTCAAAATGAGCAACTCCTAATTAACTACTGGTTTCATTTTAATAAATCCCTTATACAGAAACAGTATGGCTGAGCTCTGCATATGGCAAAACACACCTTTGTGACTCGTGATGTAAATGACACCATCTGTTTTCATGTAGCTATTTGATCTCCTCTAAAACTGCCAAGGGAAGGCTGAAATGAAACATAAAGATGCAATAACAAAAAGTTATTCATCGCTCTCCCCAAAAGCCAAACAAAACAAAACTGAAATGATAGTACCCTCTCCCTGCTTCTTTAAGTGTCAAGACTCTTGTTTACTCAGGTTTGTTCATTTTGATTAACCACGTGAATCTTTTGAGGAATGTCTTACCAGCATCTCATTCAATGTTTTAACTCCAAGTGAAGTGTTACTTTGCTGAGTGTTCGTATTTCTGTTTTACAGAATAACTTGAGTCTCATGGATTAAATGTTGTATGATATGTGCGGTTTCACCCACTTGCATTTATTATATTTACTTAGGTAAACATGAGACAATGAGATACTCATTTGTATTCGGTCCATTGTAGCATTTTGTATTTAACTGCGCTCAATAGCCAAAGGTGGGTGTCACAACATTTATTACTTGTTCATTAGTCAAATGATTACTGTCAGTATTATCTATTAACCCACCGTTTACACGGATTACATGTAGGTTACATTGCTTTTATTTTAAGATCTGACTTTTCAGTTTTAACTTGTGGAGTTCTTAACTGTTTTAGGTGACAATAACGCTGTTTGGTGCAGAAGGAAACAGTGAGCCACACCACCTGACAGATCCAAAGAAATGTGTGTTTGAGAGAGGTGCAGTAGATATATTCCTACTAACTACACCCTTCTCCCTGGGAGACCTGCAGGGCATCCGGCTGTGGCACAACAACTCAGGGAGGCATCCTGCCTGGTAGGCAAATACAGAAATGTCAGAGCAACTCTGAAATAAATCAATATATCTGATCTTACAGATGATTACTGGCTCTTCTTTTCAATCAGCCAGTTAGATCATTTATTATAATGTAGTTGTCATTTTAGTTCTCCTGCAGAGTAGAAAAGTATTTTGCTCTCTTTTTGGTCTGTTTAGTGTAATAGTCACGAATAAATAAAGCTCTTTTGTAATTTAAAAGTTGAGGATTCTTTACATGTTTTTCAGGTATGTAGGCAATGTCATGGTGCAGGATTTACAGTCTGAGCAGAAATGGCATTTTCTGTGCAACTCCTGGCTGGCCATAGATATTGGGGACTGCTCCCTTGATAAAGTTTTTCCTGTTTCGACAGAGATGGATTTGAAAAGATTCAGGTAAGGCAAAAGCATTGAGGTTTTGGGCAACAAAATTATACACACAAACATGTGGTTGAAGTCTAAAGGTTGAATTTGGAAGTCAAGAAAAGGATTTTTCATTTGAATTTGAATACCAAGAGCTCAGATCAAATGTGAATGAAAATTCAATGGTGGGCTCGCATTTCAATTTGAATAATGGCAAGTTTAATGTAGGCTGAGTTTTTGAAAAGTCCTGAATCTATAAATATGCAAACATTCACTTCTAAAGTTTAACTGCTCGGCAGAAGATCTATCCTGCTCGACTGAAATGTCATTTCTCAGTGTTTGTGCTTTTGTAGATTTCAAGTTTTCAATTTAGTGAGTGCGGTAGTTTCCATATATTTGATGTCAATTATTATGCTCATAGGTAAACATCTAGAATTCAGACATAAGGAGAGCACAGAAAAACCTTTCCTATTTAGCAGATGAAAGGAAACTTCTAGTAGCAAATTCCGCACAGTGAAGACCAAACATCCATGTGAAGTAACAAGAAAAACTGATTTTTGTGTGAAGGGGGACATTTATTTGAATGGGATGAAACTGAATTGAAATAAAATGTGAAAAAAATCTGTCACTAATCTAATTCTGGTTTAGGCTCTATAAATATTAAGCATACACACTGAAGTGGTAACTTACTGAGGATTTGTGGCTCTTTCTTTTTGCAAAAAATAAAATAAAAGGTTAAAGTTTGGAGAAGAGGGTTTATAATTCTTTTTATATTACAATGTACATGTTGCTTTTATTTTCCAGTAATTTGTTCTTCTTGAAGACAACAAAGGATTTCAGTGACGGACACCTCTGGTACTCTGTAATAAATCGACCAGCGAGCAGCTCCTTCACTCGTGTCCAGAGAGTGTCCTGCTGTTTCTCCCTTCTGCTCTGTACAATGTTGACCAGCATCATGTTCTATGGCATCCCGACAGACCCTTCAGAGCAGACCATGGACCTGGGTACAGCACATTTTCATTACAGTACAATTTACTCCATGAAAAAAGACCTGTGATTGGGCTCCATCACAACACTGCCATATACACAGCTGAGGCAGCTCTTGTGTGTGTGGAAATGCTGTGATGCTGCTCATGATAAACTGATGAAAGTCGGATAGACCGAAGCGTTGCAACTTAATAAAACAAACAGTAGAGAGCGAGACAGTGTGCAGGAGCTTTTGTCATTTTTGATTGTACTTCCCTCCTACACACCTGCTACTACTCAGGTGTGCAGAGATTTCTTTCTTTAATTTTTGTTTTCTCTTCCTCTCTCTCTGGTCTCAGGTCACTTTGAGTTTACCTGGCAACAGTTCATGATCGGAGTTCAGAGTTCTCTCATGATGTTTCCAGTAAATATTCTCATTGTTAGCATCTTCAGATACACTCGTCCTCGGGAGACATCTTGTTGCAAGCGCAAACGAGAAGAACCAGATGCACCTGAGCAAGAGAATACCTCACAGTCTCATCCCTCACAGACTGCCACCAGCAACATGAACACCAGTGTCACCTTAGATAGTGTCATCAAGGTTGGTGATTCATGTTTTTCATCTGCTACTGTTACACTGCTACAGGCTGCTAAATAAGCAGCATCCAAGTGATAAAATAAACATTGTGTGGACTATGACTCTCTTTTTACATATGCATGATAGTGATGGACATATATGTTGTATTTCATTTACTGCATATTAGATGTGGATTCATATATTTAAAAAACAAACAGTACCAGTCAAAAGTTTGGACACACTTTCCCATACTTTTGATTGGCACTGTTAATTTAAAAATCTTCCCTCTCAGGATATCACAGGAATAGCCAATTCACTCTCCAAGACTGTGAAAAGCAACATCCCATGCACAGACTCTGAATTTGGACCTGGACAACAAGCTGATATCAATGCTGTCCTTTCTGTGGTGGAGGACTTCATCAGGCAGAACAAGATCAGTGAGAACACCCACTCCAAAACACAGAACCTGCACAGCTTTGTTCAGCCTCAGCTACCAGGTATGGTCTTCTGTGGATAATGGATATGGTGACATTTTATGCAATTCTGTCCTCATTAAGTCCAGCACTGTTATAATAAGGGGTGAGATGAGTGTGATGAAGAGCTGAAGCTGTCTCCCTGTCTCCGTTTCACTCGACTAAGCATGATAGTTCTCTCATATTTCCTTCATTCGTCCTTTTAAAAAGCCAACACCTGATACTGAGGGTTTCTGTCCATGTTCTGAGACACTGGTTACATTT
This sequence comes from Scomber scombrus, assembly GCF_963691925.1. NCBI lineage: Eukaryota > Metazoa > Chordata > Actinopteri > Scombriformes > Scombridae > Scomber > Scomber scombrus. The sequence goes on along the minus strand of NC_084982.1, from coordinate 22,650,080 downwards.
AGTTAACTTTAATTAATCTATAGAGGGTTCTTTGTTATTCAAAAATATGTTTCATAGCACACCTGACTGTTTATTATATTGTTAAAATTTGAGAACATGTCATTTGTTATTGTCATCAACAGCCACAGTAGCACTGTCAAAGCCTCATAGGAGCTGTAGTTTTTAGATGCTGAAATGATTAGAAGCTGCACAGATTTTTGCTTCACTGTACAGTTTATGTATCAATTTAGCTTAAAATGTGGACGTTTCAGCTTTTCACAAAGACAGAAAGAAAATAAAAAATAAAACTGAGCATAAGCTGGTGAAACAGGGAAATGGCTTCAGCTCCCAAAGCATCACATTTTAGGGCAAATTCACAAATAATGGATTTTAGCTGCTGACGGCACCATGAATAGCGAACCACTTGCAACGCCTGTCTGCCCTGTCTCAGGGTCTGATTCACAAAATATATTGTGCTAATGATATTTCAGTGCAAACATGGCCATAAAGTTATGCAGCTGAGTGCAATTTGCTCTTGTTTTGCATATGGCTGCAATTATCCATGTGGCAAAGTATAAATGTTGCGTTCACGCCAAGGACACAGTAGGCAGGACAATTTCAAAGATAAAGAGATCATTACATTTTCAAACCGCAAACTACATGTCCTGACAAAGGAGGTGCAGACGCATTCCTCAAAACTTCAGGCAAGGAATTAAAAACGTGACAGAGATAAACCATATTCATGATTTAATATTTCAGTATGTTAGTGCTGTTGTTTTTTCCAAACACACACCTTCAGACTGCAAAAGAAGGTGGTATTATTTGAAGAGGGTGACAAAAGAAAAAATATCACAAGCTCAAATAGGTGGTGCCATTAAATTGGAAATTCTGGGCGTGACACTCCTTCATTTACCACCAATTATCCGAAGACGCTAATAATTTCACTCTAAATGGGTTTTGCATTGAAACTCATTTGAATAGCAAGGGGTCAATTTTCAACAAATTATACATATTATCCAATTTAAATACAAATCGATAAAGAATATGGGAAGGCTATTTGCTTGGCAGCACGGTTAGGGATGCATTTAACCCTTAGCGGGTACGTTGTGAATTACACGGCTTCTGATGTCCTATTTGTGCAGGTTCACACAAATAATTAGTTGTGCACAATCCTCTTGTTAATTTGCCCCTCAGTCTGTTACAACGACTTGTACATGCAGCGTGTGTTTACATTTTTAAGACATTCTGTATATTTGCAGAAAACAGTGATACTGAGCATCCTAAGACAACAGTGGATGGAATACAGAAGATGAGCAACAAAACCCAGTATCTGTACCAGCAGCTGTGTCACATTGACAAGGAGCTGAGTCTGCTGGGACCCTCCAGATTCCCTACCTCACACAGCTACAATCAGGCTCTGCACCAAGTCCAGGGCATGAAGAGCATCCTGGAAGACCAGCAACCCACCCAGAAACAGTACAAATTAATACATTTAAAGGGTTATACATGTGTTAGCCTGTTATCTATACATTGTGTGTTTTCTCACTTTACAGAGTATGCCAGAGGTAATTAATCGTCATGTTTTTTGTTTTTATCTTCTTTTTTTTTTAAATCTTTGTCTTTACCTTTTCTTTCTTACTCTATTAGTTATTGGTCATCACAGGATAATGTTTATGGTTGTGCTTTCAAGGACACTCCGACTTCCAAGATGAGAAAGTTGCTGCTAGGCATACGCTTTGCATTCACAAATTGAGAATAAAATAGTCCCTGCTCACAATTGTGGTACCAATAATATAAATTTGACAAGGATCTTCAAATTTCTTCTCTGCAAATTGGTGCTAAACTGCTGATTGAGCTGTGGTTTTGGAAAACAGCCGGAAGTAATGTTAAGAAAACAAACTGTAATCAGCTAAAACCTTTAAGCCTGTTTTTAACTTGAGTTTAGCACAAAAGCCGTCAGCAGAAGGAAACAACTAGTCTTATTTTGTCAAAAAGTTTAAAGTGTTTTTGAAAGCTCAAGTGAAAATGTAGTATATTTCTTCATAAGGGAGCTGTATTTTAGCAAGTGGTACTTTTTCACTCTTTTCACTTGCAGGTTGAGCATTGCAGACAGCGACGGTGATGGTAATCAGAAGAAAAAGATTTGCTGTCATGGAGGGTTACCCTGGTGGTTTATTTTTGTCGGCTGGCTGCTAGTGATCGCAACCAGTTTCGTAGCAGGATATTTCACAATGCTTTATGGGCTGAAGTTTGGAAAGCAACGCTCTATAAGCTGGTTGATATCGATGATTATTTCCTTTTTTCAGAGTATCCTTGTTATTCAGCCATTGAAGGTGAGAAAAAGTACTGGCTAATTTAACTTTTTACCCAGATAATTCTTCTTAATAAGAGTAATTCTATTTTCACATATGTTAATGCCTCTTAACACAGGTTGTATGTCTCGCAGTCTTCTTTGCTCTTGTAATCAAGAAAGTTGAAGAGGATGATTTGGAAAATGTGCCAATAAAAGGAAATGACAGAAATCCAGGTAAAAATGAGATGTTTTTTGTCTCAAATTTGAAGTTGTTCAGTTGTTCAGGTTTTCTCACAACTCTGCACCCACAGATGATTGTAAGGGGACACAAACTGTCAGACGGGACAGCAGCCTTTATGAGCCACCTCCTCCTGCAGACATTGAGAAGATGAGGATGAACAAAATAAAGGAGCAGAAAGCCTTTGCCCTCCTCAGAGAGATTTTGAGTAAGTAGAAATACTGTTTTTTTCCCCCCAAATCTTTACTGGAGGTATTTCCGACATGAGATTGACATGCCAACCTATCACAATTCAAGGACATTTGTTGAACAGTGAAGATTATATTTCAGAAACCAGGTTCTCTGATAGTCTGTCTGTTACTATGGAAACTCACCGGAAACAACAGTATACGTTAAGTTTCAACCTTAACCATGGCGCTTAATTTACAGCAACAAGCCAAACAACATAATTCATTATCAAAATATATCATCAGGCAAATTCTTCATACAAAAAAGTCCACATTGGACTAGAATACAGAAGACTGAGATACAATAACTATGTGGTATACTGTATTTTTACATAACTAAATATCTATTTCAGTTTTGATTTTGTTTATATTTAAATATTTTCACTTTCATAATGTGTGTTTATGATGATGTAATTCTGTAGCTGTTAAGATTATAGCTATCTCTTAAAAGTCTTATGGTTTAACCTTGAATCAAATGTCAGGTCCAGTTAAGTCAGTTTAGCAGGAAATCGCTGGATTTGTGACTTTTATCCTCAGCCCTGTTTTTGCATTTTAAATTTGGAGAGCTGTAATGTGTAATTTTGTTTCATTGATGTGTGTTGCAGCCTACATGGGGTTCTTGTGGATGTTATTGCTGGTGGCGTACGGCCAGAGAGACCCAAATGCTTTTTTCTTGAACAAACACATTCGAAAAAGCTTCAGCGAAGACATCACAGACAGCATGAGTCTTGGGGACGTGTTCACTTGGGCCAACACATCTCTACTCAATAACCTCTTTGGAGTTTATCCAGGTAAAATGTTTCCCTGGGTCATCAGTTTCTGTTGTTTTTAAGTGACCAAAACATTTAGTGTCAGAACTGTAGATAAAGCTGTTGGGTTACACAAAAGTTACACAAAAGGGAAAAGTCATTTATCCATCAAGCATCGTCAAGGTAAATGCAACCCATTTTTATCTTGTTCTTGTTTCAGCCTTCTCCATTGTGAATCCTCATACTACACAGACTTTTACTTTTTCTGTATATTCATTCACCATAGCAAGAAAATTGACATGCTTTAAATAGTACCTGTTCACTGGCTCTCTATCTTTCAGATAGGACAGGCAGCTCTTGAACTCTTAATGTGTCAGAGAGAATAGAAGAAGAGTTTTGGAGTTATCTTAAGCTTTTGTCTTTATAGATGTGGAACATAGTTGTCAGCTGTACTTGGGGTTTAATTAACATAGTGAATATGCACATTTGGTCAGTGACATGCTTCCAAGACACTGATTTTCTTTGGCTTTGCTGTCATTGTGATACAAAGCCAGAAGCTAATTATGCAGGAAATATAATGAGACGCTTCATTTCCTTTTTCTCTCTGCTCTGCTCAGTGAAGCAAAGTGAAGCAGAACACAGAAGTGGATTTGCGCCACCACAAGAAACTTGCATATTATTTTTACTTTTTTGTGTCCTCATGTGCCAAAATTCTGACAGTGTTTTAAGACCTTGGGTGATCGCCTGAAAAATGGACTCCTCTCTCACATAGGGTGGAATTAAACAAGTCTGACTGGCAAGCAGAATACTTAAATATTCACATTTCTTATTAAAGAGCACCACGGCTGTACTTAATTTTAATGATTTAAATCATTTTAGCACAAAATGTGGCAGCCATCCATATTATTAAATTAAAGGCTAAGCTGGCAAAATCGTGATAGTTGTGAATGTGAATGTGTGTGAAACCCCCCAATGATTCTGGGCTGACATCCAAGTAACAGACCAAAGTGTTTAAATATGTAACACCTACAATTACTTTCAACCAGCAGTGACTGAGAATAAAAACAAATCTCTATTTCAGGATTTATTACAGATGGAAACTCCAAACTAGTTGGCAATGCCCGTCTTCGTCAAGTGAGAGTACGGAAGAACTCTTGTGAGACTGCAGGCTCCATGCTACAGTTTGTACCAGATTGTTTTGCTTCATATTCTTGGGAGGTGGAGGACACGGGCTCCTATGACCCAGGCTGGAATCACTCTCTGAGAGATAATATCTCTATGAGCACATTTGGCCCCTGGGAGTACCAGACAGAGGCTCATCTCAGAGCTTACCCTGTCTGGGGCCATACAGTGCTCTACAGAGGAGGAGGCTTTGTTGCAGAGCTCGGCCCAAATTCACAAAATGCCAGCAGGTGTGTATCATTAGCAAACAGGAATGCATGAAAACCACTTTTTGCTACCAAACTGCAATTTTACATTAGGCTCTGTGTGCTACGAAGGTTAAATAATCATAACATAAAGATGTTAAAGAAATGTGCTATTTGAAAGGATGCTATGTGATCACAAGACTAACACTTTAAAGTAGAGAGACCTACAGTAAAGAAGTACCTGTGCATTTCTTCCGCAGCACCCTTGAGCATCTATTCACTAACAAATGGCTGGATACACACACAAGAGCGATCTTTGTCGAGTTCACCGTTTACAATGCTAACGTGAACCTCTTCTGCATTGTCACACTCTTGTTCGAGACCACAGAAGGTTGGACGTTCTCTCTGATCTCTCTTTCATCTTAAACCATACTGTCAGATTGCCTTTTTTTAAATTGTACTTGCAGCCTGTGAGTGCAGTATAGTGTATTCACTTTTTACACACTTTTTCTTCAATAGCCAGTATGAATAAAATCATGCTGGCCTGCACGTGTTTGAATAAAACCATTTCTATTGATTTTATAGGAGCATTTCAGTTTCACAGTGAGCTGCACACTGTTCGTCTTTACCAGTCAACTGGTGGTCTTCACATCTTCGTTATGGCTGCTGAGATCATATATTTACTGTTCATCCTCTATTACATGTTCCTGCAGGTAAGCATTAACATGACTACTTGTAGGTGTTTTTTGCTTCCCTGACCAATTTTTTCCCAGAACACACCCCTGCTGTGTGCAAAAGTGCGACTGGCAAGAATCAATCTAACAAGAGTATTATTAATATTAGAAAGACTGACTTGAGGTTTAATATCTGATGAAACTGCTGTGCTCAGAATATGCATGTGGCTGATGCATCAAACCTCCAATAAGTAATTTACACCTCACTCAGAGAAGCTGTCAAACCCTGTTAATTTCCACAGTTCATGTTTCCTGTGATTTTCCACCACTAATTTATTACCCAGGACGTTATATAACTTTTATTGTACTTTATGTCTCTTCAGTATGGTGTTACATGACAAAAAATATTTCTGAAGACATTAACAGTATAATGTGTTAATGATGATGTTCATGTTGCTGTGAGGATGTTCATCTTTTCTGCGATTTTCTTCCACAGCAGCTCTTAGTCAGGTCATAATCACTTCCTTTTTTTCCTTCTACAGATCAGTGTTTTGTTACAGCACTGAGTCATACTTCAATTATGATGTTTTCCCCCACTTTCTCCAAAACATTTGGGTTTATGTTCATGTGTGTTCACCATTAACTGTCATTACTGAGACTCTGAGGTCCCATTGTACATGCTACAATGATACAGAAATATAAATGTGCACAGAAATAAGACTATGTTCTTTTTAATACTGTTCTTGAAAAAATGCATTACAGATACACTTTTCAACTTTGGTTGAACCCTTTGAAGTTTTCCCAGAACTGTGGATATCAAACAATACTGAGATAAAGGCATAACTCAGAAATAAGATATATAAAATCACTTTACAGTAAAAGTTAAGCATTTGCAACCATCCATTTGACTAAGAGTAAACTGAATTATAAAATAAAGTAAAAGCACAAATCAAGTCAAATTGGTTTTCATATATTAGGATTTCCACAAATCTTCAATCAATCTTCAATATATTTTAACCAAATCCATAGCCCATAAACTTACTTGAGAAATATCAAGTCAGCTTTAAAGGATTAAAGGGTACTGTGTTTGTCATTTTAGAGCTATTTAGTTTATATTTCACAAATAGAGTTTCATACTGTAAATACAAAATATGATGAGACCAGCAGAGCTAAGACAAGAACCTCTGATGTAATGTTTAATTAAATATAATGAAATTCTGCAAATGAACTTATGAAAACCTTTAGTTTATAAGAACATTATTTATATGCATTTAATATGACACTGGCAGATAATGAGGATCTCAAGAGACTGAGGTGGTTATATCTTTAGGTATTTAATGAGTCTGAGCTGCATTTTTTTGTATGGAAGGTACTATACAAATAAAGTTAATATTAATCCCGAAGGGTTATGTATTGGCAAATAATAATAAACAAACTCTTAACAGAAAGAGATCAAAGAAACTCTGGCAGGGAGTTCAGTGGTGTGTCTTTATGCCAAAGTAACAGGTGCTCAATGAAGGGTCTATATGCAGTATTGTAGCATAAGCATTGCCACAGACTGAGGAACTGATTGAGCAGGACTGGTGATCTAGGGAGGCTGTCAGGAACACAGGAGTTAATACTTAGAAACATTGGAAGACTTGTCTATAGTCGTTACAGTTAATTTGCTTATTAGAGTGACAATAGGCAACAGATGCACATCATTGCGTTTTTTTCTTGAACGTGATTTGTAATATTTCTCCAAAGTGTTCTCTGTGCCCAAAGGATGAATCTTAATGACTTTGTCAATCCTGTCATATTTCCTCAAGTGCCACCAGTAGGTCAAAATGTTCACTTGCTCAGTGAAATATCTCAACTTCCTCTGAATTAATTAGTCTTAATTGGTCCCCTGAGTTAATCCCAGCACCACCACAGGGTTGGCATTTGTCATTTTGAGTGAAATCCCTCAAAGACACACTGAAATTACAGACCATGCATTATGGTTAGCCTGTCAAGAAGACCACAGTAACATGTTGTAGAGCAAAATGTGCATCAATATCAGTTCCCAGATTTTTTAGTTATGATTGGATTTTTTTTCAGTATATGGATATATATACACATTATTGCATTCACACAAATAGGCTCCTATTGTTTTAACGATTATTTCTCTTTTCTCTTCCTGGCAGGGCAAATTAATGAAGCAGCAGCGATGTGCATACTTTAAAAGCAAGTGGAATCTTCTTGAGCTAACCATCATCCTACTGAGCTGGAGCGCCGTGGCGATCTTCATCAAGAGGACTGTGCTTTCGAATCGTGATATGGACTACTACCACAATAACAAAGACCAGTGAGACTAACTTAAACTATATTCCACTTTATGCTTAATCTTTGGTTAGAAGGGGCAGTGTCAAGCCAGCACAGATATGCAGTATGGGATTTATATTATTATTGGGTTGCTTTGAAATGGTTGTTTATTTGATACGTCTTCTAAAATCATTACAGTATTTTGTGCTGCTACTTATACTATTTTTCTGTAACCCCCCCACACCACACACACACACACACACATACTTTTAAAAAATGTATTTATTGTGTATGTAGATTTGCCAGTTTTTATGAGACAGCCACCACCGACTCATTGCTTCAGCATCTGATTGCCTTCCTGGTTCTACTTGCCACAATCAAACTATGGCACCTGCTAAGATTGAACCCCAAGATGAATATGATCACAGCCGCACTGCAGCGAGCCTGGAGTGACATATCGGGTTTTGTTGTGATTATTGTGATCATGCTTATCGCATATGCCATTGTGGTGAGTATCTTCCCCCTATACTAAGTTCCTCACCTTTCCAAAGTTCTTGTCCTTTCTAAAAAAGGACAAGAATATTAAGTTTCTTCTTTTTCCACTCATTGGGACTTAAATAATATGATTTAGTAATTATTTTTGAATTGTATCCCCTAGGACACTCCTTAGTCCAATTTTAAATAGAGTGAGGTCTATAATAAAACTATTAAATTAAAAACTATCAAATTTAGGGAAAGTATAATAATTAAGTCCCCAACCCCCACTACTATTAGGACAAAGTATCATCAGGGATACAGACATTGAGAGTCTGTGTATTGGGGTATATTGTGAAATTAGCACAGAGGCATTGCTGGTGGAGTGCGGTGCTGTGGGTGGTTAATTTAATTAATATATCAATTAATTGTTATATTCTTATTAAATCTATTTCTGTACATATTCTCCATATTCTCCTCCTTAGAATGGCAATCTGTATGGGTTATGAAATACTAATGACCCTGATCTCAGTCCATTATCTTCAAATTATCAATGAGAAATGATTTCATTGGTTCCTCTCCTGATATAATCATCTTACTCTTTCTAGTGCAACGTGCTTTATGGCTGGAAGATGTCCTCTTATAGAACTTTATTAGATGCTCTTTTGAGAATCATCAGCCTCCAGATAGGAATCTTTAACTATGATGAGGTATGTGAGAACAAAAACTACTCACAGATTGAATATTTTGAAATAAATAGTATTATATTAAAATACTTAATATAATACTTAAATATGTGATGGTCTGGAGTATATAAGTACATACTGCAGTATCTTCAACAAGTAGCCATGTGCATGGATCATAATAATTGCTTTTTCTCTCTCCTTTTATGTGGATAGTTTGATTTCATGTTGATGATATCTAACTGATTTATTGTTTACCAGGTTTTGGTCTACAACACTCTGCTTGGAGCATTACTTATTGGTTCCTGTATTGTGTTCATGTCCTTTGTGGTGCTCAATTTCTTCATCTCAGGGATCCTTGAGGCATTCAGTCAAGAGCAAATACATCACAAGGTAATATTTATCACTTAAGACTAATGTGTTTAAAGTTTAAACCAAAAGGTATTAACTATACTGTATACATTATGTGTTGTTTAAATCATAGACACTAAATAATCCAATTCATTTGATATAACATGAATTCAATGGTCACATCTTCATCACAGACTGAAAATGACACTGATATGCACTCTCGGTTTGCATTATTGACAGGGTATTAATAGTAGTAGTAGTAATGTGTGTATTGTGACCATGGACACAAACAATAAATACATGTTACCATTTGATGTACTGTACCAGAGTTAGCTTATAGCAAATGTTAATCTGCAGTTTGTTCAGTAGGTCAATATTATATTAAAAACATATTACAGCACATCTCATCTCATCATAAACAACTCTATGGGCCTGATTTACCAAAGGTTTGCGTGTGTAAAAACGTGTGTAAACTTGATATCATTCACAAAAAATGTGCAAGCTGATCAACTAACGCAGCGCACTGAGGCTTGTGTCTATAATATGCACTGTCCATTTAGTACGTTTGTCATAATGAATATGCAATATGGGGCGTTTTTATCCCAGTGTGCAAAATACAGGGAGGAGAAAATGCAAATGTGTTATTTAGCACACGCATCGCGATTTACCAAATCCAAAGGTCATTTTTGTGATGGTGACTGCGTCTATAAATAATACGTCTGGAGGGCAGGTATTATCCGGCTGTGCACTGTGCACAAGTGGCTGTTATTGTGGTGAGGAGGAGACAGAGGCACAATGACAGAATACACAGAGAACGGGTTAAATCCACCTGTGTTAATATTTTTGGAGTGGGATATTTTTGGTTTTACTAACAGCATTGACTTTGTCACAAATACTCTCTCATATGGGGGGTTTTCTGGTAACATTTTTTTGCTATATCTCAATATGTTTGTTAACCTCTTCCACTAAAACCTCTAATTCCATGTGATCAAATTTCATTTTGTTCTTGCAGGCTTTCTGCTCGTCCAAACTCTCCATTAAGACCACAAAACCCTCATTTAAATACTGCTGTCTCCAACCTTCTGTACCTGTTTTCATTTGTGCAGTTATTTTTAGTTGATAACCCGCAAATCGCACGCTAACCAAACATGCATTCTATTGGACTGCACACGCAATTTAGTACTCTTTATTTGAGATCTTAGGAAATCAGGCCCTATGTGTGTACAGTCATATGGGGAGCTGTTTTCAGGAGAAAACCCACCGCAACCAGCTTGTAAACATAATGGAGCATTTAGAAGATGATGAGCCACATTGTCTTAATGTTTGCTTCTGGTGTGCAATATACAAGGCTTCAATTATATGTTTCCTTAGAAGATCTTTGTTCTTTACTTGCTTCTTCAGCACCCAGAAAAGCTTCAGTTTCACATAACGATTGATCTGACCCCTTGATTTAATGTGTATTTTAACATGTGTTATGTTAGCTTAATCATGGCATTGTGAACAAAAAAAAGCAGCTGAGAGTTGACACTGCAAGCCTCTCCTTGGCAGAATATGTTTATCCAATATTAGTTTCTCACCTCTTATTGTATTCCATGGCAGCTGTTGTTTAGTTTGGAGTTGGCCCACCATCAGATCATCTTTTCACTAGCTGATGAAATGGTAATTGTGCGAGGTTGCTTTTGTAAATACAAACTCTAGCCATCCAGACTGCATCATAGCTAGCGTGGTAGTCATGCCAAGTCAATCCATAGCTGTTCTCATGAGAAAGTCTAGAAAATGGTGCTAATGAAATCCTCTCAGTTGTCACATGTAAGTGGAAACCTTGCCAACTAATTAGTTTGGCTTCTCGTGTCATTCCTTTTATTGCAACACATTGCAGCTGTTATAAAAGCTCCATATGTAGCCCCATACTGTTTAATCCTATTCAACCTATTCCTAAGGAAGAGGTTATGAGCAAGTTAACCGTGAAGCAACATCCATCAGTCAAATCAGAGAGATGCTTCACAGTATGGAGAAACAAAATCAAATAAATGCATCAGAGCTATGAGTGAGAGCTTTCCTTTATTTGTGTTTGCCTGTGAGCTAGCACCTCATTAGAAACGATGTGCTTTTCTCTCAGTAGTTTTATTTCACAATGACTTTTATTTAATATTTCATTTTATTTCATTTTTCATGGTAATTGAGTTGTCACATGTCACAGTCTCCTCACTGCTCAGCATTTATTGCCTCTCAGCAGACTTGGCAACTGCTACCAAAATAGAATCTGCTAGATATTGTTAGCTGGAGGAGCAATGCCAAAGAAAGTTTGAATCAATCAAATAGCTGCTGCTGCAAATAAAGACAGTGCAGAGTCACTAAGCTTGTCTTTTTATTTAGCTTACTGTAACTATACATTTCATAATGATAAATACCTTGCCAGCTAAGTGGTTGAGTTTGCATTATTACACATCATCAGAGTGAAGCAACAGTGTTAATAGCAGAAGCTAACTTGGTTCATTCAGTTTTAACTTGGCTGCATTGTGACACATGTGAATAACAAAAAGATAGAAGCTACGTCCAAAATCTACATATTTACTATATTAGTGCACTATAGTTACCTTCCACCATTTTATTTGAGATTTGTTGGATTTATATTATAGATTATATAAATCCATTACATAGTGCCCTCAAAATTCCACAAATAAATTAGTAGTTTCATAATTATTTCTGCTAACCATCCCATAATTCATTGCACTGTATTTATAGATGTAAAAATTAGTGTTATGTGATTATACATCTGACAGTGATCACACAAAAGGATGACGATTAGTAACTGGCTGAAATCTTGATTTGCTGCTCCCTGTCACAAAAAGAGACATGAAAAAAAAAGTGTAACTGGGAAAAACAACATTATGGGAAAATAAATATTGAAAAGTGGCATTTTGAAATAAAGAGATAATAGAGATTTAAAAAATTAACTCAACAAATGTTGATTTTTTTCATATTTCATAATATTAATATTATACAATTTACATTGAAAACTTCTTACTCATTTTTGATGATGGGCTAATATATCACTTTGTTGTATCGTTACATCGATCAGGCGCGATGTGAGTCCAACCATTTTGACCTTTCACAGTACAAGCACAGGCTTTATTCTCTACCTGGGAGTGTTTGCAGGGCTTTTAATAATCAAATATGAATTCAAAGGTAAATGTGAAGACACAGCACAGGGGGCAAGAATACAATTCATCCTGGTTATTTTTTTGCCATAGGTATAAAATAACACTGAGACTAACTACTTTAGTTTTACAAACGTTGTAATGTAATTAGTCTCATATACCACATTCAACAACACATCAGCAGTATACCAAACACTGTATTAAAGCCAGTAGCCCAGGAGCTTGGGTGACAACAGAGTGGTGACCCCTTCATGGATTAAATTAACTTTGTCCTCAATTCTAAAAAAATAACTTTTAATATATTTTACATTTAAACCATAGATTGTATATGACTTAAACAATGTGACCTACATCATACCTGTCTATTAATGGCTGTATAAAGCAGAGATTGTATTATCCACAAATAAAGAGGTGCCAGTCTGGAACAGGATTTTTTTATAGCCTCTTTTCAAACAAGACTAGTTCAAAACCTAGAATAGCAGTACAGTCATTGTGCAATTGGAACAGCAGCGTACTTGCTGACGGCAGCATCTTAGCTTCAACTCAACTATCAAACCGCGCTGTGACCAAATAATCTCAACTCAAAGCTCCACTAACTTCTTTTCTCAAAACACGCCCCAAAAAAACAACAACTGATTGACAGAGAGATGCAGTAAATTATGTTCAATCAATCTATAATGTAGCAATGATAAAAATCCAAACTGTTCAACTGATATTGAAATGTGGTGATATCTTGACATATAGAGCCCCAGAGGCTGCCCTGTTCTGTCCAGTAAAAACATGAAGCTTCACTACATTCAGTTGTTAGGTTTTATCTGTGAAACCAACATTTATCTTCCAAAAGGAATTATTTCACATATTAAAATACTACAGAGGCATTAGCGCCAGCGGCAAATCACCAAAGAGCTGCATGGATCAGTTCATAGGATTACGTTCTCACCATGATGACGACGGTCGTTGACCAGCAGATCATCTCAGGAGTCGGGATTCTAGTGGCTAAGACAAGCAGCTGGTCTCACCCAGCCAACAGCTCCCCCTCACATTTCTTAAAGTACATTTCCAAATCAGTGTATACAGCCAAAATTACAACAGCTTATAATCTCCATTATCACTGCCGGTTGGTGCGAAATGCATTCTGGGATACTTGGCTGCTGGTGGCCTTCAACTGAACAATGGTGTGACCTCATCATGCAGTCAGGGAGTCAGTGACTCACAATTATGGGGCTGGTCCCTGAGGTCCAGCCAAAAATATGCCTTTAAAAAGGTCATTGTACACCTGCACAATATCACTGTAATAGACGAATCACAATCATTTATTGTTATTCTCTATGGGGTTTAGGTGTTCCTCATGCAGTAACATACAAGAACTGAATTGCACTTAAATTGAGATCATGGGTCAAAATCACTCATTAAATGAATCTCTTTAATAATAATTCCTGTCACACTAACAATGATTTTCCCTCCTCTCTCTCCCTCAGCCATCAGAGGAGGAGGAGATTGTCGACCTAATGTTGAAGAAAATCTGCAGTCTTTTTGGGATCAGATATCAAGTTACAAAAGACACCCTGGGGCCTGACATGAACAGCAGTAGTGGTTTGACTTTTAATAACAGCAGAAATGTTCCTAGGAGTACCTAGAAGTAAACAATATTCAGATATCTGACAACTTGGAAAATCCCTAGGAATATACTGCAGTCTTTTGCATATTTGTTTCATATTGAGTGTCTGGTATACACTTATAGCCACATGATAATTTCTACCTGTTCTTCATTCTTTCTTTTAAGGTCAGGGCATGCTGTACTGTTTTTGAATATGGTGTGATAGATAATTATCACATACAGAATTAGACTGCCAATTGCAGCTGCGAATAGTGATACTTTCTCAGAGGATATTTTATTCACTGCAGTTATTTTTCTCCTATTGCCCATTCCACTCAGCTGCACCGAGAGAAGGTGGCACATTACAGTGTATATATATATACAGGATATATGTCTTAAATATACACCACATTTTTTGACAAAGGTGTGGCTCCTAATTAATGAACAGGTGAGGCACAATTGACACATACAACTATAAATACATATAAATAAACAAGGACTAAAACAGTCTGTATTGGACAGCTAAACTGAAGGGCTGCATAAAGGACCAGTAGAAGATAAATAAGGAAGATTTAAAACTGTAAATGATGCAACAACATTCCAGTAGAGCCCCCACATTAAAAATATAGATCTGAAAATGTGCATATGTCTCCTTTAAAGAACAGATTAACTAATAAGTATAAAAAACCAGAAGGAAAGGACATACGTCATCTCATGCAATGTATATTTTAAATCTCAATGTATATTCCACAATAAAACAATGTCAATATAAAGTTATCGCACCAAAACATATTTTCTAAATTAAAAAAAAAACAACAACATATCTATAGGTTTATTCCAATGCATACTATAATATCATGTCATTTTGTTTTGTATATGTTGAATATATTTTTTTTTTCTTTGAGAATTGTATTGTTTAATGTTCTTGGCCAATTAAAGAGCTCTATGCGATAATGGCTGACACCCTATTACAATGTCTTTTTCTTAGGTACAGTGGTGATGATAATGGTTTAGAATCAAAGCTTATTTCATCTATGTTTTTCACTCTCTTTAAATTGCTTTCATAAGAGTGTCAGATAATTATATCAAATAAAAGGTGTGACTGCTATTGCTCACAGTATGTTGATAATATTCCCAGTGCATCTTTTATTTATATTTTTGATAACACTGTTGTTCAGACAATATCTGTACAGCAGAGATAACCTTGTCATGTGGGAAACTTGTAATGTACATGTGAGTGAAATCATGTTTACTGAGCAAAACTATTGATACAGACCATAATGTTTAATGTATGAGGTGAAAGTTTAGACTATTATCTCTTAAAATGATGCTGTCAGCACCTGGCTATATGCACCAGTTGATGGTCGGATGAATGTTCAGGAATACCCATGGTAGATTTTATTCACAGTATTTCGTAAAATCATATTGTCGTGACAAAAATAAGACCCTTTTCTGTTTTTCTCCAGTTGGGAAATGCTGGATGGAAAATGATCCACTACTTACTGTCAGCTGGGTATGTGTGTGTCAAGACAAAAGGATACAGCCTGCAGTAAACAACCAGGGTCAAGAGCTTTAATTCCAAAAGAGGACAGGGCTTCTAGTAAATAACCAGGGCCAAGAGCTTTCATTTCACATTAGATTTGTGAAGAACATCTACTGGGAACTGCTAAAACCATTGCAATCAGAGGCTTCACGAGTAACAACTGCGTGTTCCTAATGTGAACTTTGTGTAATCTACTGCATCCACTTAACATGGTATCCTAACCTGAACAGTGTATTGAAAAAAATAGACTCCTTCTCCAAAATGTCATGTTGACACCACTACATTACATCCATATGAAATTGTTACATGTCATTCCAAAATCATTCTCATCACTCTCCTGTGGGCTTCTGTCAAGTTCTCAAACGCCAAACTCTCAAAGTCCTTTCTTAATGGACCTGGCTTTGTGCATGGGGCCAATTTTCATGTTGAAACAGGAAGAAGCCTTTGCAAAACTGTATACTTGCAAATATACCCACAAGAGGAGAGAAAGACATACTTTTACTGTAAAAGTTAAGACTTAAAGGCCATGCCAAAATCACAAATCCAACCCCAAACCATTATTCTTTTGTCAAAAAACTTTAGTGTTTGTGTCATTCTCCTGGCATCCACCAAAGCCAACATTTGACTAACAAATCATTTGAATTAAATGACAAACTATGTGGTTGGTCGATTCTTATAGCAGTTTCAGAGATTTGTCATTTAGAAGTAAACATAGTTTATGTTGTCATCTTCGCCTCTCGCTTAAAAGTAAAATGCTGTCATTTTTCACGGGAGGACAGTCTCAATTTTCACACTGTCAGAGCAGGAAGCACAGCTCATCACCCCAGACAAAATATTTTTACTGTTGCTGAAATATTATGCACTTTATGCTTCATCACTCTACAGTCCTTTTTGAGTACTTTTGTGGTCTAGCACTCTGAGGCTAATCTGCTGTTGCTCCTAGACATCTTCACTTCACAATAACAGCACTTACAGTTGACCAGGCTAAATCTGGCAGGGCAGCAATTTGACAAATCTCAGGCAGTGACGGCCTAAAGATTAGAGCAAGCAAGATTCGTTACTGGGTCACAAGTGGGATAAATATGGGTGGAGAAGTGAAGAAGCAGTGCTTGCTCCTCCCTTATTACCACCACAGGGGTGACCTTTACTCCAACTGCTCCAGTGGGGTTGCTCAGTTGCAGATCAGACTGTAATTGTACTCGTCAAATTCCAGGCATGAATGTATAACTGTGAATGTGATCAGAGTGTTTTTAAAAAAATGTAGAGACTTCCCTGAATGAATCAAAGTTTAAAAAATGAAGGGTTAGGGTTACGGTTGGAAACATCCAATCACAATGTCACATTGAAAGTTCCTAAGACTTAATTCTTATATTATTTGTTAGCCAATGGAGATGGCATGGATGTACAGTAATGCTGATTGTTGTCTTTTCATTAATGGGTGTGATTGGATCAGCCAAAGCCATGAATTGAAATAAACTTTTGGAAACTTTTGGAATTATAAATACCCAGATTCTCTCTTTCTCTCTCACTGCCTTTTTCATATGTTTTAGGAAAGCTAGGACTGAGGCTATCAAAGGCTGCAAGTTAATGGAGTCTGCAGTCTGTGCAATTAAAAATATCAGTGAGTATAAGAATTAACAGAGATAAAAGGTCACATTTGTCATTCACCCTGACTGGAGGTGACAGTCATTTTTATTTGATATGGGGGCTCAGCAAAGAAAGGAACCCTGTAACAGCCCTATTAAGTGAACTGATATCACCAAAGTAAATTCTACAAACAGCAGGAGGGAGTCATTATTTTTATAATAATATACACAACAGACACCTTCTATCCAACATTATCTCCCTGAATGAGGACAGGCAGGCAATGTCCTGTCTCACACCATTTCCATTTGGTGGGGATTTAGGTATCTCCCTCCTCTAACTCTAGACAATGTCAATGAACACTCATTCAATGCAATGAGACGTGACAGCATGAGCACTACTGCTCTGCAGGAAATCAAAAATATGTATTCAAAAGGTCTACTGCAGAAGTGGACTGTTTTTGGTGTTTTCAGCGTGGCCATGTAGATCACTGTCATCTTCACAAGCAATCTTACAATTTGCTTTGCCAGTTTGTTCTCTGGATTATTTTTTTGTCTGTTTGTGCTGTGCAGAAATCACAGGGAGAATGAACTGAATCGCTGTCTAGACTACCGCAACAGTTGGTTACAGTTAGGGAAAGACTGTGGTTCTGTGCATTGACATTTTCAGTATTTAAACCAGACTTTCCTTCGTTGTAGTCCATTTATTGCAACAATATGCATTTTAGTTTGACTGTGTGGCTCTGCTCGCGTGATACTGTGTACAAAATCCGAGCAAGCTTAATACAGACAGACGCTGAGCTCACAAATCCCCCTGCCAAACGCCTGAGAAGCACAACATTTGATGAAGGTGAACACATTAATTGAAACGTCCAAAATTCATAGACAACTGAATACAGGAGCAAGGAGTTATATTTCTCAAAGCATGTATGATGTAGCAGTGAGGATTTAGAGTTTATTATTGATATATGGAGAATGAATGAGTGCCAGATAGATAGTTCTTGGACATGCATGATTGGAGGGTGTATTAAATATGTGACTATGAAATGTGTTCCTTGCCTGCCTGAACCACTTTGATGCTATATTAATTTGAACTGTCTGCGCATACCTACAGTATATAAAATCTTGTTAAGTCATGCTTTGGCAGGAGCAGATATTATGGGGAAAATAAATGAAATGACTTAAACATAACAATTCCAAGAAAATACAAGAATTTGTATTTTACTGTGTTCTGTGACATCCATTCCCAAAAGAATAGAAAATACAACAGAAATCTCATCTTTGAACAGACAGGTTGTCCTAGACACATTTATGCTCAATTTAACATGAACAGATCATTTTCTCATACTTCTGAAATGTAGTTGCTGAGAAGTAATGGTGTCTAACTCCAATCCTCTTTTAAGCTCTTAAAATGTTCTATTTTTCTTTCCTTGTGCAACTGTTTTGTTTTGTCAGCAGGATCTCAGCTTTTTAGAAACCAGTAAGACCCAAAAACTAACCTTCTGACTTACAAATTCCACACATAGCTGTTCAGTTACAGATTCCTCATCTCAAACATTCCTATGTTTATTAAAGGACATGCACTATATAATTTAAAACATTTAAAAATGGACTGATTGATGCAGATGATAGTTAAGTGATAAAAATGAAGAAAAACGGAATTTAAAAGGAATAAAGTTGACAATGATCATAATAATACTAATAATACATTTTATATATATAGAGTGCTTTTAACATTACTCAAAGACACTTTACAGAATCAAAGACAATTAAAACAATAAAACCATACAAAATACATGAAAACACAATCAACAAAAGCAAAGCAGAGAAAAAGAAACAAACTAGAAAAACAAAACAAATAAAAGAAAACATCAAAACCATCCAACATTAAAAGCGGATTTGAAAAGGTGAGTCTTGAGACATGATTTGAATATGATTAGGTCAGTGCAGTCACGGAGGGATCTGGGGAGTAGGAGCAGCAACAGAGATGGCTCTGTCCCAATCATCAACTCATTTGGATCAGGCTTGTGTGTCACAGGTTGTGAAGCAGGTGGGCTCAAATGCATGACAAGAAGCAGGACTGTAATATTTTATTACGGAGACTGCAAATAAAAGCTATCTGAGCTGACATAACTGAATACCAGGCATGGCAGAACAGACCAGATGACTCAACAAAGTCAAAACTGGACTAACTGAACTGAACTATAGTTCAGTTTGTATAAGTCCGACAACAAGGAACAGGTGGTAACACACAAGGGCAGGCTGGGAGCTGATAGGCTTGGGAAGACACTAGAAGCAGGGCAGGGCTAACGAGGAAGATGAAAAGCAGGTGTGAGGAGCAGCACGTGAACATAGGAGGAGTGAAGACACACAAGGGGAACACAGAGCAAACCAAAACCTAAAAAAACACCTTTAAACAGCCAAGCATAAATCAATCTGTCCCAGAAGACAAGACTTAAATACACAATCCCTAAAGCTAACGAAGAGTGCAAGAAAGACCTTCAAAGATATGTCAAATAACTTAAATGAACAAAACCCAATGACACAAAGTGTAACACACTGAAAACAAACATTGCCATAACAGTGTGTGTGCCAGCTGCTCATAGTATAAAAGTCTTTATAGCAGCAGCTTAGTACAGAATAACTGTAGGAGCATATTGTATTAGCTGTCCTTCATACAGTGACAAAGTGTTGCAGTTGGCATGGGAACAGTGTATGGGTAAGTAGTGTTGTTTGATATTTTGAGAGATTACCACACTTTGGGTCCAAGTGTGAGGAGTGATGAAGATTTAAAAAAAGGAGATGAAACAGAGTAGAGGTACTATCCTTTCACAAAAAGAATAAGCACCTCAAATGACATTGTCATTCACCTCCATTGTACTAGGACACCTGGTATCTTGAAATCAGAAACTAGACCAATTACATTGTGGTTATTTGTCAGATAATTAATAATTACCAGTGAACAAATGTTGCTTAAGTCAAGTGTAGACATCTTATCTTGACAACTTCAAGACTCAATCAATCTCAGACTAAGTGTTTTGATTACAAGATTATCAAACATTGAGAAATCCATGACTGGATCAGATTATTAGGGTATACTATAGCAGCATTTTTTGGTTGTAGATGTTATATATATCCTGCCACATGTGTGTATACATCAAATAAAAAATAGAGATTTTACAAAGGGTTTACGAAAGACACATGGAAGAATGTGGTGGAGAAAAGAATCCAACTTTATCTACAATAAAGACATCTCACTGATAACAGACATAGAATGAGTGTCCCACAAAAAGCATAGATAATGAATAAAATAAATAAATAAATATACATGCTTCTACACATGTTTTACAGGCATAGCTGCAACCCAAAGTATATTTTTCGTTTCTAGTCTATTTTTTGCCATATTTGTTTGTGTGCGTACAAGATACACTGAAGAGACACAGCGATACTTAAATAGATTAAAGCTTCTGCTCTGCTAATGTGTTTTTCGTTCACCATGCAGCCTGTGGAGGGGTGTGTTCATAAATGTGCATTTATGTATGACTTTGTATTCTTTATATGTCAAAATCAATAAATATGGTTAAAACATAGAAGGCACTGACCTGTGGTTTGTGTTCTACCTCAATTTCAAGACAATATTCATGTAAGTGTAAAACAAAAAAAAGACAAAACATATCACAACAGGCTGCAACTGCACTCTTAATATTTTGTAAGTGCATTCATCTCAGTACTCTAGTGAGTCATCATTCATATCAACACCACCTCCACCTTCTCTGCTCAGACCTGCTCAGCATCCCACTCCTGTCTCTCGCTCTCTCCACTGATTATTTTGCTCCAGCTTTTGATACATCTCATAATGTCACTATCCTGATCATTCCTCTTGAACCTGTTTTAATGACACATGCTGGACTAATATAAAATAATTAGTGGCTGTGCGTGTTTTTCTGCTGCTTTCCTCCCTACCTGACTCATACATGTGAAAATCAAACACTATTGTCGTAGTGTCAGGGACAGCTTGAGACTGTCTCCAAAAAATACGACACAATAGGTAATAATGTCAGACACCCGAAAATGACATTTACGTCTGAGTGACAGATGCCATCTAGTAATTATGACTTGGAGTGATGGAGGATTGATGGAAACATTAACCCAACAGGGGAATTTGCCACAGGAGACCATTGTTTGTTTCTTGTTTCCATTCACAAGAATCACATTTCCAACTGCAAGTCCAGACAGTCTTATGAACGTGATTAAGATATATAAACTGCTTGGTTATTATCGTCGCCATGACAAACAAAGGTGACCCAGGTGACATTTCTCTGACTTTAACAGAGTGATCATATTTACCCAACTATAATCTTTCCTTAAACCCTATCCAAGTGGAGGTTTAACCATACTGTACTCAGTCATCAAAAAAAAAACTGAATGAATATGAAAGTATCAGCATGACAACACTGAGTGGGTCACTGAAAAACAAATTGCATTTAGACAAAAAATAACTGAACTGAAAAGATAAAGAACAGCATCTGGTGGACAAGTGAAGAATGGACACTTTCATATGAGAGGGAACAGTCGCCACCCAGCAACAGATAAAGAAAAAAAATCACAATGCTGTTTTCCGGCCTTTTAGCGAAAGCCCTATAAAAAGGTTTCAATTCTCCCAGACTGATGAATTACATCAATAGGTAAGTCACACCAAGCAAACATCTTCAGATGTAAAAAGAAAAGCTAGGATGGCACTGATTGAATGTGTTAAAAGAAAACATAAATACACTCACTCAGTCACTGACTCACAGCTCTGGTGAAACACTGACGTAAAAGAGAGGACAGCATGTGTTTGTGCCCAGCCAAAACTCCTACTGCCTTAAGATAATAAGCATTATAGTTGTTCCAGCAATTGAGCCTGCTGAGAAAATGATGAGCGATAAATTTCCTGGTAAACCTTCCTCGTCGGCTGTTGTCACGGGGAGTCACAGGGGTCACGTGTCATGTTTAAATCCATAGGTGATAGAGAAACACCTGCTCTTAGAATTATTAATACTGTAGTTTCATTTCTGACTCACCACTTGAGGCTCTCTGCAGGTCAAGGTAGGTAGGTTCTTATCCCTGCAGCTCCTAAATCTTTATTCCTCACAATAAACTCTATATGTAGTTAAACCTTGTGTTTTTGTTTCTCTATATAAAAATACTTAACAGATGGAGACTTCATCTTAATTATGAGCAGGATAAACAGCACAGATGGTTAATATTTGCCATTTACCTCTGCTAGATAACTTTTAATCAACAAGTTCTACAAGTGCTTTTAGTTTTTTATGATAAAATATGTTGGTTTTTTTTTAGTTTCGTTTTTTTTTTTACCCGTGCTTCTGTAAAGCGTCTTTGAGGTTCAAAAAAGCGCTATAGAAAATAAAGGTATTATTATTATTAGTAGTAGTAGTATTATTAGTATTATTAATATTATTAGTATTATTAGTATTATTATTATTATTATTATTATTATTATTATTATTATTATTATTATTATTATTATTATTATTAATATATTTGTCAAATAAAAAAATCTATTATAATTAAGACATAGGTGAAATAAATCATGTTTATCTTGAACAGATAAAAATGAATGAGTTTTTAATGTATGTTGATGTGTATTGCTTTAAAATGAACAAATTGAAAAGAAAGTGTGCCAGTCTACACAACATCTGATTTTGAAAAGAGAAGAAATAAGAATCCTTTTGGGCTGGGAGAGAGAGAGAGAGAGAGAGTGTGTGTGTGTTTGTGTGTGTTTGTGTGTGTGTGTGTGTGTGTGTGTGTGTGTGTGTGTGTGTGTGTGTGTGTGTGTGTGTGTGTGTGTGTGTGTGTGTGTGTGTGTGTGTGTGTGTGTGTGTGTGTGTGTGTGTGTTGGAGGGGCTTTCATTTTTACCATATTTACCTTGTTTCACCTACAACTTGCACAATTTTACCCTCGGGTGCAGAGGACCCATACACCACATACATAATATAAATGTGAGGAGAGGTACAGAGTGTGCACTGAATAAAACTGTGCTATTTTAAATGTTACACAGAAAGTGAGCCAAGACCAACAAGTTTCAGGTTAAAAAATTAATTATTTGCTTCGTTTGGAACATTGGAACAGACCCAAACACCATACAAGGGTGAAATGTTCCCAGCACACTATAACAATCGATACCACAACATAACACTGACATTCTTACTGAAAACATCTAGACACTGTGTTGGTGGTGTGTTCTCAGACCCCATATTGAGGAACAGGTTCACCTTACTACTGCAATAGGTCTGACAATTTTATAATGTTTCAGTACTTACACGCTTCGTGCTTAAGCAGTATTTATTTATTTTTTTACCATTTTTGGACACACGTTTTGAGACTGACACGAAGTGAGCCAAAAGCCACCATGGCCTGTAAAATCATCCCTAGCATGATGCAAGTGGTTTACATTGATGATGTGTTGAAATGGTGCTTGTTCACACAGACAGAATAATGCCATTTATACAAAAACTGTGCTTCACCTGTTCAGTGAGGAGTACGTAGTCTGACAGACACAGTCCACCTCCCAACTTTGTGACAGTGTTCCCACATTTGACAATTTTTACTTCCCCAAGAGAGTCTTGAGATGAATCTAGCAACCAATAATGCGTGATGAATCTGCAGAGAGACTGACAGTGAAGAGCATGTATATGCTGCATGTGAAGACAGTTCCTGGGTTGTGCTCACAGACCAGCATAAGGCTTTTAGTAGGATGGCAATTTTTCTACCCTAAGCTAAGTCTCAAAAATAAAAATAATATAAAATGTATTGCACTGCCCCCATTCCATGTCCTTGTCTTCTAAAAATTACATTTATATTCTACTGAATTGTTTCACCCGTTACGTTAGGCATTTAAATGCATTGCACTTGGAGTTGGAGGGAGTAGGTCAGGATAATAGGTGTACAACGTCTCTTTCATCATTTTTTATTTATCAACTCATATTTTATATTTTACTGCAAGATCAGGTATTTTGCCAGAAAAATACACAAAAACTCAATGACCATTTTATTCATATGTTCAGTATCAACATTTATGCAAATAGATTAATTAACATTTTCTCAATATGTTCAGCAATTACATTATTCAGCCAGCAATATATTTCCTGCAAAGCATATTTGCAGTTTAGTAGTGTAAACTTGGAGATAGGGTTCCATTGAAAGACATCATACTGTTCCCCTTATTTTCTCAGCGTTTTGCTGGTCGATTTATTCAAGCTATTATTATCTCCTTTCATCAAATAGCCATGTTCCTGGCTATTTCAAAACAGCAGTTTTATGTCCATATGTTCCTATGGCTCTTTAATTTTAATTTGTCTGTTCTCCTCATACCCTTGTGAGCACAGCTGCTCCCCTGGTGTTTTCCTGGTTTCCCATCTCTGAAATTGATTATCAATTTCCACCTCCAAGGACTGATCTACATACTGTTTTATTCACAGATTGTTACCCTGACAGACTCGAGTCACCGATGTGATGTTGCCTGAAGGCACACGTAAACTGTTCACTGTCTGTAATTATCCTGACATTTCAAAAGCCACAATTACAGTAGCAACTGAAAGCAACTGATGGTAGGATATCACCACAATTCTTTTCCATTCTTGAGTTACTTATACAGTTTTTACTGTCAAGAACAGGACGTGTTTCAATCCAAATGCTCTAGTGTGTAAATGCACTGCATCCCAGCAAAAGTGTTTTAAAAGCTTTTTTTTTTTTCTTTTCAGTGTGTGTGTGCTGTCAGTGGAGTGCAGTCTAGATATTAGAAATGACTTGTTTACTACATGTGAACTACTCCAACAAAAAATGCATATAGCCTCTCTGTTCTCCTGGTAGGCAAGCACAATAAATATTGTCCATATGACATCGTAACATAATAAAGTAATAAATTCGTGTTTATTTCAGAAAGTGTAGTCTTTCATTGTTGTCTGAATCACAGTTGCAGACACACATCAACTGAATGGACTGTGCTCCGGTAGTACAGACTTTACTGTTGGTATAATATCTGTGTATTGAAATACACAATACATCAACAATGTTATACTAATATGTTAACGCTTGTGCTGTAGAGAATTATTGTTTCTCATTTTAGGACTTTAAGTGCCATTGGACATTTAAATTACATAGTCCGCTAGTTGAGATATGAAGTGGGTGTTTGTGACACTGTCAATCTGTAATATTATTGAAATGGTGGAGCAACAATCCGACTCCACTCAAAAATGTGTTTTTCTTCTTGTTCTTACAGTTGGATGTTTGAACTTCACTGTGCAGAATGATGTATGTGCAGAGTTTGACGCCAGACAGCTGTTTTCATATTAACTTGCTGAAAGTGGAAAGTTTCTCTGTGCTCAAAGTTCACAGGGTTTATGTATGAGCGTAATTTGTGACATCACAATTAGTTTGGAGCCAACAATGGTCCAAATCACACAAATCTGACTTTAAAACTTAAAGTCTTGAGTGCAAATACACTGAGAATGGACTTTTCAATGAAGTAGAAGACGTCTTGCATTTAGCAGTTAAATCTTGAAAGTGAACAAGGTTTGCATATTTATACATTCTGGGTTTTTCTGTGAGGGAGAGGGACTAGATGTATAAATACACAGAATGCATATTTATATATTTTGGGTTTTCCAGTGAGGGAGTAGATGTTAAAGATATTAATGATATAATTGTATGGAAATAATATTAGACACACATAATTATTCCAAGCAGAGTATTTTTATGTATTTCTAAACACGTCTGGAGGGAATCTTTAAATACCTTCCTCCTACAAATAGTTAATTCATGGGCAATAAAACGCATCCTTGCTCAATACAGTTGAGACATTTTATACATTCTGGGGTCTCTCTGCATCTTTACGCGGTCTGGTGTGACCAGAAGCTTATGGTTACCAATTAGATGGATATTTCTGCACAACTAACATTGCAGAGTCAGTTTATTGACTTGTGAGGGAGCTGGAAAGTACTGTAGGTATAACCTTCTCTCTTCAACCCTTCAGGAATATCCTCATTTTGCATCAGGTTGAAGACTTTGTTTTCTGTTACCCGCTACAAACAACAGTTACAATGTAGAGAACATCATATATGTGTATGTATGTATATGTATATACTTATTTTTGAAATACAAATGAAGCAATGATTTATATATTGATAACAGTAATTATATATATATATATATATATATTGACATTACATATAATATATATATATATATAAGTAAGAAATTGTATTAATTTAGGAAATATTTATTATATAGATTATGTTTTCATATATATGAGGAAGCTATTATTCTAGCAAGCATTTATTTATGAAGTAGGGGTGGGATTCAATAAGTGTTGACTTCTTCCCACTCCCTTTCAGATGTGGTTGACATTGCATTGCATCATGTTTTCTCTTAGCTGTTCACTGTTTTCAGTGAGACCATTGTGCTTTGTGAATGAGATTCACAGGGATGGACAGGACTGACCATGTGTCTACTACTACTTCTGTCTACCTACTTACCTTCGCCTCTCCACACATAATTACAATGAAATACACAAGCAAAATTACAAATACACACAAACCACACTTCCAGAGAGAGACACAACAAACCTACAATGCCATTCTCTCTCCGAACACACAAGCACACCTCAATTACTCACCCACAATCACTCACAAAGACAATCACTCTGTCACAATAAACACACATTCACATACTATCACTCACTATTACTACATCTCACTATCTCTCCTGAGTAATTGCTATCTAATCACAAACCCACAAAGTAGTGTCATGCTAATCAACGTTATGTAGCCTCCATCGCCGTTGTGATTTTAGTTTCTACACCTGTGCGTAGTTATATCGTTTCTGTCTCTAGTCACTGTCATTTCTGCTCTGGATGAATAGATGTGCTGATTATGGGGATTTGGGAAGCGGGAGATTACTCCAATAACTACCTCTCATTTTGGTCCCATTTTTCATTGATAGCAGTTGTGTGTAATGTGCAAAGTATTAGAAAAGCATGCAGGACCTTAGAAAAGATACTTGGAGGGCATCACAGAAAGAATCCCCGTGAAAAACAAGATCAGTAGTAGCAAAATTATGTAACTTTGGAAATGTTTAAGTTGTAAAATAAGTAACTGTTAATACCTTTTACCATCACAAAGACTGAAAACGGACTTAAGGTCAGATTACCACAGGCACAGCTGTAAATGATTGGTCATCTATCAGAAGAAACAGCCCCAGGAGAACCTTGCATCTTGTCATAATAAGGTTTCATTTTATGTGTATCATGATGAGAAGTGACTAATAATGAAGATGGTGGTGATGCCACTCTGCTAAATGTAATCAGTATGAGGGATGCTTATCGGGGCTGACACAAGGGCTGCAACTAATGATTACTGTCATTGTTGATTAATCATTTAATCCATAAAATGTTATGAGTAGTGAATAATGATCATCACAAGTGCCCAGTGCCTAAACTGATGTCTTCAAATCGCATCCTGAATCTGATAAGCAGCCAGAAAAACATTTTTAATTGGTATGGAAAAGTAAAAAGTAAACAGTTGTTGGTATTTGTGTTATAACTGGCAAATGTTTGGTATCTTTATTTGATAAATGAGTAAGACTTTTAATTTATAATCAACAATATAATCAATTTCCTGTTGATCAACTAATTAATTGACCTAATTGTTTCAGCCCTAGCTAACAATCATTAAATAAATATGAACCTGACAGCCATTTAAATATTACACACAAGACTTTAGAGAGATGTAATACAGTAAAATATGTTATTTGAGATGGTAATTGCTACCTATACATTACATGTGATGCGCAGCATAATTTGGATGCATCTGCAAAAACGAGGTAAACAATTACCCTTAATTTCTATAAGTGTTCTTAATATCTATTCAGTAATATTAACCTTGGAAAGAAATGTCTATATTTTTTAGTTCATAAAATATCCTCTTATTCATTCTGTCTTTCCTTGTCAACCAGTACAAAAACTATGAAGATGATCAAAGAAATACTTGAAATGACATGAGTAACACTTCCAGCAGGGAAGATGGAAATAAAAATAAAGTGGGCAATGAAGACATTTAAGAGGTACATCTATTACGGCAATACAATGTCAGCAACTTTGCTTTTATGAACTCAAAAAACCCCTTACCTGCTTGATCATCCATATCCACATTATTAATGACTGTTAATTCAAAATCTATTTGTGCATTTGTATGCAAAAGTTTGGGCACCACTTGTGCAACCCTGGTTGCACAAGGAAGTTATTGATGCCCATAGTACAGGGGAAGGCTACAAGACGATAGCAAAGTGTCTCTCCTGTGTGTGATTGCAGGATTAAAACCAGGTGTGTCGGAGCCAGGCACCAGCTACCATCCATCATCCGCTAACTACATGAGACCTGGCTCAAACTCCCAGACTTCACCAGATTGTAGACACAGCTCATATTGACAGTGTCTCTCCAGCCATTACTTATAATCTGTCCATTTCAGTATTTCAGTTGAAATATGGTTTATTTGGTAGCATGTTGTAGTGTGACTGATTTTACTTTTTGCATCCGTAGGCTACAAAATTTCAGTGAGTGCACCCTGTGCCGCTCCCAGCAAGATGCTACCCTGGGTGGTTGCCCATATCGCCCATATCTAAATCCACCACTGGTAATACCGGTTTCTCTGTCCAGACCATCAGCCTGAAACCTGACAAGAAAACCATTGATACTTTCATAAGATACAGCAGTTGTATGCACAATTTTGCAAAACCCCTTCACATATAACATATTCTTGTGATTTAAAAAAAAAAAATTATGTGAATACATTTTCTACAGGAAATTAAAACAAAACAACAACAACAACACTATGTTCAGCAAACATTAATAGTTAAAATGAATAGTTACTTTTTATGCCATAAATTGAACAAAAATCTAGTTCTGCAATATTCTTGGACAATCTAGCATGCACAGCTCTTTTATGATCTACCTACAGATTTTCAGTTACAGCGTGTTTAAGTCAGAGGACTGTGAAGGCCATTCCAAAGCCTTCAGCTTGCGTCTCTGGAGGCAGTCCATGGTGGATTTCATGGATTTAGGATCATTATTCTGTGGTTGAAGCCATCCTCTTTTCAGGCTTTTTCACATTTGGTGTTTTGTTTGCTTCCAGAATTTGCTGGTATTTAGTGGAATCTATTTTCCCTCCACTCATGCAGTGTTTGCTGTGCCACTGGCTGCAACACAACCCCAGAGCATGATAGATCCACCCCCACACTTAACGGTTGTCAGGGTGTTCTTTTCACTAAATACTGCTCCTTTTTTTTCTCTGAACATGACTTTGCTGATTGTGGCTAAAGAGTTCTTTTGTAACTTCATCAGTTCACAGCACTTGTTTCCAAAATACATCAAGCTTCAGTTACATACTTCTGACATGGGATTTTATGATTAGGATTCAGGTAAGGTTTTCTTCTACTGACTCTTCCATGAAGGTTTTCATTGAGTCTGCTTAATCTTCACAGGGAGAGAGGGACTAGGAGGCAGAGAGCATGACACATCCCTACAATATAGTCACAATACCAGTATCAAGACATTGAGCTAGATGGATAGTGATACTTAATTTTGTCTATATTGCCCTGACTTAATGGAGAGCAGTATCACTCATTACAACAGTTAATTAGTCATATTCTTTGATTCTGTACTATACAATGTATTTTCACAACTTTCACATTATTTGTACTCAAGCTGTCAAATGGACTTTTACTTGATTTCTTACCTTACTTCCTACCTCACTTGTGTTTCTAATATCACAATGTTCTTGCATTGCCTGTCACCGTGATGTGAAGTGATTAACAATTTAATCAAAACATTGACCAACTCTAACGTCTATTAATTGTAGTATAGAAAAAGTACGCCATTTCTCCCTTTACCTTTTTCCCCTTTGTCACTTTCAGAAAAACAATGAGGATTACAGAATAAACACACCTGGATTGAATATGAATCCACATAATGGTGAAATATCGACTACTATAATATATCTGTCCATTTACTTTCATAGCACAAAAAATAATCTAAAAGTAACACATTTAGGATATAAATGAACATGATGGACAATAACAGACATATCAAAATTGTATATGCCAAAAGAGCAGCCTTGTGCCAACATTCAGTAGAGGGAATAGCAAAATAATTATAATTGCAGGAAAAAAAGGGAACTGGGGCTTGTTAGTATATTTGCATAATCTGCTTTTTGTATTTATGTGATAAAAAGTGTTATTGTGAAACCTGTTTTGCCAGAGAATGGGTAGATATAAATATAGTATTCTCTATTACCAACCCAGGAGAGCACAAAGAAACTAATAAGGATATGAAGACTCATATCATGTCTGTGTAATTATATAACCTAAGACTCTACCAAAGCTGAACAAACACAGGTTGTTACTCTTTGGATTTGCAGCTCTGTAGGTTATCATGACATTATTATCAATTTTGTGATAATCCATGGCAAATTACATTTTCTAAAATAAAAGACAATATGCAAGACTGGTATTCCTGCTTCATTGTGCTGCCGCTCACACTTTTTTTTTTTTACATCTTATGTCTCCCTCTGTCTTCCTCTCTCTCTCCCTGAATCAGTGAAGATGGAGCAGATACTGATGTCAAGCCTTTGTGTCCTGGTGTACCTCTTTCAAAATGGTTTATTGATGCTGATGTCCTATCTGTTATAGCATAATTTAACAAGCAAAACATTTACTCACCTATTGGAAATGTTTCTTATCTTGTTTCCAGGTCTGATCTAATCTTCACATTACTTTTTCAACAAAGAATTTGGAAGTTCATCGAGATTTGAACTTCACTTTTATAGTGATACCTTGGCATTAGAGGGGATTGCCCCTCTCAAAGTGACTCTTGCAGCACAGTATTTAACACCAATGCAAACCTAAAGAATGGCTTTTATTTTCTTGTGCTGCCCTTACATGCACCGATTAAGCAACTACTGCAAGAAGATGTGTCAGTCTTAATGAAAAATGTAGAATCTTTGGTATTCTCTCTGACATACAGTCTGGTGAAGAGTATCAACATTTAGGTGATTGTGGAATTATTGGAAAAGTAGACTTTTAATGTCAGCGTTATGGTTTGGTTCAAGTAAACCATTCATGTTTACATTTCTTACACCGTTTGTTAAAGATGCCTCACTATTAGAGACCAAGGCATTAATTGGTAAGACATACAGGGAACTTTTCTTTCTGAAGTGTTTGCACTGGTGTGTAGCTCTGACTCAATAGCTTGTCCCTTGCTTCATAACATAAAGAGGTTTATTGGTTTTTATGGTTGTCACTTTTGTTACCACAAGGGTGGTAAATCCTATACATATGATCAACCTGAATCCCCTCTTTAAAATGAGGGAGATCGTTTCAGTCTGGCAATGTTAGTTTCAGTTAATGAGCCAGTGTTTGAAGCAAAAGGGCCATCTCCTTTAATGAAGCTTAGTCACTTCCAAATGATAAACGGTTTCATTCCTGAATATCAACTACAACAAATGTGTGCATTGGAGTCAGTAAGCAACTGTCCACATTGTGGTTTGATACAGCAAACAGTGGAACCCCCTGGTACATTGGCAAAACAGATGGAAGAGATTGATTTGCAACTTGTATAAATAAAATCTCCTGTTGAGATAACTACAACACCGAGGTCAATGAGTGAAATGAAGCCAGCTTCTGATCTTACAACTGTTTTTTTGTTTTGTATTGTAAAATATGACCAAATTAAGAAAAGATACAACAGTGCTGTATGCTTGAAAGATGGTGCATTGTGTTTACATACATGAGTACTTTCATACATGAGATTAGGAAGACTGGAAAAGACTGGAAACTTCAGTGCCATCTGGTCTGCTATGATAACATGTTGTTGTTGGAACAGTTGATAAATTCTACATTGCACCTTTGCCAAATTCATATGAACTGTGAGTTCATATGGGACTTGCTCCTTTTGATATTTGACTCTCACACCTTGGAATCATTGTCAGTAAAATCAGCCAAATGTTTCTATGGGGGTTAAAGTGTGTGTAAAAGATTAGGTTCAGTTCCACCCATGTACTCTGAGGGAACAGTTTATTTTAATGGTGATTCTGAGAGACTATGCATCCCTATTCACCTGGAAAATGTAAACAGTAGTGAGTAAATGACACGCATTGTTTTCTAGTCAACAACATTTTGCTTTATGAGACCCAAAAAGCCTACCTTGTGGGTCTACCACGTACTGACATAAAATACATTTTAAAAAGGAACAACCTGAATAATGTGGTGATGGTCATGATTTTGTTTTCCTTTTCTTTTTTTAAAGACAAACATAAAAGGGAATATGTGTTTATGAATTATTTAACTCATTAAGCCCCTTTTTTGTGACCACCACGCATCCATTGATTAGAATATTAAAGAGCAGCTCAACAGGTATTTTTTGAAAACATTAAACATTTATCAGCTGTTAACAAAGGGAGAGGAGAGAAAGAAGGGAAGAAAGACATATACAAATATTACAGAGAAAAACAGCCAAATTCATTCAGTACATGGACAGACAAGATTAAGAAGGATTTCTTCAAGTCATTTTTTTAAAGCTTCTGCAGGAGCATGAGGCACACAATAAATATTTCATTTTTGTGACAAGCACTATAACGCACTGACTGACATGCACAAACAAAGCAGACAAAAATAATCCTTAAGCAGCTACCAAATATAGGCCTTCACTGTCACAAGAGTAGCTGATTGTCAGAATAGAAAAATTGTACTTTTAATGCTGTCACATTTGATGTGCTATCACTCTTTTTTGTGGCCTTGCTTACAGGCGGTAAACATATCAAGTGAATCCACCAATGGGAGCACTTCACGGTGATAAAAGTCAAAATTGTCTGTGCACACATATACATCAATACATCTCCCGAAAAGTATGCAACATCTGTAGTTCATTTCAGTTTGATTTTAAAGTCACATAAAAAATATTCTGGAAACATTCAATTTAGTTCTATTGGGAGCTGCAGGTAGCTCATTTCTCTTCACAAAATGCATTACTTTTCACAAAGTGGGCTGACTGTACAAGCAAGCACATCATTTCACCATGACACAAACTGACTCCTCCTGCATGACTGATACTGTAATTGTACTCAAGCCAACAGGAGGGATGGACACTCCTGTAAATGGCTGAGGTTGACATTTTCTGTGGAGCTTTGAGCTATGCGTACATCTTCACATTCCAGTTTTTATTCTACAGCTATCATGCTCATGGTGCTTTCATTGTATTTTTTTTTTTTTTAGCAAAGTATCCACCTGTTTTCTTACCACCTTTTTCTCTCTGTTCACAGTGTACATATTTTAATACAAATGTCTCAAAGGTTCTGTGTGCTTTTTCCCCACTGTGGTTTATAATTATCCCCCGGTATAGACTCAAGGTGACAGCAGGAAAAGTGCACTTTACAGGAAACCTGCTGTTGTGCAACAGCATACTGTATTTTCCATGTCCATCAACCAAACAAAGTGGCCTCCAGAGGTTGCTGGACAATAGAGGGCACTATGGTGTTGCCCTCCCTGAGAAAAACATTGGGTCTTCTGTTTATTGTGTATAATCAAAAAACGTTTGCCCTTTTTGAAATCTACAGACATCTGCAATTTTTCAGTGGAATTGTATTCAGCCTTTAGAGAACTAGGTGGAACCTTACCTAATTGTCTGCATCAGGCAACAACATTTAGTACCAAAGCAGGTACTACTCATTGATATTTTTAAGTTTAACCAATGACCATCATCAAGATCTTGTGTCTATGATTTAGTTGTATCAAACTAGACACTGCAGAATGGCACCAATGCAGCAATGCAGCAAATTGGCATTCGGCTTCATAACTGTGTAGTAGTGTTTCATCAGTCTCTCTCTTGTAATGTTTGTTGACTGCTACAGTGTTTCCTCCTCATCCTCGGCTGTAGCACTGGAATTGAAAACAGGCAAAGTCTCCTTCAGCGAGATATCGTCCACCCGCTTGGGGCCGCTGTCCTCAGGTTCTTCCGGTATAGATGGGTCTGAGTTACTGATCACATATCCTGGGAGGGTGGCGTGCATGCTGATCACAGAGGGACCCGAGCTGCGATAAACACGGCTTGAGACGAGTGTGGTGGAGCGTGTGGAGAGGCCACCCCCTGCCAAGTGGGACTGGCTGCTGGTGCTGTTGTTGTTGAGGCCGACAACAACTGAGCCATAACGGTAGCGGCCGCAAACCACAGGGCCTTCCCACTCAAAGGTCAGATTCCAACGGGTCCATGTTTTCTTTATCTCTGTCTGGACCTGTGGGATAATAAAAGAAACAATAAACACCAAGAATATCTCTGTCTGGACCTGTGGGATAATAAAAGAAACAATAAACACCAAGAATGTTGTAAAATGGTAACAGGGTACAGAAAAGGAGTCATCATTTTTTTGCAAGTAAATTCATAAATATTTTGTATTTGTTTTTAGCCCTGCTAAGAGCATGGCCACCACTTTGGTCCAGACTGAAAAGCTACAGTATATATGGGTCAGAAATCAGCTGTATTTTGAGTTTTGATAATTAGTAATTTAACACAAGTGAGTACAACCCTTGTCAATATCAGTTGAATGTTAAGTAATCATAAATCCTTTACATTTAATACAGATTTGTTTTTAGAAGAATGAAGCCAATTTGTTTTAAAAATAATCTTTGACTAAGTAAACATCTAAGAATGAACTTCTACAAAAGTCAGCACATCCTATATCATATTTTTTAATATTTTGTATGCATGCTTTCACTTTTGATGATAGATTCAATCCTCCAGGGCAGGCATGATACCACACTTGCACAAGTCTGTGCAGAGATGATCTGACATTCTCCACAGATGATCTTTTTTGCTGTGGGGATTTTGTTGCTCCACCTTCTTCTTTAAAATACTCCAAAGGTGTTCTATCGGATTTAAGTCAGAGGATGCACTTGGCCAGCTCATTAGTAATTTTTCATTTAGTATTTGGGTGTACAAACTTTAATTCATAGTGCCATCTATAAATGCAATCTCCCCTACACCTTTTGCACTCATCCAACCCCATATCAGCACACTCCCCCTTCCATGTTTTCACGGTCAGCACTACGCAGTTGCTGTGATAGTCCTGACCAGGTCCACTCCAAACATGCTGGAGCCCATAAATAAGACCTAATTACGCATTTAAAATCTTAAAATAACAGTAACATATGCAACATATAATAATGAGATATAAGTTATTGTAAAACAATGTTTGAAATAACAATAATACAAACAATGCCATTGGCATATTCATCTAAGGTAGGCTCATTCATTTATGACAAATATACATGGAAACCATACATGCACGTAATATAAAATATAATATAATCTCTGAACATTTTATAATAGGAATACATTTTCTTTAAATTATCAATAATGTTACATTTTAAGTGCATAAAAGTGAACCATGTTTTTTCCTTTCATCTATCTTGTGGATAAGTCGTAGCTTCTAAAACATCGGAATAGCAAACATATTCATTCTGTCTGAAAAATATACACTTGGAGAAGTAACTGAGATAGATTGACCTAAGAGTGACTAACATCATTGCCATTGGCTGAGTCAGTTATATAATCTACAAGTTCAAGCCAAATTTTTCATTCATTTTCATTTCTACAGCACATAGCATGTTTGTACAGACAGACTTAAACTGTGCCTTGAAACAATGCAAAATGTACAAGGGCAGTGCGTACTGTGCTGTACTTAATTCACAGTCTCATAAAACAGTTCCAACAAATTGAGTAAACAGTAGACCACAGCTAATTGATTAGACTTAACTCTCCATGAAAACACTTGAAGAACTCAATATGGAGTGGTGCATCACACTGGTTACATGCATATAAAGCGTGCTTGTCACACCATCTGCATTTGTTGAAATGATTTTTCTGCGTTCATGGACCAGTGAGATTTCCCATCGCCTCTAGCAGAATCCTGAGTGACAGTGGTTGCAATTGAAGACCTTCTGCCATGGCCAAGAGGTAGTTTTCTTTTTAGGAGACGGAGGGACACAGATTGCTGAAAGGCCATGAGGTCATATTCACAACCAGCAACATCTCTGAAGAACAACCAGCTATTCACCACTGCGTTGTTTAGGGTCCAAGAAAAGACTGTCACCTGAAGATCATGCTGATATTTGAGTATACCCATTGGCTATGAAACTTTGTCACAGGCTTCTTTCTCTTTGTTCCACCTGTTTACAGGCAACTCAGAGTACTTCTCAGCAGCATTGGTTGCCATGGTTACAACTTTTCCCCCCTGTGTAAGGAACTCAGAGCTTCTGCAAGGTATATTTTGGAAAAATGTGCCAAGACATACATGACCTCTTTTTATTGTTTTATCACAGAGGAAAATCCTGCCCTATTTTGCATAATTTGGTGGTGTTGTGGGTTCTCATTTTCCTCAGGACATCATCTTTTCTGGCTGGTTGTTGTTGGAGACTCGCCGAAATATGATGGGGGAGTTTGCTTTGACACCGACTGCTATAGGAGTGGGAGGTGGGAGCCTTTGCCTTCTAGCACATACAAAGCAATCTGAAGTCATGTTTTTGGCCAAATGATTAACTGTGTTTGTGCTCTCCCAAATCCTAAACAAAAAGCATTAGGGTTTTTAACTTGCTAGATGTTTGCCTTAATTAGCATCTTGTTTATTTTTAATCTGCCACTTAATGCAGTGGCAAGCAACAAACGCTCTCTTTGCCTGAGCTTTCTCGCTCAACACAGCTGTCGATGGTTTTCTACTGGCAAGTTAATGAAATGGCAAGATTCAAGTATACCATTTATGTGTGAGCCAAATAATGTAGCCTAAGCTGTCTAGAGATAGAGAGTTGGGCGTTAATTTTCAAGGCTTGCTGAGACCCTTTCACACTACATGATTCATACGGTTCAGTGTTAATAATAATTATGCTTCATGGGGTTTTGATTTAGTTCTGACTCAACAGAAAACACACGTCCTCTGCTTTCTGGTAATTTAGAGTTGTTTGAACTACGGTCGCCCCAAATGGTCTTGGAGGATAAAGAGTGTACCCCAGGAGACCATGATGAACACAAACACAAAGCAGAGAAAATGCATGAATAAAAGGGAGGTATTTGAGAAGACTTTACCAAGTACAGAGTGTATGACATAGAGGGAGAAGGATAGAATGGCTGGACACGTTTATCACCTTTCATTAGAGAGGGCAAGATATTTCAATATCAGATATTTACAAATTTCTTCAAGTTGGTCACTTTTTGACATACTTCCCCCAGTTATGTGTGTCACTAGAACACTTGTACCTCTGTTTGGTAGTTATTTTTACTCTGAAAGCAAACACAAACCTATTTTAAATTCATTATCTGTAATTTGTTTTAATGTGCTTCAGCTTTGAAGTGTTTGTACTGTGATCAGTGTCATTTAGAAAGACAAATATATATACTCACCTCCCCATTGCAGAAGCAATAAATAATGGACACAAAGAAACCCTGAAAAGAAGAGATTGACATATAAATTGTGAGTGCAGATTACAGGGTTAGCCAAGTCAAGTGAGAAAAATAAACATATATATAGTAGGTACAGGATGATTACAATCATTTATCATTTGTCTCCCAGTATAACACAAACACTATTTTTCATAAAATGAAGATGATCATTTTCCAGGTCACCCACTGTCATCCATTTACTTATTTAATAAAAAAAAAGAAAGACCCAAACATTAATCTCTGCTTAACCTGATGTTTTTGCTTCCTGCTATAAGAAGTTGAAGGACACACAGTGTGTCTTTGTCAAAGTGAAGGATAAAGGGAAGTTGTGTGACCATCAGTGTGTAATAGTGTGTGCATGGGTGTGTGTGTGTGCCTTCTTGCACATATTTGCCATTGAGACAACCCGACAGTGAATTTCTGAGAAGCCTAAAAGATTAATTGGTTTCAATCCAGACAGTTCACCAGTAAGACTAACTAGTTTTTGCTACCTTTGCCTCTGTTTTTTCTGTTTCTCCTGTGTGCCCTCGTTCTTCTCTCTTGGGCAGTTAACTGCCTTTGTCCTGCTCAGCAAATTAGAGCCCAGAAGCCCCGCCCCACTGTGATGTGGCAGTGTTTATATCAAACAGCCCTCACTGCACTCAAACACAGGGCCAAACAGGGTTAGGGTTAGAGTTTTGCTTTAGAACATAACCGCCATGAAACAAGCAGATAATAAAATATTTCTGTCACGCTTTCTCTCTCTCTCTCTCTCTCTCTCTCTCTCTCTCTCTCTCTCTCTCTCTCTCTCTCTCTCTCTCTCTCTCTCTCTCTCTCTCTCTCTCTCTCTCTCTCTCTCTCTCTCTCTCTCAAAGAAAGCTTTCTAGCATGTCTCTATGTCACTCACTGGTACACTTAGTTCACTCGCCCTCTCTCTCTCTCTTTTTTCACTTGTCTTTTTTAAAACGAGTCGGGAAAACGCACAATAAAGGCAAACTTTTAATTTTATCAAACGAAGACCGATGTCGTCCCCTCCTCTTTCTCACTGCAGGCTTGTACAGCTTTGATCATGACATGCAATTGCAGAGCCCAGAAGCTCCGCCCCCTCACTACAGAGTGGAGCTGCTGATTGCCTGTTAATTTACAGTTCAAGTTTCTTTAATGTTAATCATGCTGCAAGGAGAATGATAATAATAGTAAAAGAACACTTTATCAAGTGATAATGTCCATGGCATGGAGTTATCATATAAAATAGACCTTATTATACACATTTAACATCTCAAATGTTTAATCTGCTTTAAAACAAATCTGCTCATGCTGGCGTGGTGGAATGATGCAGCTGAGGGTTTGTTTTTTTTCCTTTTCTTTTTGTGTTTGTTTTGGCATGAAATTGTGCATTTGTTATGCCTCTGGCTATTTATAAACACCATCACAAAAACCCAGAGCCATTTTTTGGCTTTAGATGGTACAGGCACACAAACAGACCTCTCTAAAATCACAAAAGCCCTTTCATGGCGTTAAATATTTCTGCTTTCACTTTGATAGAAATTATTTAACAAGTACACATTTAAATGCACATCCAAAAACAAAAAGAATTTAATTGCTTGAGGAATTAATGTGTCCCATCCATTTTGGGAATCCATTTATACCTACAACTACCACTGGCTTTTAAGTTGATAGGCAACAGTATTATGTGAAGACATAATTAAATTATAAAAAGAGCAGAGGAGAATGAGCTGTAAATAAACCTGTGCCAAATGCCTGAAGTGCAGGAAGTCGGTTTTGTGTGGAAAATGCACAGTCAAGGTGCTGGATGTCTGCTCAAATTGTGTGTGAAGGACACATATAATCATGATAAAATGAAGTGTTAATTAATTAATTACATTTTTACTCACAAACATTCATCATGTGTAAAACTTATTTTTAATTAACTGATTATTCATTCACTTTTGTTAAAACTATGTTAGTGTTTATTGTTTAAAGGCTATATCGCCTAATTTTCCCATTGCCTTACTCTGTTTTCATGACTGGAACACTAAAATAGAAAAATATGGTATATTAGTTTGCAGACACTGCTAATTAATATGTGCATAAAAGGGTTTAATTCAAGCTGCATTAAGTTCTCTACTAAATGTATTTGCTACTGCAAATTATTTGCAAATGGTAGCGATTTTTAGGAGATGCAAAGCACTTTGATGGGGAAAAGTGTCCTGGAGGTTAGAAGCCACTGCATTTGAGCATTTTATACTAATTTTTCAGTGTGGCCTTGAAATTCATGGTTTTCACCTAAATGCTTTTAATATTACATTAATTCCAAGTTTACATGAATGCAAGCCATCTGCCAGGCTCAGTACTGTAAAATCTGTTACATATTCATCTGACTCTGGATCTTATTCATATTCAAGGTAATGAGAGAACACTTTTTTTTCTGTACTATGTGCTTTATACTTTACTCAAAAAAAAATACTGTACATGTAAGATAGAAATGTTTTCTTCATAATCGATTTTACATAAAGTGGGTAAAATGAGTAAGGTTAGTATATCTACATTTGGCTGAGCTCCTGTAGTGTATTTTGATTTGCTTTTACATGGGTGGGCTAATTTCACGTTTCAGTAATTGAAGCCATTCAAGGTTGAACTGAGTATTATTTAATTACAACAACTCGTTAATTAAAGGTAGAAATATTTTACACTCTAAAATATGTTTTGATCAGCAAGTATGCCAGGCTAAATAATAAATTCTAATCTGGTATTAAATGTAATTTTGTGAATATGTAAAAATAAATATCACCCCTATTCACGCTTAGTTCAAAATGACTCAGTTAAACATTGCCAGAGCCACATAATGACACCGGATCAATGTCATTAACAAGCTGCTTCACTGAATAATGAAGTACAGCGCTTCACTCTGACACTGACAGTGAGTAACAACAGGTAATTGTGGTCAGCCCCACACTATGAAATTAAAATGTTATAAGTTACAATAAGCCAGCACTTTGCCCACAGTGAGAGGCAGTCCATGGAGTAGCACAAACCGAAATCTGTCATCTAATGGACTCTAAATGTGTTGCGTGTGCCTCCTTGTTACTGTGAGTCAACATGCTGAAATTCACACACTGATGTGTTGCCAACAAAGTGCTTTCAATGAACAATCCTAAAATGAATGAGCTAATAGGTGAATACATCCCATATCCAACTGGGGCAACAAAAGTACCTGGAAGGAGTTGAAAAACAGCTCACAGTACATGCGGACCTCCCAGCTCGGTCCCTCAAATGTATGAGGCAGACCAACGAAGATGATGTAGTGGATGCCAAACACCAGCACCAACACAAGGGTCGACTTTGCCAGTTTCCTATAAAGACACACACACACGACACAAGGATTTTTTTTTTTTTTTTAACATAAACGTTCATTTTTTCCAAAGGCTCCTTTCACTTTTTTATTAAAAAAGTTGTGACAGTGATATGAATGGGACAGGATTTATTATTAAACATGACAGTAAATTGTCATGAACATGAATGATACACAAAAGAACATAATCACCTTAAGTGAATCAAAATGATTGTGTAAAATTAAATAAAGTGGAGCTCATTGAAAACATGTATTGGTACAATGTACTTTTGCTTCTGCCAACATAATACACCAGTACTAACATAATTGTGTAATTATTCATCAAAGAACAACCTGCAGAAATGAAATGTCATGGTATAACTTTAAAAAAGCATGAACTTGGCCAGCTTCATGTTTGAATGCAAAACAATAATGTGTGAAATGCTTCTGTATTTGTTTGTAAACACTATGATAAATGATTTGAGTTTCACATTAAATTAAATCAAAGCAGCAAAATTTACTGTTGGGACATAAATGAACAGCAAATTAGTTTTATGCTTACCATGCTAATGGCTTCTAAAACTCCAAATAATGAGATGAGTTATGATTCTTTTCTTGCCAAAGTCACATTCCTTCCACAGATTGAGTCTCTTATCTTAGATACAGAAGTACTGCCACTTCTGTCAATAACAGTATATAATACCAGTATATAACACTGAAGTGCACTTTTTTTAAGGCTTACTAAAGTGAAAAACTTCATTATCCTGCAAACCAGCTCTGGGTTTCTGTTTACCAAAGCATAAGACAGATTTTTTTTTAATATTTTGCCTTAAGAAAAACGATGTCAATACACCCAACTAAGAATCTAAGCACATCTTAATCAAGAAGTGACATAATGTATGTTCTGTTGTTCTGTAAAAGAACATTTTTCTCTGAGACTTCCTCCAACTAAATATATATACACTTAGTTGAGGTGTCTTCAATGCTTTGACTAGCAGTTTTGGAAGTACTACATAATCCTACAGAACATTGTGTACTGCTTTGTCAGCTGTACTCCACGGTAAGTATAAAGCACAAATAAGAATATATATACACAAGGGTGAAAAATTACAGGAAAAAACTGAATAAATTAGCGGAGATACATAACAAATGCAGATGCTTCTACACAGGTGAATTGCATGGTACAGTTAAGCAATTAACATCCAATCATGCTCTGTGACATGTATAAATATGTTGAGCAGGCCCAGTGGATTTTGATTTTGTATCAAGTTGGAAGGAAGGAATGACTTTGAAAGAGAGTTCAGTGGTTGGCATGTGTAGCAGGAGCTTCAGTCACAAAGATGGTTCAAATGGAGGAGTTACTGAAGTGACATCTGCATTTAGATCTATGGGGAAAACATCAGTAAATAGGGTCGGAAATTGTGGTCGACAGTGCACATTTGATGACTGTGATGCTCATGCATTAATGTGAAATGTAGAATAGAAAAACAGAAAAGCAAGTATTCCGCAGGCGACTGAGAATATCAACGCAGGACGTGATCAGACTGTCAGCAAGAACAGTCCGTTGACAATTACATAGAGAGAGATATTATAATAGGGTAGCAGTGCATAAACCCCATCATTACAAAGATGAATGCACATTGGGTTCACTGGTGCAAAAACCAAAGGCACTGGTCTACAGAGATGTGAAAAAAAAGCGATATGGTTGGATGAGTCATATTTCACCTTAGTCTCGACATGTGGGCGAGTGCATGCATGGTGTACATCAAAAGAACGGTAAAGGCCTGAATGCTTGACCCCTACAGTGAGGGGAGCTGGTGGCTCTATTATGCAGTAGGGGGGCATTTTGCTGGCATGGTTTGGGTCCACCTGTCACCTTAGAGGGAAGACTCACTGGAAATCAGTACAAAGTGGTTCTGAGTGATCACCTTTATCCTATGATTAAACATTTCTAACCTGATGGGAGTGGTCTCTTCTAGGATGCCCCCATCCAAAGGCCAAAGGGGCTCACTGAATGGTTTAATGAGTATGAAAATGATGTGGATCTTATGATATAGCCTTCACAGTCACTGAATGTCAAACTGACCACCTACGGAAGATTTTGGACCAATGTGTTACACAGAGTTCTCCACCACCATCATCAAAACACCAAAGGAGGTAATATCTTTTGGAATAATGATCTTCATCCCTCCAGATGAGTTCAGAGACTTGTAGAATCAATGCAAAGGCACATTAAAGCTGTTTTGGTGGCATGTGGTGGCCCAACACCTTACTAAGGGACTTTATTTTAGTTTTTCTATTAATTTTGTATATACTGAATATGTATTTTTCTAACAATAAAAATCACTGCATATTGTAGACCATTACAATCCAACATCCAGACCACGCTATCTTTTTCCTAGCTAGTTTATTTACTATATTTATCTCTCTTATGTTTAAATAAAAATCTCAGACACAGTGCCACACAGCCATCATGTGAGCACAGTTAAGACCCAGACAGTCCTGTTGAAAAAATAACATATTTTTAATTTATGGCCATAATCTGGAATCATCGAGCAGCAGCTCACGATATGCAAACTGTCAGAGATTAAGGTTCCTGATTGGAAAATAGTGTTTTTATTTGAGTGTGTTTGTACTAAGGATTGGATTATTAACTTTCACTACTAAATTCAAGTCAGGACTTTAGCTCAATATTCATGGGGTAATCTATCTTAAAAAGAGAGGAAGTGCTTTGTAAAGAAGATAAGCCTGGTATATC
Organism: Scomber scombrus; assembly: GCF_963691925.1. Classification (NCBI taxonomy): domain Eukaryota; kingdom Metazoa; phylum Chordata; class Actinopteri; order Scombriformes; family Scombridae; genus Scomber; species Scomber scombrus. The sequence continues at coordinate 22,606,273 of NC_084982.1, read as the reverse complement.
AGTTCAAACTCTGCTGGGAATGTAAAAAGTCCCATGTAGAGTCTAGGAAAATGGTAACAATTGAGAGTGGCTGCACAGAGAAAAACTTAAATTTATGTGTTGAAAGAGAAATTTGGACTAGGTCTGCATGATGAACTTAAAACTACCTGAAAGGAGACCATATGCATTCATTCAACATATCATCCTTCAGTCGCTGGTTGAAGCAGATATCTGTGCAGAATTGCAGCAATTCCAAGCAGACTGCTATCTTTGAAGAAGTCTTCCATTTGGAAAAAGAAACTGATCTGTCTTCTGCTCCCTTCAGCTGTGATAGTAATACTGTGTGACAGCCCTAATGTTTAGGTGAATTTCAATTTAGCGAAGCCATAATCAATTCTGTCAGCGAATTCAAATCACAAGGCCCGAGTGTTAAATACCAGCACACTCTAATAACACAAAAAATGAATAAATAAATCATAACACACAGGTCTAAAAATGAAATCTGTTGCCAAATACACACAGAATAATAGTGATGTCCTTCCATGTCTTTCTTCTTAGCGTTTCCAGTTTACTGCTAGTGTGAAAATTAAGCATAAACAATGAACACCAAGCAAAACAGGGCTGATTTGATGTGATCCAACAGGCAATTTTATATATTTTACCTTGAAATACGCAACATAACAACATGATCTCAATTTAAAATTCAATCCATGTTTGTTTTGGCTCATGTTTTTTCCTCCTTAGGTCTCTCTCTTGGTTCCACGGCATCTGTGGTAAACGTCTAGGTGTTTTATTATTTGAAAAATCTGAATTTACATGTGATTAAAGTGGCCCTGTGGAGTTCCCTTGTAAACAGACTAAATTTTAAATTCAGTTATACACACCAAAACACACCTCAAGAATACATCTTGAGGGTCTAAACATGTTGAATGGATTTCTTGTTCCTCATGAGATAACTATTCTTAATCCTGCATCATTTACGTCCTATTGCATCATATAGTTAACAATCAAGTCAAGTCAGATTACATTTATTTAATCACATATATGCCTCAGGGGGCCCTGCAGTCTCAACAGCAATACAACATCCTCTGTCATTATTTAAATAAGAATAAGCTCCCTAAAATGGAGGAAAAAATGGAAGAAAACTCAGGAAGAGTAACAAAGGACGGATCTTCTCCCAATAGACTCTGTGTGTACAGAACAGAACACAAATTACAGAATATAGCATTGAACAGATTGATAAAATTATAATGGATATATAAGATAAATATGTTCTCCTTTTCTCCTTCTTAGCTTAACAAAGAAAAAGTTTAGCTACATTTTATATAAACTACTTTAATTGGAGGTACAACAGATAATAAGTGTTTCCTTAATACTGCAAACAATCCCTCATTTGCAAAGGGGAACTGTGTTAGCACAAACCACGCTAAGTTCAGTAGGTCCCTAAACTGTGATGTTACATCTATTGTAGGTTTACTGCTTAAAATATTCTCTGTTTTTTGCAAGTGGTATTCTTCTGTCTTATTTCTGAAGTATTTTGCCAGTGCTCTCTTTCCATTTCCTTTTTTTCTTTATTGGTTCTCCGAGTTCACATAGAAGGGCTTTATTGGCCTGCATTCACCTCCCAGCATTGGTTCCCAGTTTGGTGCACCTGATCACTATCATCTTTTCTGGCTAATAGTCTGCTCATCTACACAAAACAGTCTACTTTGCAGCATTCAAAACACGAGCTCTTCTTAGAAAATACACTGTAATTATGGTGTTTTTATCTGACACATTGATGCCAGCTCCAGCAGGGCAGAATAATACGGATAATTGCAGATGTGAAAGTGTGTGTCTGTGTATGTGCATGTGTATGTGCGTGTATGCGTGTGCATGTGCGTGTGCGTGCGTGTGTGTGTGTGTGTGTGTGTGTGTGTGTGTGTGTGTGTGTGTGTGTGTGTGTGTGTGGTGTGTGTATGTATGTATGCATATCTTATGCTGTGGGGACTTGCCTCCCTTGTCCCAACAATATACATTTTGAGGTAAGTCTTGATTTAGAGTTAGGGCTGTAGGCATCTAGTGATTACGGGTTAGGGAGGGCAATCTGTTTGTGCGTGTGCTTACTCATTTGCATGAGCTCTGCATGTATATATATAATTGAGAGTAAGTGTAGATAGCATCCAGTCGTATTTTATGAAAAGTGGCTGGGATTCATATCTATTGGATGTCATTGTGTATAAATTTGAATTAATTTTAAATTTGAAAGGGGGATTAGCAAAAAACAAGTGCACATGCACACACCACACAAGTCTTGGTTGGCACTAAGCAAAGTTTATTTTATATCCAAAGGATAAGGCTGGTGAAGACAAAAAGAACACTGACTTGATCCTATACAAACAATTGGTGGCTGTATATCCACTAATTCCTCTGCATGAGCTGCACTGTTGCATGACAAGTTTCTTTCTTGTGCTTAACTGTGTGTATTGAGTCAGCCCCAATCATTATCTCACCAATCCACGCCTGAAAGTAGTTCAACAAATGCAGTATTTTCCCCTTTTTTTCTCCTTCCCAAGTGGTTTAGGAAAATACTTAGCCGTATGTTGTCAGTACATCCGCAGACATCGATGGCATCAAATGAATCCCCTATGTGAGCTGTGCTCTAACAAGGGACTTGGGACTAAGGAAGTTAAACAGTACTGCAAGACTAATTAATGCAGTGTTGATTTTGGTGTGTTCATGCAATTTATAATAAAATATCTGAAATACAGTACAGAATAGCAACAGCCTCATCATTTAAGGTTGAAAACAATAGGTGTCCATAACTTTGCTGTTTTAGAAAGGTAAAAAACAAACAAACCCTGAAACAAGAAAACATTAGGAAAATGTAAATATGAGCAATCACAAAGAGAAAGAGAGAGAGAGAGAGAGAGAGAGAGAGAGAGAGAGAGAGAGAGAGAGAGAGAGAGAGAGAGAGAGAGAGAGAGAGAGAGAGAGAGAGAGAGAGAGAGAGAGAGAGAGAGAGAGAGAGAGAGAGAGAGAGAACAATTCTGCAGTACACAGTCACAGTTTATGTCAAACCCACACTTTGGATGTAAAACAAAGAGCTATATACGTATACAAAGCACTAACCTGTATTGTTTCCTGGTGTCGTATCTCCCCGCATTTGTCTCTCGAATTTTAGTGGCCAATACTCGAACGATGTTCACAAATAAGATAAAGTTCAGCTGAAACAGAAAAAAAAGAGGTGGAAAACTTTTGCAGTTAATGTAAGCACTGTTCTTATCTGATACTAGTGTAACTGACATATCAGAACCATAAGAAATATCATCACTTAATTGTCATTGTTACAATGTTGATTGATTTGACAAAATCTGCTTTTTCAAGAGTGGATCTAAATATGTACACTTGTCATTATTACTACAGTCTTATTAAATGAAAGAAAATATGTTGCGTTTACAGCTGAAATCTGTTGACTTTTCCAATCGTCACCCCATTGTTGTTTAATAGTAACAAGGTACAGAATCTATCAGAGTAACATAAAACATTATTCACAAACATGGACTGTTTATCAAATCACAGGTCAATTTTAGTTTTACTATCCTGAACGATAAACCCCAAATGACATACTAAGAAAAATGTCACTGGTTCCATCTTTAAATTGCAACAGAAAATATTAACATACTAACATATTGTCTATATCTTTTTCTTTAGTACACCATAATGCACTTGTCACATCATATTCAAGTATATTTATCACAAAACAGGATTAACTGAGTTTTCAAAGCTTGCAGGTAAAGTGCTGCAACAACAATATTAAAAAAACCTTAGAGGCCCCTTACGGTGACCTACTGTAGGGCAGTGACTGTAAAGTCAATTTATTTTTCGGCAGTTGATAAATGGCTAAGAAAAGACTTGCCAAGTCAAGGGATTTTTTCTCAGAGACATCAGTGTGGCTGAGGCTAAGTAATTTGAAAAATGCAAATTGTGGCTTCTGCAATCATTTTGGACCCCTGAATCTATAATCCTTCCAAACCTGTGTGCCACTTGGATTAGCCTAAATGAGGATATAGTAACATGTGCACTATACTTAATCCAGACATGGTCTTGTTTTCCAGCTGAGAGAGCCGTCCTGCAGTCACATAAATGTGACAAGTGTGTCAGAAAATTGTGTTCATTCCTTTACTCCTCTTACTGTTCCTTGGTTATTAACATAGACAAAAATAAGAACTAACTAATTGGGACTACTGTATGATTGTCAGTATCAAGAACGTTTCACTTGTAATTGGAATATGTGATAATGAGATAGTGTTGTCTGACCCGGAAGATCCAGAAATAATGCTTCTGATGACTATGAAAACTATCGTCCATGCGGAATGATCACGTCATGGTAAACAGAGTCAAAGCCAACACTTGACATGCAGAATTTATGAGGTGTCACTTCTAGTATCTATTAATTTAACATTATATGACAGGTGTGTTGCAGGTTTATACAGCAATGTGCATGTATTTTAAACCACTTGCGTATGCAAGCCTGTGTCTGTGCAAGTTTCTTTTGAGCAGTGACTGAACTAGAGATGAAAACATCTTGACATATATTTCAATTGCACACTCAAGATTTTCTACATATATCACATATATTTGAAGGCTACCCACAAAAGTAATCAAGAAAATATGTTGTGGTGTCATCTGTTTTGTGCTGTGCTGCTGTGCAATTTACCTGGTTCTTTGCTTTGTTTTGTAGGCAACACCTGAGGGCATTTTCACACTGTTTAATTCAACTGATTCAACTCTAGTGCCAAAGTGACCAAAACAACTGGACCAAGACCTTTTTGAAGAGGTGGTGTCATTCTGACTGGAAACGAATTCTAGTACGGTTTGTGTGATCCAACTTGAATCCACCCCAGTTGCAGGAAACATTGCACATGTTGGACTAAAGCTGCCACAGTCAGCTGCACTGTGCATGCCAGGCTGAGGAAGAGCTTGGTATTGTAAACATAAATAGAGGATTGATCTGAAGCAGCAACAGAATACATTGCGTTCTCCTTGTCAGCACACTGAAGGCAGTGTATCTTCACCAGATGTCTGACCAATGAATGGAGTGATAGCTCCCACACAGCTTTTGTTGATACATTTTGGTTGGCTTGAAATTTTACCTTTGTGAAATCAAACAGACCCAAAGGTAAAATGCAAAAAGTAGCAACTCATCCACTGATTTGGACCAAAACTAACAAACTATAGATGTGAAAACACCCTCAGTCCCTCTCTGACTCGCTGCCACTCTTTCCCAGGTTTGACTTGTTGTAGTGAATGAGCCAGCAGGATTAATCCTCTGGGGACCATGAATGGTTGTACAAAATTTCATGGTAATCAATCAAATAGTTTTTCAGTCTGGTGGACCGACTGATCAGCAGACATCTCAATCTATAGAGCCACACCACTGGCATGACTGAAAAAAATCTGTTCTGTTTGGTCCATTTAATCACTAAGTCAAAGGGCTATCTGTAATCAGCTATTCCATAACTGTTGGATACAAAAATCTGATCTCTCACCAAGGGCTTCAAGATATGCTTTGCTGCCATAAAGTGTTTGCAAAATCTTTTGACACAGCCAAAGTCATTAAAAGTAATTTACAACACATGTGCATGAGGACTTGTAAAAGTTCAATTAAAGCATTTGCTCCTATTTCTGCAGGTCCAAACTCTTTCTGTGTCTGCAGGGGACAATCTGTTGCATCCACATTTCCAGTCACAGCTTCGTATCAATTTAACTAATTCAGTACAAAGGCACAGATTGATATCAGAACATGTTTTTCTACATAAGTATCACTTTTCAGTAGTTTTGTCATAATTTCAAAGCTACAAGACACTACAAGACACTGTATTTCTCTCTCTCTTGCCTTAATGCTTGATTTCAAAGCAGGCTATAACAGCAGACACTAAAATAATCATGAGCATGCATAGGACATATGTACAGTATGGATCAGAGAGAGACTGTTGCTAATCCTGTTTGATTTGCATCATTTGCATTGGCAACAAATAAAGTTGTTTCATGTCATAACGGTCATTTGAATTTGAATTAAAGAGAGTCACAAATAAGAACAATTTTCTTGATATCAATTTTCTTCATTCCCAGTTCCCAGTTTCATTGTATATTTTCTGCACGTTGAGTAGAAGGGAAATATTGTGCCATGTCTGCATATAGTCATTTCTCTGAGAAAAAAAAGAAAGAAAGTTGAATGCAGCCTTTTTAATGATCTTTCCTTTCTGCTCCTCACAGTTTCTTTGTTCTCGTCTCCAAGCACTTGTTATTTATGCTGTTCCTTCCTTTTTTTGGTATAAAGCAGAGATCATTAAAGACAAGCACGTTCAACCAACTCTTACTTACTGTACTGTCTTGGGGTTAACTGTGCTCAGATGTTATCAGCTTTTTTGGTTATGCCCTGGTCTGGTGTAGGAATTTAGCCAGTACTGTAATTGGGTCATAGACACACTCACAGAACATGCTCACATCCCTCTGGTTTGCTACCACTTGATAACCTATGTTGGTTAGCCTCCATGGAAAACATTTCTTCATTATGATCTATTCTTTGGCAGCTCTATTTCAGATAGTTTTCTTTCAGATCTGTGGGTGTGTTCACTCTGTTATTATGCCTATTCTGTACTGTATAATAGTTGTAAAATGAATAGTATTTGAGACACAAAGACTCATGGCTGGTTGCTATGATGACGAGTAGCAGTGGCTACATAAATCAACTTTGCAGACAGCATTTAATCTTAAAAATTGGGTGCTTGAGATATTAACCCCCCAAAATAAGATAATCCGTATTTCCTGGATCCAGACCTTTTGAATGTACCCATCATGACATGAAACGGCAGTTTCCTGGTTGAAAAAATAATTGATAAGCACCACAGGGGGACTAATAATTAGCCAATTAGCACCAATGACTAACACTGTTGTCAAGCTTTGAATCAGAATCAAGGAAGTGTAAAACTAGGCAGCACTGATCAGATATGAATTTAGATTCTGTTAATACATTGCCTATTACCCAAATGTTATCAGGAACAAATGTATCCAAAGTTTTCCTAGAGGCCATTTGCAGTATTGCAGCAAAAAGAAATTCCCCTGTAGACCAAAAGAATATTTTCACCATAGACAACCATTGGAAAAGAGATGTCTGTTGAAAACAGACTAGCCAAAACCAAGCACCACACAACTCACAGTACATCACCCACCACAGCACCACCAGTTGGAGCATTTAATGCGGTGGTCAAATCAAATCTCCCTCCACCACCAAGATAGGTTAGAGTGGAGGAAATGTCAGATAAAAGATAGAAATGGAGTGTAACAAGTTGACAATTATGTCTGATACCAGGCTACAATAATCTGTAAAGATACTATTGTCACAAGTCGTCGTCTGTAATACAATGAGTTCATCGCTATCATCTCAAGAGCAGAGAGAGTCCCTGTCTCCTACATGATAATGATGGCTAGCAATCACACCTGCACAAGTCCAACTGATTAAGCTTTGTGGTGTGAGCCCTCGGTGCATTCTACAGGTCATCAGGTGGGCTCCCCCTTTCACCCGTGTTTCACCAATCACATATCTATTTGTATTTCAAACTGCAATATTTCCTTAACCTTAAGCAAAGGTTTTGTTATCAAAAATATGTCACCTTTAAACTGCATTAAATACAGACACCATACACAGATGTAGAAATAAATACAGTCCATCATTAAATGTTTAAACTTTGCCAGTGAACATAATTTTACTAAACCATCCAATATAGATGATCTATCAGGTGATAGTGATGGTATGCAGTATGCATGTGTGTCTAGAATGAAACACCTGATGATCACGCTTCACTTTTACTCAATATCTTCAATTGCAATCAAAATCCAGAGCTTTAAGTCTTTTCCTTTTTTCCACTTACCAGAACGGATCCAGTGTGGAAAAGAGACAAAGGACTGCAGCTGCTGCTGTTAACATCCTGCTTTGGTACTTAAGTGGTGTTACAGTAAATTTACTACACTCAACAACAAATTAACAAAATACATCAGTATCAAAATACCTTATTTGCTGGAATAGAAACATGCTTTAATCTTGTTTAATTCAATAAAATTGTACCAAATTTCTCAACACTGTATGCTGCAGTCACCTTTTGGATGGTAATCAAAACATTATACACCCAGCTACCCAGGGAAATATAATCAAGCTTCAGCAGTATGGGTAGCAATGCAGACATGTTGTCAACGAGCACAGGCTCAGAGCAGTAGCTTGGGACTGCATTTATAAACATAAAAATACCAACACACTAAAGAGCTTGCACACTGACTGGAAATGATGCCACCATTCTGTCTCAAATAAATAATAGTCACTTCCAAAATGCAGACAAATTTGAAAATCCCAAGTCTCTTAGATGCTCATGCATGGGTTGCAAGTATGTGTTTCTCTTAATTAATTAATTGATTAAGGAATTATTAATTATGACCAGAGGAAATTATCTCATGTTGCAAGTTAAAACTTGCAGCTTGCATGTTTCAAGTTTGGTGAAAGAGGCTCCTGGTTTGCAATTAGTGTATGATTCAAGTTGTGTGTGTGTGTGTGTGTGTGTGTGTGTGTGTGTGTGTGTGTGTGTGTGTGTGTGTGTGTGTGTGTGTGTGTGTGTGTGTGTGTGTGTGTGTGTGTGTGTGTGTGTGTGTGTGTGTGTGTTTTCATGGTTAGTTTTTTTTTTTTCATATAACACAATAATAGCACACAATGCAGCACTTGAATACATAGTCCCATCTGGGGAGTTTAAATAATGAGTAGAAATACAACCAATTAGTCTCCAGTGGCATACAGTAAAAGCAGATGCTTCAAAACATTTTTTAGGTGATAGGGAAATAAACACAAAATAAAGTAATGGCCAACTTTAATTGGTCACCAGATATTGGAGATTAGGCTTTAGGCAGCCATGTTCCTGGGACTGCCTCATGTGTGCGTTTACTCTTTACATTAGCTAACTAATACTGAAGAAGAGACACAGAAAACATCCAACACAATAAATGAAATAAGCAGCAAAAGAAAATAAGAAAAAAGTGTGAGAGAAAACTAAATTAAAAAGGAGAAGGAAAACATAATCCCGTTCTAGCCAGACAGAAGACCAACCTACCGTTTAGTCCAGCTAATCATCCCTTCACAATAGAGTTTGTATTTCCCTGAATTATCTGGTATATTAGTTTGATATTGGATATGATGGTGCTGTACGTCCTTGCCACTGCTAATTCAGAATTTTGAACATCCACAAACACTTACAGCCAATTTTGTTTAGAAATAGCATGAGGGAGCGTCTATCTGCAGACAATCACTATTTTAACTGCTGTTGTACCCAAGTAATATAAGTTTTTCATTGACTTATTAAGTCACCAAGTTATAAAACCGACTTTAAGTAAGTGTGTTTCCACTAGTGTATTGCAAGCCTGGCAGCCTGAGTTGAACTCCCTACTGGGAAATTGAAATCCTCTCAATTCATCAGCAATGCAGGGAATAAAATAAGCAAAGGGTGCATATAAAAGGCAGACACTTGAGGACAATGATCCCAGGTTTAGCCTGTATTCTCTATTTTTCTATATCTATTTACTGTGCCAACACAGGAAGAAGGCACAGCGTGCAGATCTTCAGTCATCCAGGTCATAGGACATCCAGAATTACTGAGTCAAAGACACATTATTTGATATTTTACTTGTGAGGACCTTTTATTACTCTTCCAAGTGGCTTTAATAGCTGCGGTCAGAGTCAGACCACACATAAAATCTCCTGTCTACAATGAATGGAGCAAATTATGGTTGTTGCTCTAACTAGAGGCATAGTAGGTCAAGGGCCAACAGTGGGCCAACTAGTTTGTAATCATACAGCCATTTGTAAAACACTGTTTGGCACCATTACAAATCACTTCAAGCTGTTCAATGATTTAAAAGGAAATAATATGTCTCACTTACTTACAGTAATCATACACGGTTGAATACAGTTCTACAAATTCTAAATTTTCTCACTACAGCTGGCATCTTTAGCTCCTTTTTCTTCACTTGTCATAACAAAATGCTGAAAATGAGCAACAATTCATGAATTACATCATTTGAAACTGAAGCTCCCAAAGATAACCTCGAAATTCGATTGACAGAATACTTTTTATATGGTCAAAATTACAGCAGGGGTTTGTCTTTTAGTTTAACTTAATCTCAGTTAAACACCAGTGATACTCAACGCCAATAGCGAGAAAAACTCTCGACTAGAGCTGTGAGCAAGCACTGCGCTACATTAGCATGGCAAGTGAAACGCAGCATGTTACACAAGCAAATCCCACAGGCCCCCACGGTGATGGTAAATTATAAAAGCAACACAAAAGGTTTGTTTGCCATGCAAGCTTCTGTGGGAAAAGCCATAGAAGAAATTGTTAGAAATGACTTTAAATGGTTCTGCAGGCCTATTTTCGCCAGATGAATCTCTCTGCATGTGTCATCTAGAATCTATGAATATTAAATATTTTGGGTAAATGGTAAATGTGCTGCATTTACATAACATCTTTCTAGTTTTCTGACCACTCAAAGCATTTTACACCACATGTCAAGATTCTCCCATTAACACACAAACACATTCATACGCTGATGATGGCAGAGGCTGACATGCAAAGTACCAAACTGCTCATCAGGGCATTCACACACACACACACAACACACACACACACACACACACACACACACACACACACACACACACACACACACACACTGACCCTTTAAACTTTAAACCAAATACTCACCCCTAAAATGAATGATTTACATTATAGGGACTTACTTTTAGTCCCCATAACGGAGGCGAGTCCCCACAACATAAGGAGTACACACAAACACACACACACATACACACACACACACACACACACAAACACACGCACGCACAAAGGCCGCCACGTTGACATAACTGTACCAATATCAAAAGGATTAATACACACTTCCATCTTTAAAAAGATGTAGCTTCAGGAATAACATATTTCTTAGCAACTTGTCGAGCTACATTGACACTAAGCAATAGCAAATAGCAAACTCACTCACAGTCTCACAGTCTTACCCCGATGGCTGTCAGGATGGGAACCTGATAGATCCACTTAATGTTACCAGCACTTAACTCCCAACACCTGCAGTGGTTACAAGTATAAAGAGGAGAGGAGACAAAAAGATGAAGTTAAGAAACAAAGAACAATATGGAAGACAGAAGGAAGAAGGAGCAGATTGATATTATTAACAGGAAGAGCAGAGACAGACTGAGCAGGCACCAAATAAATGATTAAATTCAGCATGAAAAATAAACAGTTAGATGTTACATTTTGGTTAGAAATGATTAAATAATGTGGTATTTGTGATACACATCGGAATAATGATCTCAGAGAGGATACCACAAGCAGCAAAGACACAATCTTAAATGGCAAACAGACGCAAAGAGACACAAAGATAGACGGAGATCAAAGAAAGATGGAGGACAAGAAAAAAAAACTTCTGTCACACACTGCTGGTGAATGCACTCTGTTGTGTGAGAAGTGGAGAATTTCCGTCAAACTGACATGTAGTTGCTAAAATGTCATCATCCATGCCTACTTTTTTGCGTGTTTTCTGTATCTCCATCTAGTTCATACCGGTGTGACGTTTTGCTGATTTCTGCTGGTAAGTGTTTGACATTAAAGGAGCAGTCTGTCTCTTTGGGTGTTTGACGGAAAGGCTGATGTAACTGACTCATAAAGATTTCGACAGCTTCGTTGGGTGTCTGCTTGTCACACCACAGAGAATGTGTAAGTGAATCAGCGAATATGTTAGCCAGCTGTGAAGTAGACTATTCTTTATTCTTTTGTGGTCTGATTTGTGGTCTGAATGGAAATTATTATGTTATATTAGTTATGAATACAACTATTGGAATAAATGACATGAAAATAACATCCTTTTGCTTAGCTTTCATTCTTATCTGGAATTTTGTCTGTCCATTTTAGGCTTTCTATGTTATTTGATATTTAATTGGAAGCAGGTTGGCATTTTTTACAGTGACAAGGGGTGATAAAGACAGGGGAGAAAGCAAAGTATCTCTTTTAAAACCTGGTTTCAAAGCAGCAGCCAGAAAACCGGTGAATCATTACTGAAATATCCAACATCCCCCGAAGAGAAGTTGTCTCTATATCTCTTTGTAAAGTTGTTAAATTGGATCCTATGTGTATTGTATGTATATCATCAAATCAGTATTTCACCCACGAAAGGCATGTGTGCATTTGTGTTTCATAAAGTGTGCCAACATCAGGAGGAGGCATGGAGACAACACAGTGTGGGAGTGCCTTTTCTTTTTTGCAAAATATTAAGCCATTGCCCCTCTAAATGTCTGTGCATGCCGCTTCTGTGCTCCTCATTTGTATTCTAAAGCCGAATGGTACATGGCAAATGCAGAAGGGAGGAAGGACAAATGGAAAAAATAGCCACTAAATCTACACAGTCTTTGTTTTGCAACTTACTGTCAGGTTTTCAAAGTTGCTTTTTCTCGTTAGGTAATTTTACATTTTTTTCATTATAGATGTTTCAGTCCATTTCCACATATATTCTAAATTTAACATTTTCATACTGTGTATGAAAGTGCTTCCATTTCCTTGTTGTTTCAGGTTTTCAATTAATCATGTTTTTGTAAACTACTATTTTTTGACATTACTGCAACATAGAAAGTCCTTTTAGTGGCTTGCATTTTTCATGGAAAATTGACTCCACTTTTCAGTTATTTTGTATTTCCTTTTTTCCTTTTGTACATGGGTGTAACTGCCCTTCATACCTTTTACAAATGTACGCAACTGGAAGCGGGTATATGTTAAACTTACCGAAGATAAAAGTGAGTCTGTGTTACTCTGAAAGGTATGAATTATTTTTTTCAACACTGAAAACTTCAAAGGAAACGTTGCATCACTACACAAACATATAGCTTTCCACAGAGCAGTTGTTTCAGGCTTTCAGTGATTATGCAAATGGGATTATGCAGTTATATCGCAAGTTGAGCAGACTTCAACCCTGGCAAAGTGTGCACTTTGCATGTTATGTATGCTTTCAAACCAATGTATGCACACACATCCCTGATGTTATGTGAGGGAAATGGCATGTAAGTAAGGAGTATAACTTTATAAATCTTCAGGTGAAGTGTTGGGGTGAAATTAATACTTTATGGAAGACTGAAACTTTAATCACGTGTAACCACAGCCTCAACAGTAGCTACCACAGAGTTGATTCCACCTCTCTCTGAAACACTGGCAGCTACTATAGTTCATCTCAACACAAGCTTTATGAAACTACTCGTTATTGCCATACTATTGTACTTTTTTCAACCGAACTGTCTCTGTTTTCCACTGTAAACAGACTTTCTATTTTTTAGGTCACTGAGTAAATTGAACTCTGCTGTACTACCAGGAGAATAGCAACACACTCTTTCCCATATTCAGGGCTCTTACTGTTGTTTACAGAGCAAATACCTTAATTCATCTGAGCCCTGTGGCGGTGCATTTTGTGTACAAACAGATCTTCATAAACCAGGGCATGGTCCTGAACATCAAATAAATAATATGCTTTGTCACTGACACAGACGGTGCTGGGTAAAATATAACTACAAATATATGTGTTGTGTATAAATAATAATTTTCTCCAAATCTACAGAAAATACACCTGATAGACTATGTTGTTGAGGTCACTACTTCTTCTCACGAAGAATCCTTGAGACCTGACAGTATACACAAATTAAATAGGTTTATGTTGGACTATTGGAAAAGACAGTTTCTACATCTGCACATTCTGCTCATGTTTGCTGGAGCCGACAGTCAGGAGAAAGGAGTGCTGACGGTTTTGACAATAGAGACAGCAGTGTTGACTTACAGTGGATTTTGGAGTTTCAAGGAAAGCTATAAGATATCAGTTTTACGCATCAGTTGTGAAAATGTGTGCTAATCTTTAGCTTGAACACTGCTGAAAGACATTAGAGAAAATAGTTTAATACAATTACTGGCCATCCACTGCTGTCTCTTTATTTAGTTTATTGAATTAAACTGCACAGAGAGGCTCAGAATATCTACACTTATTGACAAAATGCCTCCTGAGAGAGCATGTAGATAACTTTGTTTTGAATCAGGACAGCTTTTAAAGTTCATTGTTCAATACTGTTGACACTTTGAGAAGTTTTTAGTGGCACATATTGACCTTTCAGCATTTATTTATGGTATTTATTTTGAGTGTGTCTGTTTATGTGAGGTTGTAGCATGCTGCATTGAATATTGCACTGTTTATAGTGATGGCAACATATTTAACTCCACACAGTTTATTAACCAAAGCTTAATGTGATTTGCACAAATATGTATTTGGACTAACTTTTATGGAAAAGCAAGTGTGCCAGTAGGCATTGGTGTGTTTTTAATGTATTAGCCGATATCTATTAGACTCTTTATTTCTAACCTTACACTTTAGTGTCTGGAATTGGATGTATTCCTCTTTAAAAGCTGTCTTTTCTTCCCTCTTAGAGCACCAATGGTTGTGGTGGAAGCTAGAATCCTGGGACACAACCATTTAGTATACGTCACATTCATAGAATTAAATTAAGCTACCATCTGTTTACACGGATGAAGAATATCATTTTTATATAAGGATGTTTAGATGTTGCTAATTTGCTGATGGCCCTGTGGATGCAGGGATGAGCACTGTTTTATGCATTAACAAGTATGCTGTGTTACATTTCTGCAAATGCATAATGAAGCCTCCCAAAACTTGAAGCCCAACAAATAAGCAACTACCTTTTCAAGTGGAGGCAATATGTCTCTATCAGCCCTTAGTCAGCATTTTGCTTCTTAGCCCAAACCAATCTGTTTTGAAGTCCATCCTTAATACCGATACTGTAATTTAGCATGTCACTTCAGCTGCCCTTTCACAACTCTTTTGTTGTTCATATTGTGACCTTTGTGAAGGATCAGTACGGCAGGTTATGTTCAAAAGTGAACCAAACAGTAAATGTTATTAACCATTATTGACAGGCAGAGGAAGGTCATATTTGGCAGGGAATACCATTACATCTGAATTCATGAAAATCACCACTCAAGCGCAGGGGTCAAAACCTTTGATGATTTTCATGCAAATGGAGCCAGACCTTTTTACTGGTAAAAAATGAAACCGTAGTAGATTTCTGTTTTCAGTAGAAATCCTGAACTGCATCTATAAATTTATATTTTATGTCTGAAATGCACATTGTGCTTATGATTGAGCTCTTTTAAAGCACTTTAAATTTTAATCTTTCATTTGCACTATGTATGTTCTGTTAATAATTGTAGGCTTTATTTATGTCTAGCTTTTTGTTTTCTTGCTCTCTTGTTATTTTTCTTTACGGTTGTGTTATTATAATTGGGTTTTCTTGTTTTTAACTGTATGTTTTAATATTTCCAATTTTTACTGCTTAACATTTTGTTTTTATGTAAAGCACATTGAATTGCCCCTGTGTATGGAATGTGCTAAATGAATAAAGCTGCCTTGCCTTGCCCTGGTTACAATAAAAACCATAAGGTTAGGGGATGGTTGTGGTCATGTTTTTTTTTTTTTTTTAAAACATTATTGATTCATGGTTGGGAATGTGAAACTGTACAGCAGTCTCTGAAGTTAAAATCTGATGTCTTATTGACCCATTCGTCAATCCCAACCTCCTCCCGACACTGACTTGGCTGTATATTATCATCAGCTGATTTCCTCCTTTGCTCCTGTCATATTTAATGTGGCCACTAAAGAACTTTTTTTCAACTTGAAGATTTATTTTTCAGAGGGACTTACATAAACAACTGATCCTGTAAATTTTCTTGGACAGTCTCGAACAAAGCCAGCATACAAAAATCTTCTTCTTCTGAGCTTGGTGGTTCAGAACTGAACCGAACACCTTTGGGATGAATTGTATAACACTGAATACATCACCTAGCATCAGCAGTGGTGGCTGAAAGGGAGGAAATCTCTGCAGCCAGGTTAAAAAATCTTCCCCACAAGAGTGCATGCATCTATACATAAGAAGCTTGTCTGAGAGACATGTGAGAGATCTGAGATGTATGCATGTTTAATTGGATTTCAGTAAGGATTGAAATGTCACCACAATTATGCACTAATTATCTTCTTGAAATTCTTCTTTAATCCTCTTTTTCATGTTTACTTTCACGCGCACACCCACTTGTTCACCTTTAATATTGGTGCCCTTTCCAATCATGGTTTCATTTAAATTTATTGGTGTAAAAGAACACCAGTAAATAAACAAACTGCAACTTGTGCTCTCACCTTGCATCTGCTAGTGTTGCCCTCACAATCCCCCACAGTGCCACAAAAAGAGCTGGAACACCTGCAAGTACACAAAACAAATGATGAGCACAGTTGTCCCCATGATGCTGTTTACCTGATATATGCTGTAGGTGATATTCACATTCCCCTATTCCCACATCATATTAAGAAAGTAAAGACACATGAACCACTTATATTGGCAGCATATTTCAAAGAACCAAAACCAGACTCTCTCTGCACACGGTATTTAATTCCCTTAGGGACTGTATAAGAATTACTGGAGTGGGCAGAGAGGATAAAGCTTTTGTTTCACCTTTTGTTATAATGACAAAACAGTGTTTGGATCCTTGATTTCGAAAACGGTGGCAACTCCCTCCCTCCTAATACATTACTCAATGTAATGTGTGATACAGCTGACACTCAGACCAACTTTCCCCAAGTCCTGAGTCACCCCCGCGAGCACAGACCCTGAAAAGGAGCCTGTCATTTCCGAGAACAGACACATCAATAAGGGGACAGTACCTCAGTAATGTAGTCTGGGGCCAGGACATGAAGTGTTTAAAATGTTATGAGAAGGATCTTAAAAATCAATTATAAAACCAACTGGCAGCCATTGAAAGGGGAGTGATATTATCAGTTATCTCGGTCTGTGTTGGTGGGTCTGGTTGCTGCAGTTTTGTACAATTTGGAGTATGTGAATTAATTCATGCCAGTTAAGAGATCATTGCAGCAGGCCAGAGGAAATGTATGATGGATTCAGTATCTTTAAAACTCAAACTTGAAGCTTCACAATGTTCCTGAGATGGTAGAAGCAAGACTGGATTATTTTGCTGTTATGTATTTCAAAATCTGTGGAGATATTTGCAGAGTACATTAAGTGATTACTAGGATTTTTGGATGCAGAAGGTCAGAGCCCAAGATAAAAAAATATATGTAATTGCAATTTAATTAAAGAAAGGTTGTTGACATCTAATGTTTTATATCTGCTAATCAGTTTCAGACTTCACTGATACAACCATCGGTGTGTCATCTGCATACAAATGTAAATAAATGTCATGCCTGCGAATGTTGCAATCAAAGTGGGATAAAGTGAAATACGCAGCCCCAACCAAAAGGTGTGGGGTGTTAGGGTGGATGTAACCAAAGTCAAACAAGTAAAAGCACAAATGGTTGGAACACATAAACCTACATTAACACTAGTAGTTAACTGAACTGTGAACTAGTTGATTGTGAGAGGAAAAATATAGACCTGACACATAGACATAAATGTTATTTTATTGTCTACATCAGGCATCAAGCATCCAGATACGCCAATGTTTTATTCCCCAGCGCTGATACACATTGTAGAGCCTAAATCATTCTGAGTACTTCGTCTTCGGAGAAAGTCAGGAGTTCCAAAAAAATACTCAATCAAAAAGTCACCAGGAGTCGTCCAGTCTGAATGCAGTTAGAGTTTTATTGTCGACAGAAAAACCCGGAGCCAGCATACACAGACAGAATCTATGCATACATGACACAAAGAGCTAAAACTCGGAGCCTCTTTTATCCTGATCTGTATTGCTGACTCTTGCAGAAAAGTTTCGACCCCTCCCTCGGTGGAGTGAGTTTCAACCAATCCGCTTCTTTCTCCCCCCAACTCGTACTCACGTTCTTCGCACCCTCTTTCACCTCAACTTGAACTCACGTTCTTGGCGCCTATCCTAAAGACGCCTTAAAACACCTTTTATGGCTCTTCCTTCCGTTTCTATGCTAGCAGGTGTTTTGCTATAGGAGATTTCGGATTACATCATTCTCCGCCTCCAGTTCCTGTACTTTTCCATTTACTAAGTGCTTCCACCTATCTTCCTTAGCTGGTATTAGCTGTGTGGGCAATGTTTATCACAGATGTCTTCAAGTTCAATATTACCCAAATACTGTTATTACTGCATTCTTTTCTATAGTACTACTAATAATAATAATATAAAATTGTGGTATATATAATCACATATATTGTGGTTTCTCATACTTATTCAATTATAAGGTACTTATTCACTCACTAAATGCAGAATCACATACACCTTCGTCTAACATAATGCCTTCAAATTTGAACATCTTCAGCAAATAATAGTCAACAATCAAGTACCCTTTTAGCAGATACAACATTGCTCATTGTTAGTAATTATCACCAAATTTTACACTACATATCCCCCCTTTGTGACTTTATAGTCACACCAATGGGTCCCCCTAGTAAGGGTTCAACTATGCACCTATTTTGCAATAGTGATCCATCACATCAGTACTTAGGTACAACCCCTTCAATGCTTCCAGAAAGTCTTAGAGATTATATGCAGGTTTTTACTTTTTTCTTCAAATACTTGAATAATTCTTTGGTTTTACTTTCACTTCATTTTTCATTGATTGTAGTCTAACATTTTCAGTAGTTTCATATTTCCAGTATATAACAACTTAAAAGAATTAGTAGCATGTGAGTCCTTTAAATGAGTGCTTTCTGTACTCTACGAGTGTAAAACAGAAATACATGGTATAGCTGTACTTCTCTATATATTCAATCAATTCAGTGACCTTTAATGCAGTTCATCATTTCAGTGAGTTTCGATGCAGTTCACACAAATGTTCCAGTGTTGGTCCTTTTCAGGCATACAATTCAGTTCTCATCTGTCTCTCTTTTGATTGGCATGTCACTGTCAGTTGTTGGCATTGTACTGACAGTGCTGGTAGATCCCTTTCTGCCATTACATGGCAAGACAACATCCAGGCAGAAGTAGGAGTATCATGCACTATTATGCATGGCACATCCCAGAAGTTAGCATACAAACCCCTGTGCAGGGTCTGATTGTGCTCTATCACTCTCTTGGTCATGATCAGTTGATTTCTCAGATGATTTTCATGGCCGATGAGACAGCTCATCTTCTGTTGCCAGTTTTCCTCTTATTTGTTCTCTGTTCTCTCTCCTGAGGTCAATGAGCTGCCGTTTCTGCTCATCAGTTGCTGGCATGCCTTGTGGTACTATCTCTAGTGTGTTTGAGACATCTGGGTCTTTCACCAGTACCCACTCCTGTATTTATCTGCTTCTGACGCCATGCTGGTAAAGGCACAGGTGGTGCTTGATGATAGTATGTCCTTACGGATGGTCCTGGTCCCTTGATTCCTGATACCGGAGGACTGGGTGGCCATGGTCCCGTGATGACTCGTGATGGGTTGCCTCCCATGATTGTCATGGTCTCTGGTCCCTGTGGATGGGGCAAGTAGTAGCTTCCCTGGACCAGTTCATGAGGTTCCCCCTGTGGCCCAAGCATTGGTGACAGTTGCTGGGCCTAGAAATCCTGGCTTGGCCCTGCTGTTGGGTATGGATTGTTCTTCCACATGCTTATCTATCAGGATGATATTAAAGCAAGGATGAGTTCACTTATTTATGCCAATCAATGGGATCACTGGTGCCATTCCTCTCTTTCAACCATCAAAACCCTAAAAACAAGTCTCTATCTCTCATTGTAATTTCAGTTCTCCACTGGTCTGGATCACCAATATATTTAGTTTTTGCACCAATGGTGCTTGTTTCCAATCACAATGTAAGGTTCATCTGTATATTCTCTGTATTTTCCTTCATAATGATTGACAGTGTCGTTACTCCTTACTTCCCTTTTTGTTGTAAGGTCAAATGTGCGCTAAAAAGTGTTTCTTCTCCAAGGAATACCAAATTTCTATTCTTCCCTTGGTGTATGGAGGTGCGCATCTGCCTTTTCCTATCAACTAATACTTATACCATAGGAGTACACTGTTGTCCTATGCTCAATCCGTTGTTTAATTCATAATTCATTTTACAATTCATAATACATTTTACTGTACCTGTGGTTGGTGCACAATTGGTTTGAGCCTAGCATTACAACATTCACCACTCCTTCCGTATTGCATTGTTTGTGAATTGGTAGGCCAATTATTTTGGTGTTGTTCAGCTCAGTCATTAGTGCCTGGTTATGTGACACTGATTTTACGTATGTGAATTTTGTCACTTTGCCGATTGGTATTATCCTTTGTTGTACTGCTGACACCCCAATTGCTAATGCACATTCTGTCAATTTTTCGTATTTTGATTTTAGGTTCTGGTACCAAATTGGATAT
Organism: Scomber scombrus; assembly: GCF_963691925.1. Taxonomy (NCBI): domain Eukaryota; kingdom Metazoa; phylum Chordata; class Actinopteri; order Scombriformes; family Scombridae; genus Scomber; species Scomber scombrus. The sequence continues at coordinate 22,585,855 of NC_084982.1, read as the reverse complement.
ATATATATATATATATATGTTATTTTCCAGTTGGGTGGCGTTGACCTTCTCAGGTTCACGCTGTACTGCTGTTGTCTCGCTTGGGTCTCTGATTCTGCAGCAGTGACTTAAATGGAACCAAACTATCTTACCTTTGATTTTGAGAGCAGTTGGAGTTGCTAAAAAGACTTTAAAGACCTTGCTGTCGGGGTTCGTCCCACTTTCATTTGGAAACCTTAACGTGGACCCAGTTCCCTGGTTTGATCTTCTGCTGTGTGTTTGGGATGTTTGCGTCCCTGTTCTTAGTTGCATCTTTCCCCTGTTGACATATAACCTTAGATGTTTGCAGAAAATTGCGTTGATTCACTGTTTAAGCGGAGGTCCATTATAGGGACCCTTTAAATAGGAAACCAGCATTGGTCTCCCTGTGATTATTTTATGCGCTATGCGTTGTTAGGTGAGTTAGTTTGTTAGTTTTTGTTCGCATGAACATAAGCGCAAGCAGCAACAAATGATTTTCCATTGTTTGACCTGATGGTATATGGGAAACCAAACCTTGTAAAAACTTTTTCCAAACAAATTTAGCTACTGAATGTATCAATCATTACCAAGATGTTCCCTTACCTTTTAACTCACCCTGTCACCTCTACGTATTCCATTGTCAGATGGCGAAGTGGTCCAGTAGGTGCTGGGATGTGTGTGAGATGCGCTGAAAATACTTTTCTTATATTATGGTGTGCACACACATCGCATTCTGCCAATGTTTTATCTACTGTTTGTGCCAAAAATTGTGTTTATCAGACTTTGAGATCATGTTATCACTTCCCCCCTTGCGCAATGGTCGAAGCAATGCGCATAACAAATAACAGACCTCAATAACAAAACAAGTAAGACAAAGTGTCTGTGGGCACTGCGCCATAAGTCTTTCTGAGGTCCATCCTGAGTAATTTTGATAGCACCTCTTTCAAACCACATTAATTGTTTATATTTTTCTTTGTCTTGGGCTGTTTCTAATTTGTCTGTTTCTGTTTTCATTTGGGGGTTCCATCTGCCAAATAGTTGCCTTTGGCTAAGAAAGAGTTTGCTTTTTGATGGGCTGCACATCTAATAATGATTAATGTTGCTTCTAATAGTACTTAAATGGCTCCCCATGAGTTACTGGTATGCCATTAGCTCTTAAGTAATCTCTTTGTTTCCAGATGTTACCATATATATGACAGACTGTATAGGCATTCTGTGAGTCTGTATATACATTGAGACGCTTACCTGCCGCTAGTTTATATGCGGCAGTCAAAGCTTTGGTCACCTGTCGTGTCTCTAAAACAGGAACCGTCAACCAACCTAGTAAGATCTGCTGTTATTGGTTGATTATACATATCTTCACGTGGTTTCAGAAACACATCAGTGGCTTGAAGGCAATCATGTGGTGAGCCTTCTACAGGTGTCACCATTCGCGCTGCTGGTTTAACAGTGTTGCAGCGCTGAATTCTTAATTCTGGTGCAGAAAGTATTCCTGCGTAAGTACAAATCTGGGGCTGGTGAGGAGAACATGTAGTCGATGAGACATTTACAGAATGGTTAACATAAAATGCTGCTGCCCGTCCCTGATAACAGGGTGGCAGACCTGTTTTACTATAGTACAATTTAGTGCTGTAGTAAGCTAATGGCTGCTTACCCATTGGAGTTTTCTTACACCAAAACCGCATATGCATAGCCAAGTCTACCTGTAATATAAAACTGACATGGTTTAGCATAGTCAGCATCACAGAGTATTGGAGCTGTCTGCACATCTGTTCTTAGGGCTTGAAAAGCACCTTCTACCTCTGCTGTCCAGCATAAGTCAGTAGAGGATTTTGTTGGACCTGCAGTTCTAATTAGTCCTCTAGTTGGGGCTGCTTTGATTACATAGACGCAAATCCACGATTGACCATACCCTGCCCTCCCCAGGAATGACAACATTTGTCCAACCATTTGCGGTTTGGGAGCTTTGATTATAGCTTCAATCAGTGAGGAAGCTATGTTCCTTTTTGTTTCTATTCAGCTCCCTAGACATTGAACCTTTGTCTGGTATAACTGTAATTTGTCTTTGCTGTCTTTATGCCCCCCCTTTGCTAATGCAATTGATTATGCAATTGGGTCTTTTTCGCATTGTTTTTGTTTTGTGGGGCGACATATTAACAAATACTAGATCACTATACTTGCCACATTTAAGTGCTGCAAGTCATTTGTTAGCACTTTGTTGAAAATAAAAAGGCTGTCCACATAACCTTGTGGCAGTCGAATGTACGTATATTGTTGGCTTTGGTAGGTAAATGCAAACAAATATCATGAATCTGAGTGCAGTGGTACACTAAAAAATGCATAGCATAGATCAATTACTATGTACCATTGAGCTGTTGGGGGAATGTTTGAAATTAATGTGTGTGGATTTGGGATGAGGGGTGCTTCAACATCCACAATGGTGTTGATAGCCTGCAGATCATGAAATCGTGAAAAGATGGGCGTGTTGCAGGGGTTTTGAGTCTTAATGAGCACTGTTGCTTTCAGCAGCCCCTCAATGGTATGTTTGATGCCATCGATAGCATGTTGTTTTAGAGGATACTGTCTTTGAAATGGTGGCACTATTCAAGCTTTAAGCTTGATTCGGATAGGCTGTGCTGATTTTACTAAACCTACGTCTGTTTTATGTTGTGACCATACTTCATGTGGTACTTGTTTAAGCAAAGCGTTATGTTCCAAGGAGGTCATTATGTGAGTCGGTGATCTCCTATTCAACAATACCCTGACTGCTGTCCCTTCATCACATGTGTTTAGTGAAATTCTTAAATATTGTCCGTTCGAGGTGGTGTGAACGTTTTTATCCTTTGTGGACTGCCATCGTTGTATCTGTAGTGCCACCTTCATCATAGGCCCAAGATCTCTTGACTCATATCCATCTGATATCATGAGTGTGACATGTGGTGTAGCGCCTGGGACGTGGAACCATTGTTGTAATTTCGGCTGAAGGTTCACTGCTGCTGCTGCTCCTTGTGGTCCCACATATATGTTCGGGCTGTTCATATAAAAGGGCCTTTTGTTGATTAGTTCTTCCCAACATTGTTCATAATCTGTATCTTCTTGTGTTTCATCATACATCATGGCACAATGTAATGGTGCCTGTGGTTCATGTGCTGTGCCCATTTGTTTCAATATCCAGTTCTTCCAGGCTTCCCATTCTTGTTTCAGATTTGATTTTGGAGGCCATTGGATCCAGTATACAGCCGGTTGTATTAAGGTGTCGAATTTCTTCATTACTTGCACTGGCGTCAATTTATAGGTGTGTTCACTAGGAAAGTCCACCTTCAGTCCTTTTTGTGTGCATAAGATGTTGGCGTTTAGTGGACACAAGATGTCTCGTCCCAACAGGTTGATGGGGGTATTGTCTGAATATAACAGGGGCGCTTTTATTGATTTTCCTGCGATGACTATTGGTACAGGTTGAGTTAGGGGTATTATTTGTGTTTTCCCGGAGAAGCCTACAGTCTTGACAGATGATCCTGACAGGGGGAGTTTGGAGCCAGCATTTCCGATGCATGAATAAGTTGCCCCTGTATCTATCATGAATGAATTTTCTTGATCTTGTATCCTCACTGATATTGTTGGCTCATCTTGTGGTTGCATTGGGACCACAGGTGTCATGTACTTTCCCTCCGGCTTCTCAGGGCACCCCTAATGCCACTCCTGTGCTGGTCCCAACCATAGATTGGTGCGGCAATTTCTTTGACGGTGTCCCTTTTTGTTACACCTCCAACAAATCGTATGTGCATATCTTTTTTGCTTTTGTTGACTTTGGTGCTGAGTGTGTTCATTTTGATTCTGGGCGTATCTTTGCCCTCCGTGGTATGAACCACCTCTTTGAACTGGACCTCCTCTTTGCCTTGTTTGTCCCTTATAGTGAGCTTCCACATTGGGTCTAGGCTGGTTCATATGTACATGGACTGGTGACCACATAGCCGGTGGCATCGTTTGCTCGAATGTTTGTGGGGTCTGCATCTGAGGCTGTGATGGGGGTCCTGTTGGACTTTGTGGTGCCATTGTTGCAGTGGTTTGTGCTGGGGTTTGTTCCATTGTTATCATAGGTGCCTGCACTTTATTTTCCTTCTGTTTTATACTTAGTTCTTGTAGTTGCAGTTGTGTTAGCGTATTAGTCATGCATTTGTTGGCTTCTTCTTCATCACATCGGGCTGCTTCAAATGTTCTTTCCATGGGCCACTGTAGTGTTCCTGATGTGCGTTTATGCCATTTTTTCATACAGAGTCTAATCTGCTTTTCATGATCTGGCTGCGTCCTCATCACCACTGCCAATGGAGTCAACACCCCCTCCCCTTTTATCATTTTAGCCCCCATGTGTCCTTGTCTTGCTTGTCTTCTTGTCTAAACCTTTTCTGGTTTTCTTTCCTCTTTTGTTCTGATCCACACAACTATTTTACCTGCAGTGATTCCTGGTTTGAGTCTCCTTTCTCGTGTGGGATTATACTTTACATCCTCAGTGCCGTCTTCTGAAATTGTTTTGGTAATACTACTAAATTTACCTGTTTCCCATTTTACTTTTCTGGGGATGATAGTGATGTCCAGTCATGCATCTACTGCCCTTCTGTTTGTCCTTTCAAGGTCAATCCTTCTGGAAATCCTAGAAAAGGACTCAATGGGATAGTAACTTTAGACAGTGGATTATTACAGAGTTGTTCTAATATAGTTGCTAAACTTTGGTCCACGATACTGCAGGGAATTTTCTCGCAATTTGTGATAAATTGACAATTTTGGTCAGATGCCACAGCATTTGACAGATTTTTTTTGTTCAGTCTGCCATTGTTCTGCTCCTTCCTCATTAATATATGTGCGTTCAAGCCGAAAATGTGTTCTTACTCCCTTAGTGTTGTTGCTTTCTTTTATGCTATGACTATCCTTTGTTATAACCTCATCGTCACTACTATCTTCTTTTTCCATGCGTAGTGTTGTATATATTTTTATATTTTATTTTATCGTTGCAGATGTTTTTGTACACTTAATTTGTTAAAACTAAGATTTTTTATAAGCAAGGTTTATTTTGTTGTGTATGTGAATGTTTGTGTATATGTGTGGTTTCAGGGTGTATATGTGTTCAATTCGGTATGTGTGTGTGTGTGGATGTGTGTGTGTGTTCAATTTGGTGAGTGTATGTGTGTGTGTGTGTGTGTGGATATGTATGTGTGTTTAATTCAGTGTGTGTGTGTGTTGTATGTATTCAAAGTCTATGTGTGTGTGTGGTGTGTGTGGATGTGTGTGTGTGTATGTGTGTCTCTCAGGCTTGTGTGTGTATTTTTTTACTTCTGAGGTTCAAACAAAGTTCAAAGTTTATGTGTGTGTGTGCGTGTGAAGTTCAAAAGTTGAAGATTGTGTTTTATGTGATATGATGTGTGTGTGCGTGTTTACTCAGGCTGGCCTATGTGTGTGTGTGTGTGTGTGTGTGTGTGTGCGTCTCAAAAGCCCGCACACACCGTCGATTTACGAGTCTCAAAAGCCCTCACGACGTAACTATGAGGTGTGTGTGCTCCGGCCTGAGTTTATGTTTTGTGTGTCTATGCTTTCAACTTAAGCAAGATTTGTGTGAAAGAGTTGAATTGAAGATTATGTTTTATGTGATATGATGTGTGTGTGTATGCGTGTTTACTCAGGCTGGTTTATGTGTGTGTGTGTGTGTGTGTGCGTCTCAAAAGCCCGCACACACCGTCGATTTGCGAGTCTCAAAAGCTCTTACGACGTAACTATGAGGTGTGTGTGCTCCGGCCTGAGTGTATGTTTTTGTGTGTCTATGCTTTCAACTTTAAGCAAGATTTGTGTGAAAGAGTTGAGTTGAAGATTGTGTTTTATGTGATATGATGTGTGTGTGTATGCGTGTTTACTCAGGCTGGTTTATGTGTGTGTGGGTGTGTGTGTGTGCGTCTCAAAAGCCCGCACACACCGTCGATTTGCGAGTCTCAAAAGCTCTTACGACGTAACTATGAGGTGTGTGTGCTCCGGCCTGAGTGTATGTTTTTGTGTGTCTATGCTTTCAACTTTAAGCAAGATTTGTGTGAAAGAGTTGAGTTGAAGATTGTGTTTTATGTGATATGATGTGTGTGTGTATGCGTGTTTACTCAGGCTGGTTTATGTGTGTGTGGGTGTGTGTGTGTGCGTCTCAAAAGCCCGCACACACCGTCGATTTGCGAGTCTCAAAAGCTCTTACGACGTAACTATGAGGTGTGTGTGCTCCGGCCTGAGTGTATGTTTTTGTGTGTCTATGCTTTCAACTTTAAGCAAGATTTGTGTGAAAGAGTTGAGTTGAAGATTGTGTTTTATGTGATATGATGTGTGTGTGTATGCGTGTTTACTCAGGCTGGTTTATGTGTGTGTGGGTGTGTGTGTGTGCGTCTCAAAAGCCCGCACACACCGTCGATTTGCGAGTCTCAAAAGCTCTTACGACGTAACTATGAGGTGTGTGTGCTCCGGCCTGAGTGTATGTTTTTGTGTGTCTATGCTTTCAACTTTAAGCAAGATTTGTGTGAAAGAGTTGAGTTGAAGATTGTGTTTTATGTGATATGATGTGTGTGTGTATGCGTGTTTACTCAGGCTGGTTTATGTGTGTGTGGGTGTGTGTGTGTGCGTCTCAAAAGCCCGCACACACCGTCGATTTGCGAGTCTCAAAAGCTCTTACGACGTAACTATGAGGTGTGTGTGCTCCGGCCTGAGTGTATGTTTTATGCCAAGGTATGTGTATGTGTTTGTGTCTTCTCTGACCTAAGTGTGTGTTTTAGGCCAAGGTATGTGTATGTGTTTCCTCCAACCTAAGTGTGTGTCTTAGGCCACGGTATGTGTGTGTGCTTGTGTCCTCTCCGACCTAAGTGTGTGTTTTAGGCCAAGGTAAGTGTATGTGTTTCCTCCAACCTAAGTGTGTGTCTTAGGCCAAGGTATGTGTGTGTGTTTGTGTCCTCTCCGACCTAAGTGTGTGTTTTAGGCCAAGGTAAGTGTATGTGTTTCCTCCAACCTAAGTGTGTGTCTTAGGCCAAGGTATATGTGTGTGTTTGTGTCCTCTCCGACCTAAGTGTGTGTTTTAGGCCAAGGTAAGTGTATGTGTTTCCTCCAACCTAAGTGTGTGTCTTAGGCCAAGGTATGTGTGTGTGTTTGTGTCCTCTCCGACCTAAGTGTGTGTCTTAGGCCAAGGTATATGTGTGTTTGTCTCTCAACAGCCGGCACAACGTAAAAAAGTTCAAGGTCTCCGAGAGTGTCTCTATATGTGTGTGTGTGTGTGAGGCGGGGTCCCCGATAGTGTCTATATATGTGTATGTGTGTGTGAGTGTGTGTATGTACACGGGGAAGAGAGCAGGGGATTTTTTGTAGAGGGGTATGCCGTGAGAGGGAGAACAACAGCAACGTTTTCTCCGATGTTTGTGTGTATGGTTCACTTATGTGTTTGTGTGTTCTTTAGTCGGTTCTGGGTTAAACAAACTGAATCATTCAACTTCACAACCGAGCATGTTAGCTTATCTTGACGGACGACAAACTCCGTCCAAAACGGTTTTATCAACACACACACCCCTCCGCTCTCCTTCTTCCAGGGCAGAATTATCACACTTCACTCCGTGTACACTTAAATCAACGTACTTCAAATGTTGTTACTCAAAAGAATAGTTCAATATCTAAAACTGGTTACAATATCGTTCCCGTTGCTACTTCTACAGCTATTAACTTTACTATCTTTTACCTTCATAATTCTACCAGCAAAAATACTCTTTGTTCTGATCTTTTTCTCGTTTGCCTTCTCTATATGATTATCTTCTTTTCGCTCTTCCTGTCAGCCGAATCTCCCCCTCAAATGTAAAGCTAGCAGCACACCACTATATCATACAGTCTTATATATCTTCCGTGGTGATAAACTGTTTTGTGCTGCTGCCAGTCAAATCCTCCCCCTCAGACACATGGTCGGCATTAAGCCGCCATATCGTGCAGTCTTATTTATTATGTCTGCTTGTCAGTGGTGATAAACTGTTTTTAATTATTTTGTACTTGCTGCTTAGCCGACGGTTTGCATTCAAACATAAGGTTAAAACATTTAACACAAAGACTTGACAAGACGTACAACACGGACAACTGCATCCAGCTTCACGTAACTCCTCTTTTTCTGTGACTGTTTTCTTTTAGTGATTAATTTTCCTTTTTCAACATAAATTTGGTTCGGATGCCGTGGGCTGTTATTAGGTCGTATCTTTTGGGAGGATTTTCTTTCATCCCTGCTCATTCAGCGATTCAAATTTGCAGATAGAAAAATAGGCTCTGCTTACCTTATTTCAATTTGGTGGCCATAAAAAACGCTGGATCGCAGATCGAAAGGTGTCCTCCCGTTGATAACAACCTGTCAGCCACAACGGTCCCTTTACTGGAGGTGCCATTAAATGTAGAGCCTAAATCATTCTGAGTACTTCGTCTTCGGAGAAAGTCAGGAGTTCCAAAAAAATACTCAATCAAAAAGTCACCAGGAGTCGTCCAGTCTGAATGCAGTTAGAGTTTTATTGTCGACAGAAAAACCCGGAGCCAGCATACACAGACAGAATCTATGCATACATGACACAAAGAGCTAAAACTCGGAGCCTCTTTTATCCTGATCTGTATTGCTGACTCTTGCAGAAAAGTTTCGACCCCTCCCTCGGTGGAGTGAGTTTCAACCAATCCGCTTCTTTCTCCCCCCAACTCGTACTCACGTTCTTCGCACCCTCTTTCACCTCAACTTGAACTCACGTTCTTGGCGCCTATCCTAAAGACGCCTTAAAACACCTTTTATGGCTCTTCCTTCCGTTTCTATGCTAGCAGGTGTTTTGCTATAGGAGATTTCGGATTACATCATTCTCCGCCTCCAGTTCCTGTACTTTTCCATTTACTAAGTGCTTCCACCTATCTTCCTTAGCTGGTATTAGCTGTGTGGGCAATGTTTATCACAGATGTCTTCAAGTTCAATATTACCCAAATACTGTTATTACTGCATTCTTTTCTATAGTACTACTAATAATAATAATATAAAATTGTGGTATATATAATCACATATATTGTGGTTTCTCATACTTATTCAATTATAAGGTACTTATTCACTCACTAAATGCAGAATCACATACACCTTCGTCTAACATAATGCCTTCAAATTTGAACATCTTCAGCAAATAATAGTCAACAATCAAGTACCCTTTTAGCAGATACAACATTGCTCATTGTTAGTAATTATCACCAAATTTTACACTACAACATCAATTCTCCAGAAGCACTCGTTTTCCCACACTCGCCCCCCAGATCAGCACATTCCTCATTTACTGTAATCTTGACTCTAATTTCCTCCTCTGCCAGCGTATGGACAAAACCAGCATTCAATATTTTCATATCACACAAACAATATCCATACAACAGGAGCTGCTGTGGTTTCTAAAGCTATTTTAAAGTCAAGAAACAAAACTTTCTCGAGAAGCTCCACAATTAATTTCTTTAAATTTTGTGAGCGATTGTCGATTCCACTTTGATTCCATTTATAAAACAATTCTTTATCAGCATAGATCAGTTAGATTTAATCAGTCTTAATCTGCTAGTGTATAAATAAAGCAAACCTGCCTCAGACAAAGTCTGCACTGCATGCTCTTTGGATCCATTGGGAAACTGTTTAGATTTAGAACGATCTACGATACACTTTTTAAAGACACAGCATATGGTACCCTAGAGCAGTTTTAGAAATAAGCTTCCAATTGGTATTAAAGATAAAACTGCACCAGAGTAAAATTAAATCTCTCATCTCTGGGAGGGGGGAAAAAGAAAGAGAATAGCAAATTATATTGCTATCTATTGAGAGAGACTACATTTATTGAAAACCAGAAATTTTTTCAAGCTAGACATTATTTTTTTTATACAAAACCAACCCCTCAAAGATGAATGATACAAACAAGTTCTGTTTCCACTGTTATTATTTTTTTCTATTGTAAATTTCATGTAACTGTTGCAACATTCAGGTAAACTAACAGGGAAACTAACAGGGGAAGTAAATTGAATTTTGTCATCAATAATGCATTTGAAATGACTGATGTGGTCCCCTGAATACACAGCTCCTTAAGCAGTAGTGATTGCATAATACTGTGAGCGTGGCTGTGCAATCTCGACTATTTTTAGAAGAAACAGAAGATGAAATTTCCCTCCAACGTCCCCCCTAAGCAGCTTATCAAATATGGCAACCTTAGTATAGTGAATCTGATTAATTAATGAAACTTTAATTTGTGATAAGCATGCACATATATTTTAACATTTATTCAGCTAATTAGACACACGTTTTACATGAATGCTGTGTCTTATCTGTAGCTAAAAAGGAAGGGACAGGCAAATGTAGAAAACAGAGAGAAACTGAGTGTAAGAGGCTGAGAGAGCATTACGGGAGTGTGAGTGGAGGAAATGCATAGATATGTAATGGAACAGCTAGGGTTTATATCTAATGATTTATGAGCAATTGATGACAGCTACTGATGAAAGGAAAAGCATTTTCGTTCATTTAGCAACTCGTCGGGGGTGTATAGCACTATCTCTGTTACCCATATCAATGCGAAATAACAAATAGCTAATTTAGGCAAGATGTTGGAATCATTGGAAAAACAATTACATTTTGAAAGAGACCAGCTGCTCGACACATCCATGTCAGAATGTCTACATCGATACTGTCAGTATCCTCTGAAAGGTTTTTCCTTTCACCTGCTAAGAAATACTTTCCTTCCATCTGAATTCACATAATCAAGCCAACATAGCACAATATGTGGGCTGGAATGCAAGTCTAAAGCAAGTCCAGGTTTGCAATAATATTGAATTTAGAGTGGATTTTCAGAAATGCAATGTAAATTAAATGACAACTAAGCTACTGAAGTGTCTATCAAAAATGATATCAATTGTACTAAACTGTTCATTATCAAAACGGTATGTTTTCAATTGAGGCATAGTGGATTTTTGTTAATCTAGTCACAGTACAGTATACAATATTATTTGATATACTCATTGGGAGACAATCAGTCATTAATGGCAAACCACCATTTAAATTCTGGCAGGGTCTTCAGATGCACTACCACATATAAACAGATACAGAAGAAACTGAAATGTTATCTGAGGACCTCTTTTCCCCTGTGTGTTGAAGTGAGTTCAAAGAAAAGAACAAAAATGTTTCGCTGGGGTTGAAATGCTTTAAAAATCTTCACATCTTCACAGACAAACATTATCACTCACTTGTGTGCAAGACAGGGGCAAAAATGAAATAGTGCAAAAACGAAATAGTGCCAGCGACTCCACCACATAATGAAGCATCAAAATTGATGTACTGAGCTATTTTAGAACTGCATAATTGCATCCAAAAGTGTAATATGTAGGAAAATGACATTTAATCTCTTTTGAAAGATAAAACTGAATATTAGGTAGTTTGTTTTGCAAAAATGCAAGCATTGAGCTTTTTAAGGACTGTGTGCATTCCGTTTCTCCATGCACCAGACACTATTTATGAACATAGAACGATTATATATGAAGGCAGCATGCAGTAGTTGTTGATGTCAACGCTGTGTAACACATTGGTGGAGAAAGAGGTTTTGCTTATTAATGCATTGTATTTTTTGTATATTTAATGATAAACGGACTTGCAAATGTTGCACCATGTGTATATATGTGATATGAGATGTGTATATTTTGTCTGCTTACCCCATCCAATAAATATAAATCCCCAGAGGTATTTGGAGTCTGATCGGAAGGCCATGAAGATGAGACTGTGGAGGTAGAGGCCTTCTACCAGGATCCAGTAATAGTTGGTGGTCAGGAAATAGATGAAGAGCAGCACTGTCACCTTGCAGCCAATCTGACAACAAAAAACATTAATGCTTTTATCACATCCACTTCATATCTGCTCTTATGCTGCTTATTTGACTGACTGTGTTTTAACAGTTTTTGTGATCGCACAAACTATTCTTATACCACAAGTGGCCCTGAGAGAGCAGATCATCTGATTACACTTAACTGTATAAATTTGCACATCAATGAAGAAAAATACACAGCACAAAATCACTATCAATACATAATGCACATTAATTAAAGCCGTCAAATCAACTCACTAATGTACTGTGCCTCTCGACTACCCACTTGGCATCACATATTTTAGTAAATGAGATTTTGCCAGTGGATTAAGCCAGGTTCTTTGCCTCCTAGATTCATTCTCAGTTCTCAGGCTTTTGGAGGGTAAACCTGCAGCTGACTGAGCCTCATTAGTATGTGTTCAGCTTCATTCATAACAGAATCAATGTGCGCCAATCCACGCTGAGTTTTATGAATAATCTGACTTCTCTGTTGAGTTTTGACAAATCTTTCTCTTATCTGAAGAGACTCTAGACAAACCTCAAAATATTGATACCATGAAAAAAAAATAATTATAAACTCAATGTTCAGTATGCAACAACATAATGTACCATGTGATACAATGTAAAAGCCTTTGGAAAATGAGTACACTGTTATTAATAAAAAAAAAAATATATATATATATATACATTTTTGATGATTTGAGTGCAACACATAAAATGCCTTTCAGCTTCATTGTAATGTGACAGCAGGATGCCTCAGTCGTGGAAATGGCAAATAAGAGAAAAAAGTAACAGCGCTGTGAAACTAATTGTTCCAAATTATACTTTTGAATGCACAATCATGATAACTGATGTTCTAATTGTTATCTGCATTCCCTCTTTCAACATCTTTGCATTAAAGCCGACTACTGTACCTCTGGCTCTCTCAATAATATGAATCACACAAGAAATGCATGAACACACACAATACAACAGCAGATATAATATTACAATGAATCATGTTCACATTAATGTGAAAGACTGTAATCTAGTCACATTTATATAACTCTTGCATGAAGCAAGAAGACAGTATATTCATACTGAATATACACATTATATATTTTAGATACCCACAGTTAATGTTACAGACATTGTAAGACCAATATATTCGTGCAGTTACTATCAACATAAACTGGATCCATATTGCAAATGAATAAAAAAATACAGTAGTAGCACTAAAAATGCCCCACCTTGACATGAGTGCACAATGTGTAAGCCAACATTGTTTTCCAGAGGCACTGAATAAATGCAGTGGAGATATAGGTTTATACAAAGATATGTGAGAACTCAAATATTATAATAAAAGTCTGCACAACATGATTAATGTATGATTGTAAAATGTACAACCTCCATGCTAATTGCAAATGCTCATTATGCTGACCTTACTATAATCTAAAAAGACAAATCATGTAAACATGGTTACAGATCCCTAGAATTCCAAATGTTATATCCAAATATTCCTTCTGTCATGCCATCAAACCTTTTTATCATCTGAAAAACTCCTCAAGTCCTCCGAGTGTTCCAAAAATGCCGGACAGAAACTTTTGGTGACACAGCTTTTAATGTTTATGCTCTGAGCTGTTGGAGCACTCTGCCTGAGGGTCTGGCAGCAGCTGTTTGCCACATGAATGTGAACATTCATTCCTAAGTAACCTGTTTACTGTTAATCTACATGTACATACAGCACATCAGTAACCAGATTTGTCCCCTACCCCTTTTAACTGTATTAGTCAAAGCTGTTTTCTCACTAGTCTTCTTTAAATGTAAAGTATCCCTCAAACTCAAATATTTGTTTTTCTACTCATTACTTCAGTTGGACATTTGAACTTCTGTGCATGTGCAAAGTTTGCAACTTCTGATTCCTTTATTAAAAGTCAAAAATTAAATTCAAGGTGGGATTATTGTGAGAATAGCTTTAATTTAGACATGAACTGAGTGCCTGAATCAGTGTTCTTCCCTTTCTCACTAATTACTTCATGTGGTAATTTTAAATGAAATACTGAAAAATAAGCATGTCTGTTAAATTCAATCATTAAAGTCTGAGTGGGACATTTGTATGGAGGTGTAATGTCAAAAAAAGCTGTTGCCTGTGGAGTTTTTCATGATTAGAGACTTTTTGCAGCAGGTTCTTGCAACAGTATTAAGAGAACAGATGTTCCCCCCCGGCATCGTTAAATCTTTATCTGTCAGTGCAGCATGATAGGGGCATATTCCTTTCATCATTTGCTAGAAATTAGAGAATCTGCTCCTTACAAGGAAGAACAAAAAAACAAACCTTTATATTCTCTTGAGGCATTTTGGCAATGCTTACTGTGTTGTACAAAGTTTTCAAAAGACTGACAAAGAACATAAAAAAACATGCATTTAATGTCACAGTGCAGAAAACAGTGTCAGAAATTGGGCAGATGCCTGCAGCGAAACCAAAATATAAGGACTATACTGTGTACTTTTTCTTTTTTTTTTTACAAAATAACTGTTGACTACTACACTCTAGATTTTCCTTAATTGGAAAGTCTGATACATGCACAGTGCCGGATGGTGGGTATGAAGGCGGTGTGTGGGTGGGTCAAATATGAAGGGCAGGTCCCTTAGATGTTGCCTCAGGGTGTCTGTTTATCAAGCTACAGTTCCTTTTGGAAAACATGCATCCACCGCAATAAATTGAAGGCCAGACTCTTTTTTAGCCTTGAAAGTAGTTTCACAAGTGCCATTAATGATCAACAGTGAATTTAAATAGCTTTTTTTCACTGAGACACTGTACATCTAATCAGTTGGATTCTCTGTTTGAAATATTGATGGGGCCAATACATGCCATTTTTTCATACTATCCATTCACAATGAATTATACCACTGGTTGGTGCAATTGCTTGAAAATCAACATCACCAGGTATAGACAGGGTTTAATGGTTATAATTGAGAGTACATAAAGCCATTTAACTGCAATTAATGATTACAGTACCAAGGACGCACTTACAGAAAAGTGGGCTACTTTTAAATATGGATTATACATACAAAATTGTCACAATAACATAATAACATTTTCAAACACCTATATCGTCATGTTTTGAGGTTTGATTGTGAGTCAGTTTGGAAGATTATTTGAATATATAATACTTCACTTCATTTGCACTGTAAATAACATCATCTCTATATAACTATTATTCTTATATACAAATCTCACTTAGTCCACTATGCACATAGTGTATGTACTGTATCTCATTTTTCTATGTATCCATACATAATTTTCACCTGTGTATATATCTTATTTTCTCTTCAGCACTTAGATGCAAAAGTGCATTTCTTTGTGCTTGTACTTTTACTATGTGCAATGACAATAAAGTTGAATCTAATCTAATCGAATTTAATCTAATCCAATTTAATTTGTTGGTCATGTCCTCTATGTTACCTGGCTGTATGTGTATCGAATGTTTTTTTACATGCGGCACCTTTAACACATTCCACTGACTCTGATCACAAGTGAAATGATCTAACATCCTTCTACAGCTGAAAATTACATTTCTAGTTAAGAGTTTCTAAGGGTCAGAGAAAGAAACTTAAATTAAATTCTGTAGGACTTGACCCTGGTGTTGTCTTTGACTCAAACCTAAACTTCAGGGCTTATGTGGGTCATGCCATAAAACTAGCTTTTTATCATCTGAGTAGACTGAGTGTCGGAGGGGAGCGTCTGGAGATATGCGGAAGACTCCCGTATCCCACCTGGACAGCGGGATGAATATACGTTGCTGTTCTCTTCTGTATATCATATAATAATTTCTGTCCGGTGATCCATCACTTCTCGGCGTGAGAAATTTCAGGTGTGGTGTGTGAGCGTGAGAGCAGCTTGAAATGCATGCGTCTCACGGCCAATGCCTGAGACTTGAGAGGTCTGAAATGTATTTGGTATCCATGGCAATCATAGACTTGTCAAGATTTGATTTCCATCATACAACAAACTGAAGATTGTAAATTCAGATATTTTCGGGTTGTATGCATTTATTTAACAAACTGAAGATTGTAAATTCAGATATTTTCGGGTTGTATGCATTTACTTAACAAAGTTATGAAAATGCAGCAGAGTTTTTCCACTGAAAACATTATCAATATATAACTGCTGCTGCAAAGACTCAAACTCGAGTCTCCTGTACTAATGATGGACACGCTACCCATTACACCACTGCTTCGGTCCTACACAGCGATGTGACAGCCCAATATGTTTGCAAATAATTTCTAACTGACAAACTGATGCTTGTATGCATTCACTGAGGAAAGATTATGAAAAAAATAATAAAATTTTCCGCCAGAAATGTCTTTAGAACAAACATTAGAGATGAAACCTTTCTAAATTTGCCCTTTTCTGCTGGCGTGGAAGATGAATGTCCGCCATGTTTTCATGTTGTTATACGTCTAGGGTGCCAATAGCTCAGCTGTGTGGCCGAGGCTATTTGTACCAGGGGTGCAAATAGACACTCCGTTTTTTTATCCAGCAGACTGGACTATGGTTATGCTCTCCTATCTGGTCTACACAAATATATATCAGTTGCAATTCAGAACTCTGCAGCCAAAGACCAGAAGGAGAGAACAAAGTTTGATTGATCAATATAGTTTCTAGTGTATGAATGTGCTATGGTAGAATCTCTTCTTCAAAAATCACTTGAAGACCTCCCTCTCCGAGAGTACTCACTCGTCATCTCACAGTCCTTCTCTAGCCCTTTATCTCAAAAAAGAAAAAAAGAAAGAAAAAAGATGTCTGCCAGGCACTTATATGTTACTTCAAGGACCTGCAAGTCTTATAGCACTTCTGTCAGATGGAACATTGAGTGTTGAGGCTCTTAAAGGTTTCTTCTTGATCTAATGTACAGTAGCTTTGATGGTACTTCATTTGTCGCTTTAAACGTGTTTGCCACATGAATGTAAAAATGTAAATGTTAAGATACTGTCACTCAGTGTGTTTACATGCACCTAAGTAACCTGTTTACTGTTAATCTACATGTACATGCAGCACATCAGTAACCAGATTTCTCCCCTACCCCTTTTGAACTGTATCAGTCAAAGCTGTTTTCTCACTATTCTTCTTTAAATTTAAACTCAAACTCAAATATTTGTTTTTCTTCTCATTACTTCAGTTGGACATTTGAACTTCACTGTGCGGAATGATGTATGTGCAGACTTTGACCCAAAAAGCTGTTTTCACATTATACTGCTGACAGTGAAAATGTTCTCACCTCAAATTGAAGTCATGAGGCTACGTACTAGCTTTATTGGTGACATCACAAATCGTTTGTAATTTAAATCATTTTTTAAATTAAAAATCAAACAAACTGTCAGACCTGAATAATTTTTCAAAACTGATTTGTATATGTCTTTAAAACAAACTTGTTTATATGACATTTAAGAATTCTTGCTGGAGAAAGCAAGTTCTTTTATTATCAGTGTTTATGTTTCGTTTGCCATGGAACAAAACAAAAAAGTTGAACTTGTGCTTATTCTACAAAGACTTTCTAAAATAGCCTGAAAAAATAGTGGTTCCCTTTAGAAGTCATTACAAATAATTAATTTGTAGTGATACTTTAAGCAGACCATTGTGTATTAATTAGTATCACAGGTGTTTTCAATCTAATAATCACTCATGTAGCCAGTTTAAAAGGAGATGACTCACTCTGCTGATTTGTGCCACTGTGTGCATCACACTGAACATGAAAAACAGAAGGAAAACTAGAGAGTCATCTGAAAACATTAGAAAAAAGATAATAGCCAAACATGATCATGAAGGTTACAAGACCATCTTCAAAGAGCTTGATGTTCCCGTTGCAATTATTATTAACAAGTTTAAGGCCCGTGGAACTGTTGCCATATCCCACCAACCCTATATTTACAAAAGAGGGGAAAAAAGCCTTTAAAGAACACAACACTATGCCTACTGTGTAACATGAGGGAGGCTTAGTGATGTTTAAGGGTTGCTTTGCTGCATGGATACCTTGAATCTGTCCAGGACACAATGAAATCAGAATACTATCAAAGCATTTTGGTGTAAAACATACAGCCCAGTGTCAGACAGCTGTGTCTTAGTCGTAGGTCATGGGTCTTCAAGCAGCATAGTGACCCAAAGCATACATCAAAAGCCACTCAAGAGTGGATGAGAAGAAAATGTTTGACTGTTCTTAAATGGCCTGATTTGAATCCCATTAAACATCTGTGGAAAGAGCTGAAACTTGCAGCTGAAAGACTACTGCCAGTGAAGAAGTGTAGAAACCTTATTAAGAGTTACAGAAAGTGCTTGACTGCAGTTATTGCCTTCAAAGGCTGTGCTACAAAATATTAAGTTAAGTGTACCAATATTTTTGGCCATTCCATTTTCATTTGTTTTATTAAATGTGTGAAGTTGTAAATCAAAAGCAAACCCTACTTCTTCAAAAAATCACTTCAAGACCTAACTCTCTGAGAGTACTCACTCACCTCATCTCATGGTCCTTCTCTAGCTCTTAACATCAAAACAACAAAAAATAAAGACAAAAGATGTCTGATGGGCATTTATATGTTACTTCAAGTACCTCTGAGCCTTGTGGCACTTAGAATAGAAAGACAGACAGATAGAAAATGGAGTGCTGAGGCTCTCAAAGGTTTCTCCTTGATCTACACTAGCTTAGATGGTACTTCACTTTAGACAGATGTGTCTGCCACATGAATACATGTTAAATGTAAATTGTTGTTGGGACTTGATTATGTGCAGGATTGGTTATTCAAATCAATAAAAAATATTAATAATAACGGCACAATACACTGGGCTCAGGGACCAATAACCAAAACAGTTTAGTCTCAAAAAGGGGGGCTCACTTTAAAGATGTTACTGTCTGAGAGACTTTAATGTTCATAAGGTGAACAGTGAAGGTTTGATATGGCAGTCTCTTCGCTCTGTTGGTGGGATTTAAAGTAGCTACTTCTCACAGGGTTGCAAAGAAACAGCCAAGTCGACTCAGCTGAAGAAAAGCAAGCTTATCCTTATTCTTCACTTCTGGAGGAAAGGATGAGAGTGCTGGGTTCAGATCCAGTAACATGCCTGATTGAACACGAAGAAAATCTCTACTCGTCCAGCAAAGTTTGTGATTGTGTGGTCTTATTAAAGTTAACATAAGTACAAGGATATATGTATGGTAGCCACAACTGGAAGCATGGCTTTGGGAGCATCTCAGGTTTATACTCTCAGAGGCCCCTTGTGAATTCCGGCAGATCTTGTCCAATGGGAGCCAAGAGTTTGTGTCTGCTGAGTTTCACACATGGGTGTGAGTTGAGCAAAGCATGGTGGGAGCTGAGGTCTGTTTTGGACTCCTTTTGTTCGACTTGGTGCTGTGTCTTTGTTATGAGGTTGTGAAGGTCCCTAAAGGCTTTGTAAAAAAGGCTGTGATCCCATGGACCGTTCGCTTGAGTCTCTGTTTTCCGACGCTGCTCTGTGTACATGAATGCATCACTCACTCTGCGTGCCTGTACCTGTAGAGCGCATGGGACAGAGAGACGATGACAGGACCTCACTGGTTGTAACCATAGCAACGTCAAACGGACTTTTTTACTGTGTGCGTCCATGAATATGTAAGCTACAAGGTTCTTTAAGCTTGTTATGTTGTGTTATAGCTTATTTCTCGCCATGAGTGCAATAAAGGGATTAGTTAATTGGTGTTTCTTCCATCCAAAATATTTCACCATTAAGAGCTAGCTGCTGGATTGTGCTAATTGAGAGTTATGCTAGCTAGTTAAGTCTGTTGTACATTGTATTTGTTATTTTATGTTTTAATATAAACATAAACATAGTAAACACTGTAAACCTGTTGACTGTTATTGAGCATTTATTCAGTGTTCTTATTTTATCTTTTACGCTAAGGTTAATAGCTTTCAGTCTGATGTTAGCTGTTATATATGTGTAATTATGTCTTGTATTGATGTTTCTGTCAGATTGTAGTTATTAATCAATCTGTATTGCTGTTCTCTGTTGTTGCAGAACCACACAAACTCAGAGATACGTATCCCAATGACTATATAAACAGTCAAATCTGTACATGGACTCTGCATTCCTTTTTTCCCCCACACTCTCACCTGAATAAGTTAAATTAGTGTCCTGACCCGACACCCTGAAGTGTTTGCTGCCACACCTAGAGATTTTTGACATTCTTCCACACAGGCTTCATGATTCTGTGCAGACCTGTCTTTGAATGTACATGAGCTTATGAGGCCCAACAATGTTAAGCTAGTTATTAGTCACTCAGTGTGTCTACATGCACTTAAGCAACCTTCTCCCTTTCCTCTTTTTAACTGTATTAGTGAAAGAAGACGCTGCTTCGTCACCCTTTTTTCTTTAATTGAAGCAGAGAGGACTAGCAGACAGAAATCTTCCTCACAGCACTAAAGTGTGGGACTTTAAAGCATCGCTCTACTCAAAAATGTATTTTTCTTCTCATTCCTTCAGGTGTACATTTGAGATTCACTGTGCAGAATGATGTATGTGCAGAGTTTGACAGTAAAAAGCTCCAGGACTCTTTTCAGTTTGAGTGACTGTCCTGTCTCTCAAGAAAACTCTCAGAGTCTGTTAATTAATTTTGGGGACTTGCAGCTCAGTCAGTCACTGTAAAATATGGCTCTGAAGCAAGTTTCTTCATCTAAAGTAGCAAAGCACTTATAACTGTATTCTATAGAAACAAGTAAGCATGGTACTTACATATTGAAAATTGTCCAGTGGTGCCATAGTAACTGTTTTTAAATTGTCCAACAGAGCAGAGTCAAAGTCCTGCAAGCCAGCGCTGGAATGGACGACTTTGTCCTTGATGAAAATGCTGACGGCCCGTAACATGAAGGAAACAAACAGGTGCATGTGGATGTAGTTTCTGGTGCAGTGAAGTCGCCTGCAATGAGAACAAATAATTGCTGTTACTAATTCATAATTTCAAGTACAATGACATGCAATCCAACCACTAAGACACATTTATTTAAGTATGCTGGCTTAATCTGGAGGTTGAAGGATATTTCTTATGTTGCAAGGGAATGAAAACATCTAGACTGAGAAAGTTCAAATTTAGTCAGGTAGAGGGAAATAAAACATTAAAGAATACATTCACAATTTTTCAACTGTCCTCCTATTGTGCTCAGTCCTCTTTTTTATGCAAAAACATATTTTAAAAAAGTTATTTGAAGCTAATAGGATGATTTGGCAGCCCAGATTAGTCAACTCAAGCCACTATCTTTCAAAGTTTCTGTCTTTTAAAGTGCCGAATTCCCTATTTTGGTTCAGATGCTTCCACTGCAGCTGAACAGGGAAACTATCCATCACAGACACAAAGAGATTTTTTTTTTTACTGAAAAGACTGGAACAGTTGAAATATCCACTTTATTTGACCAACTCAGTTGACTCACATTACCTTCAGATAACCTTTTCATTCAAACTTTTACATTTTTGCCCAAAACGAGGACTATGGATTTTATCCCCTATCACTGACATTGTAGGTGCCTTTTGGGGGGATCATCTAATGGAAAGTATGAACAGGAGAAATTATTACAGCAAGCAAAACTTGTTTCAATTAACATATGGGCACCAGACTGTTGTTTTAAGACAGACTTGAACAAGTTGGGGGATCATGCTGAGATGACATCTGACTTTGATTCCAGTCTGTTTATTCTCTGCTGTTATCTATCGAAGTTAATGGAAGAAAACTATTTGGGAGACATCTTTGAGAAAATACAAGCAGCTAGTTCTAAAAAATTAGTCTTCATTAGGACCAAACACAATCAAATACAAGTGACACAAACAGAATCCATCTTCTCCATATTTCATATATTCAATTCCAAAAAAGTTGGCACTGTGTACAATGTAAATAATAACAGAATGTAATGATTAACAAATCTAATAAAACCATATTTTAGTCACAATAGAACATAGAAAACATATCAAATGTTGAAAGTGAGAAATTGTACTGTTTCGTGAAAAATATTAGCTCATTTTGAATTTGATGGCAGCAGCATGTCTCAAAAAAGTTGGGATGGGGCAACAAAAGGCTGGAAAAGTAAGTGTTACTAAAAAAGAAACAGCTGGAAGAACATTTTGCAACTAATGAAGTTAATTGGCAACAGGTCAGTAACATGACTGGGTATAAAAGCAGCATCTCAGAGAGGCAGAGTCTCTCAGAAGTAAAGATGGGCATAGGTTCACCAATCTGCAAAAAACTATGTCTACAAATTGTGGAACATTTGACTTTGAATATCTCATCATCTAAAGTACATAATAGCATCAAAAGATTCAGAGAATCTAGGAAAAATCTCTGTGTGCAAGGGACATGGCTGAAAATCTATATTGAATGCCCGTGATCTTCAGGCTCTCAGGGAGCACTGGATTAAAAACAGGCATGATTATGTAATGGAAATCACTGCATGGGCTCAGGAACATTTCCAGAAATCATTGTCTGTGAACATAGCTCACTGTGCCATCCACTAATACAGGTTAAAGCTCTGTGATGCAAAGCAGAAACCATATGTGAACATGTTTCAGAAAGTCTTCTGATGTTTCCACAGTCTTTTCTGGGTCAAAGCTCATTTAAAATGGACTGAGGCAAAGTGGAACACTGTTCTTTGGTCAGATGAATTGAAATTTGAAATTGTTTTTGAAAATCATGGATGCTGCGTCCTCCAGACTAAAGAGGAGAGGGACCATCCGACTTGTTATCAGTGCTCAGTCAAAAAGCCTACATCTCTGATGGTCTGGGGGTGCATTAGTGCCTATGGCATGGGCAGCTTGCACATCTGGAAAGGCACCATCAATGCTGAAAGGTATACACAGATTTTAGAGCAACATATGCTCCCATCCAGGTGACATCTTTTTCAGGGAAGGCCTTGTGTAGTTCAGCAAGACAATGCTAAACTGAATACTGCATCTATTACATCAGCATGGCTTTGTGGAAGAAGAGACCAGGTGCTGACCTGCCTGAAGTCCAGACCTTTCACCAATTGAAAACATTTGGTGCATCATGAAACGAAAAATACGACAAAGGAGATCCGCGACTGTTGAGCAGCTTGAATCCTATATCAGATAAGAATGGGACAACATTCCACTCCAAAAACTCCAGCTGGTCTGCTCAGTTCCCACACAGATGTTTACAGACTGTTGTTAAAAGAAGATGGGATGCTACACAGTATGGGGTTATATAAGGACCCTCAGCTCACACATTACTTGGCAAAAGCCTGTCCTTGAAATCATTATCTCATATAGTACCATGTCATACTGTAGAGGTTTAATTTAAAACTGCAGTGTTGTCTCATAACTATAGTGACCAAAAATGCTGTGAAGGACTTAGCAACTCGTTTCTATAAAGGACCTTCAGCTCGTACATTACTTGGCACTAGCAGTGGCACGCTGTCGATGCAGAATTTTATAACAGAAACCAGCTCTGCACTTTTCATTGCATCCCCCTCTTTCTATTGAATATGTTTTGTTGTTCTCACTGACTGGAGAAGTCATGAGTAAGTGTAGTGATGGTTGGCAGTTATTAGTGGACTGGATTGCTCTGAAACACCTACTCTATATACATAACAATATATATTTCAATTGGTACTACCTTTATTGTTCCTGCTGTCAATTTGTTGCTGCTTATTATTACTGAAAATCCTCCCACTCAACAAGTGATGACATAATTATCCTGATATTCAAGAAGATGACAGTGTTTATGTAGGTAATTGACTCAGCATGTCTGACTAAAGTTAATCCTTAATTGGATCTCATTAATCAGTTAAGCTGCATCAGTCTCGTTAGCCCTGCCTGCTCCCTGTGTCTTCCCAGCCTCCAGCCTGCCCTGGTGTCTTGTCATCATTTGTTCCCTGTTTTTTCATTAGTTCAGTCTATATTTTAATCCTGGTTTTATTTCAGCTTTGTTGGATCATTTGTTCTGTTCTTTTATGTTTAGTGTGCTCTATTTGTGCTACATTAAGTTTTGTTTAGACCTGCCAGCTTTTGATTTTGCAAGTAATTTTTAAAGCAAAAATGCAGAAACATTCACTGGTTCAAGGCTCTCAAATGTGAAAATGTATTTCTTGGTCTTATACATTACTCTAAATGTAATATTCTAGGCACTGTTCTATTCCCATGAGAGCCAGATGGGTTTTAAACCTCCCTCTTTAAATTGTTCTATCAATTGAGGATTTTTTAAATTATTGTCAATATTAAAGATGGCAATACCCTAATTAAGTCGTTATCCTTCCTTCTCCTCCTGAAACTGTCCAGGTTTTTTTGTTTTTGACTGAAACATCAAAACACTGATTTGGCCATGGAACCACTTTCTATCTCAGTCAGACTTGGAAACACTTCACACGTCCCTGCTTTTTTCACCAGCAGAACAGATCATTGTTATGCTCTCTTCAATGCTCTCCTTCATAAAAAAGCCATCCAAAGGCTTCAGTTCATTCAAAGTGCACCAACAATTTAATCAGCCCAATTCTCAAACTACTCCACTGGCTACCTGTTCACAGGATTTACTTTAAGGATTTGCTTTTGGTCTGGCTCCAGGTGATATATCTGATATGCTCCCAGTTTATCAAGCGGGCAGATTCCTCAGCTCACAGGACAGATGTTTTCTTCAAATCCCCAGAGTGCAATCAGTCCAATCAAACTGGCAATAAAGCTTTAGGTGTTTATGTATATGAATGAGCCGTGTGCAGCAGCTACTTACACCCAGAAAGAATTTGCTAGCTTATTTTTTAAGCAATTAATCTCTGATTATTTCATTGTAATCATGAGAAAACACCTTTTCATAAAAATTAGAACATTTTAATTTTGTCCAGAAAATGTAGCTCAAAATGAGATCAAAATGTTGATACTTTAAATGAGATTTACAAAGCTAAAATATATTTCATGGAGCAGATGTGATTTTTATATTCCCTTTTTTTAACACTAGGTTTACTGCTAGAGCCGCTGGCAACAGCCCTGGAAAGATGTCTAGCCATGTCATTTAAAAGTTTTTTTAAATTATAAACTTTTTATTTTATGGGAAATGATGGCTATAGTTTCAATGTATAACCACTATTACAGCCTCTCCTGTACATATTTTTTTTGGCAAGTTAGAACCTTTTTACATACAGTACACAGTGTTTACTCGTGAGACGGCACTGCAGTAATGACAGCTTGTCTACTTGATTTGTCAATAAATGCAGCCATTTAATTGTTGACAGCTTGAAAAGCTTAATGTGTTTTAGCTTTATAAATCAAGCTCCAAATTAGGTGTTTAACATTGTTTACAGTGAGGCAGAAAGAACTGAAAGAGGTTGAGGAGGAGCCTGAATCAGAGATTTAAAAGCTTGTTTATGAAGTTAAACACAGAGCGAAGATAAGACCTTTTTTTTTTTTTTGTCAAAAGCCATCATGATGGTTCTTTGAAATTTTAGTCTTAATAGATCCAAATAATGTGCTCTGTTTTCCTATTTAAGACACTCATCTTGTTGACTCGACTTTCTTCTTCGATCTCTCCTAATCAAACTCTGCACTCAAGACATGTTGTGAAAATAATGGAGCAAAACAGCAGGCAGTTTCTTTTTACACTGAGTACTCATTAACAGTGACACAGCCATTACTATGATGGATTATAATTACATGGAAATTATTTAAAAGTCAAAACCTAATGGTTACGCTTTGGGAAAATGGTCAATCGTGTAAAGTATTAAATATCTGAGAAATGTGTTTCTTGTGATGTCAAATCTCAATCATTAGTATTTACGTACATGGACACTGAGTTGTTGAACTCTCAGCAGTTCTTCTTACCAGCAAACTTTTTTTTAAAATTGGAAATCATAATTCAGATTGTGTTGTCCTTGTGCTTCTCTAGTCTGTCTCTCAATGTCGGCCATCTATCTTTCCCAGACTGTGAGTTTCAAGGCAGGACCACTTCAGCTATGTCTACTCCTCTATTATATGCATTTTCAAGTGGGGTGGGATTTCCAAAAGGTTTTTTGAAGTGCTGATGGGATGATTACAGCCACTGTAAAATTCCAAAATAAACCTGGATAGCCTTGCCAGTGCAATTACTACATCAAAGGCACTGTAAAATGTTTCTGAAAATGATCAACCTTTTCAATAAGAAGGCTGTTTGCGGTGCATGAAGAGAGACGGCTGCCTGTTTACTTGTATCTCTTAATTCATCTCTCCACTTTTCACAAAATGGATATAAACTGATCTACTAGCCGTAAATGTTAATCCAATAAATGAAAGTCACTCACAGGATCTGTGAAAATGTGCGAGTGTGGACATTTTTTAAAGCAAACTTAAGACAACATTTTTTTATTTATTTATAGGTTTTATTATATTCTATCCTTTATTTATTTAGTTGATTTAGCCTCTTTATTGTATCATTGCTGTTGATGTTATTAGGTCTTCGTATAAATGCTAACTTTTTAATTCTGGTTTCAATTTATTTTTATTAAGTCATCATCTTTTTATTATTATCATTATTTTATTTCATTATTTATTATTTATTTATTTTTATGAACTTTATTTCCTTATTTCTTTTTAGCTCCTTTTATTTATTTGGTTTTATTCACTCTGGTGTTTCCTCACTGCAAATTGCTGAGAGTAAGATAGTACTTCAGTTGCCTTCTTTCAAGTGTGTATGCATGTTTATGTGTGTGTGTGTGTGTGTGTGTGTGTGTGTGTGTGTGTGTGTGTCTTTGTCTTTTGCTTCTGCTTTGTTTTGCTTGCTTTTATTGTGTAAAGCACCTTGTATTTTATTGTATGAAAAGTGCTATACAAATAAAGTCTGATTGATTGAAGCTATGCTGCGTCACAGCAAACTTAAGAAGTTTAACAAAACTTCAAGTTAAGTGCACAATTCATTCTTTCATCATGCAGGATGTCCGTCGGCAGCACAAGAAACTCCGGCTGAATCCAAGGTAATACACCTACATGTTGTTCAAATACTTATATATACTTATATATTAATAATTTTTACTTAATAATTGTATTGTTCTACCTCCAGTTTCTACCTTCACTGACTAATCTGAAAATGAAAGCAGTGATCGCTTGTGCCTGGACAGCTATTCAATAATATTTTATTTCATGGGCTTTTGATTTCATTATAATTCCCATAATTCTTGAAGAAAACTATGTTACTTTGCACTACTTGTAGATTTAAACCCACATAAATATTCGTTCAGTATTTAGTTATTAGTGGAAACTTTATTATCCATATATAATGTATTGCATGAGTCCCTGCAGACAAACATGGTTATTTTTCATGTTGATCTGACCCGCTGTGCATCCGTGACTCTCTGCTTATCACTTAATTACCTGGAAAGGCTCCAATTGAACATTGTCTCCATTTTCCCTATGATTAGCATTAAGTTGGAAACATCCTGTATTTTAGTACTGAGTGTGAAATGAGAAGAATATTTTGTTCCAGCGGATGCCAGATGTGTAGCCCGCCCTTCAGCAGTGACATGAAATAGTAATTAAACAAGTTCCAAGGTAAATATTATAACGGATGTGATTATTTATTCATTGAGTTCGTCTTCCTTCATTATTGTTGCACTGGATTAATTTACCACAAGTATTGTTACACTGCCCCTACTTCTAACATACATTGTACCACACCTCATTAAACAAACATTAACATTCAGGTGAGGTGTTCAGCTTTCCTGTCACAGAAGCAGTAGAATAATGTGAATACATCTATACAGTGCCAGACAAGAATATCAATACTGGACAAATTTGCAACATTTTTTTTACACTATAGCAACTTCAGCATGATTAAGATAAGGGAAATAATGTGTTACAGAAAATAAACACAACTAAAATAATTGCTAAGGGGTTAAGGGAAGATCTTGGTAACAGTTAATAAAAAGGCAAATGTTAATTGAACGTCTGTACAGACAGAACACAAGCTCTGCTCTCCTACTTAACTCACTACACAGCCATCCACAGTGCCACTTCATACCCCTTACTTTCTATAAGGGCAAACTACTTCATGCATTAGCACTTTATGTTGGCATCAGATGTGAAACATGCAGTGATGTGGATTTTTCTTTAGCTTCAAAGGATACTGGCTTGCATACATTTTTTTTCTTTGCAACTGGAAATGACCTGATTTTGGCCAAGTGCTTGCCCTTAGGGAAATGTTGGGTCTGTAATTGAAAAGTACACTTTTAGAGCTGCTCTATATGAAGTGTATGAAGTATATAAAGTGCCCCGAGGTAGCTTTTGTTGTGATTTGGTGCTTTATAAATAAAATTGACATGAAATTGACTTTTTAAAATCCCATTTCAGCATTAACTCACTAGAGAAGGGATACAGAACAGAGAAGAAAAAAAGGGGGGAAAATATTTAAAATTCAGAGATAAGTTGGAACGAAACAATTGGCCAGAGCTCACAAAGCATGAGCTTGATGGAATAAAACTGCCACTTTTCCAGTTGAAAACTTAACTTGGAAGCAAAATGTTTTTAACCTTACTCACGATCCACGGTGCAGGTGTCACAGTGAACATTACATATCATGGAGACTTTTCAAAACCCACTGGATAACCTGAATATACATGATTTTGAAGCTTTGAATGGGCTGTATTATGATAAGCTCACTTATTCCGTGCTTCTGTGTATGTATTTGGGTCTCTGATGTTTCTTCTAACACATTCTGTGCTCTTGTGATTCAACAAGACATTCAGATTTGATGCCTTTCTTACATCACATGGGGTGAAATGAAGTTAAAGGGCGAAAAGTTTGTGCATATCGTGGAGCTGGACCGAGAGACAGAGCCGCTGCTTGCAGACAGACGGAATGCTGAGCCTGGGGAGCCCGGTGCCGCTGTTGCTGTCTCATCTTCTGGAGGAATAAAAACCCTACTGCTCTGATCTGGAGCAGTTTACCAGCGGGAGGAGTTTGTTTTTTTTAAACTTTTCAGATTAACTGAATTTATCTTCATTTTGCTTCTCAACCCAGCCGGAGCTAACACTAGACTAACACACCACCTCAGCTGCTGTCATCAATAATAAATGCTGATAAGTTCATATAATGTTAAAGTTGCACAGTGTGGAGATAACTGTGTATAAGCAATAGCGTCACTGCTGTATTTATGCCTTTTTAGTCCTGATCGATCTGAACTCCATTTAAAAAAACAAGCATTTAAAAAAGTTATTTGCTTGTCATCTTTCTGACAGACCAGACAAAGGATGAATTTAGGCTTTTTTTTTTTTTTTTTTTACAAATCAACATCATGATGTAGTTATTTCAGCATCCATTTGATCTGTTTATTGCAATAAAATCATAACAAAATCTAAGTCTATTTACACTCAAACTAGCCATTGTGAGCAGGGCTGTATAGACAGGATGACAAGGCTGCTGTGGTGTTTGATCCTTGTGGTATTTTGATCTAAGCATGTCAGATACACTTTATGAAGACCACAGGGAACTATTAACCCGTGGAAAAAGGTATAATATAAAGGTATATAAAGTTAAAGGGATATAATATGGACCTTTGAACCTTTTGTAGTCCCTGCAACTGATATATATTTAACGCAGGATGCGAACATACAAGACACAGCAGCAGAGTACTTCCTGAAGTCATTCCACTGATGGAATATAATGCTGTGTTTGTCGCTTATGCATTACAAACTCCTCTCTTACCTGAAGTATCCAATGATGAAGATGGCCACCAGCAGAGAGCTGAAGGATACAGCATAGCCAATGGTATACATGACATACAGCCGCTCAAAGAAGTCTTGCTGTGAACACAAAGAGAAGCAATATTTGATACAGTTTAAGAGCTATTCATTCAGACACACAGCCATGACTCACAGCTACCTCAATGAATAGGAGGTTGCTGTGAGAATAAGACAATGTTCACCATTCATGTTTTAGGAGTCTAATTATATCATATTTGCATTTTTGACCGGATGAAGGAACAACAGGTGCCATGAATATTAAAGCTGAAGCTTAATGATGTGTATGCTGCCATAGCCTTTGAGTATGACAAGTCAAAGAATGGATGAGTAACCCTTTCCCTGATGGGTTGCCGTGTCAGTGTGTGTTTTGTCTGAAGTTAATTAAAACAGAAAAAGGGTAGAGTCAGAATGTGGCAGCTTTAAATCCTTAATCTCTGACAAATGATGGGCTTTACAAACACTTTCAAACCAGAGAGAGCATCAGGAGTTTTAACAAGAACCTATTTGTCTGAAATCGAAGATAACTTCATCTTAGACCTGAAATAACTTCTTCTTTATCTGAGCCTGAACAATCACTGATCTGGCTCAAAGGAGCTAGAAGATTCAGCTGATAGTAGAAACAAAAGATGCTCCGTTTTCTGGGAACTGCCCTTTTATTTTTAATTTTCATTGAGAAGAATGACAAATCTCCCTTTAGACAACATCAAAAGATGAATGGGTTCAATATAAAAAAGGTGGGAAAACTTTAGGTCCCTGACTTAGAGTAGATTAGCAGAACATAAACAAATAAAAAGGTTATACCACACCATAATGTGGTTGTGAGGAGATTTAATTGCTAAATAGGGGAACTTAAAGTAGTCCCGACTTCTCAGATAATTTGGGACAAATGTGCTTTTTGTCCCCGGAGTCAAAACTAAACATGTAGAGGCAGAATTCAGTTTTTATGCATCACATATCTGTTGTTTATTTTATTTTACCTCCTTTTATCTTCTACTTCTACTCTTCTATATTGCATTTCTTTACTTAATGCCTTTTTAATATTTAATTCTTCTATTGCAGTTGAAAGGTACCGTATAAGTAGACTTAGGCGTATATGCTAAAATAAGAATTAATGTTGAGCTATGTGGTTTCTTAATGTTTTATATAATCACTATATTAATTGACCATAGTGTATTGAATTATGTGACTTTGTGCATGTACAATTTGCATTAAAATGACTAGAGAGCAAGGAAAAGTGTCAAACAAAGAAATATATATTCCTCATTTATATACCATTGAGGTTTCGGTGAGAAGCACGTTATCCACACCCAAAACTAACTCATAAAAGCTCTTTAGGCTGGTTCTCAAACCTCAGGAAACACTGTTTTACTTTTTCTTATATTTTAAAGATTTCCTTTATTTTGTTTCTCACCTAGAGCACGCTCACAATTCCACTTTTTAAACAGGCCTCAGGGTACCTCAGCTTCAAACTGAACAATTGTTTCCATTTGTGTTGCATTTGTGTGTTTTGTTGCTTTTTTAAAACCACAAAGCCTAGCTGAAGAAGTTACTATAGTTAGAACATTTTATTCAACCTTTAACCACATAATCACAAAGAATCAACAAAGACTGTACTACCAGCCCACAGCTGACTTCTGATCCATGTCTAAGTGCCTCAGGGAGCAGCGCCAGTGACGCATCAGCCGAGGCACTGGGGCATGGGCTCCCATCCATTGGCCCTGAAGCAAGACTACCAGACTGGCTAAGAGGCCACGCTGTCAGGCTCACTGCTCACTAACCAAGCTGCATTCACGGAGTCGCCTGGGAACATAGCGGCCCCAGAGATATCTCCACAGCGTAGCCCTGCAGGCTAATTGGCCTCCACCCTGCTGGGAAGCCACTCTAGCCTGCACACCAGCTCCAGAACAAGCTGAAATAGTCGGCACAAAACTCGGCAACAAAGCAATTCAAATGCACTTTCCTGTGATTGCTGATGATTGAATAAAAAATGAATTACTTTACATCAGTTGTTTGTCCCTAGCGTGGTGCCTTTCTTTTATAACCTTAAATCATGTGCTTCCATCTCTATCACCAACAATTTCTTACCAAGTAATATCTTTTATTCATTTGCTTGATTTTTTTCTTCAGTGTGTGTATTCTTTATACATGTAGCTATAAATAAATGTCCTTAGTATGTAAAGCTTTTTATGTAAAGCACATTGAGTTGCCATTGTGTATGAAATGCGCTATATAAATAAATCTGCCTTGCCTTGCCTTAGCTATCAGCAATAAGTTGTCTGTTGAAGTAGAACATGTAATGAATTCCACATCTTGTTTCTTTATTTATATCCTGGTGGAGCATCCGTCCCAATGAGCGCAGATTCAATTTCCAAAAAATAACGATGAGTCTACTCTGTACCCATGACGATGAAGATAAATCTTTGGTATTTGGATTGCACAGGTAACAGGTGAGGAGGAAAAAAGCAAAACACTTCATTGCTTTTTTTTTCTAATGAAATAGCATAGTTTTACCTCATGAGACCTGTAAAAATGATTCAGATGATGAAAAAGACGACAGTCTGAGAACGTAAAACCACTTAACTAAACTGCTAACAACTCATGCAGCATGCAGACTGCGGTAAGGGGTCAAAAGTTGATTCTTCATATGAAGGAGTAATGAGCAAAAATAGGTGGGAGCTACTTAGAGTTGTTCATTTGTTAGACAGCCATGTGTTTGGATGCAAATATCATCCAACAACCAAATTTGCACATTGTGTCCTTACATAAGATGACACATATGGTAGCCTAGCATCTTCAAAACATTCAGTCAGCCCCCACATTAGCTTCCCCGAGGGATCCTATGGGATTTTGATCTCCCACTGCTGCATATCTGAACAACCTGTGTGTTTAACACATGCCTTCATGTATTTTTTATGAGTACGACTTTGATTTGTTAATCACAGCCATACTTACTCTCCCTTCTTGATCACTGGGCTGAAGGAAGCGTAGACACTCTGAATAATTAGTCCATGTCTTGTTCCAGCGCTCCACAAACACCCAGGAACCGTTGCCATCACATTTTCTGTAAGCATAGCCTGTAAAAATATGTTTTGGACATGATTTTGGACGTTTACAACACATTTTTATTTCAATTACAGTTTTTGTTATGATTTAAACATTTTAATACTGATGGGAAACTATTCATAAAAGGTTTATGTTACTTATGTTATTTGTTGTTTTGTACTGTTCTGGTTCTGATTTGCCCATAAACCTGCTTAATGCTATGTTTACATTACAGGCTTTAAATGCTCAATATGGGTTTTTTTAGTCAGATCCGATCTTTTGTACTGATAGTTCACATACAGTATATATTTGTAAGTAACGTGTATCTGACCCGACACCACTGAGGTCTGAAACTATGGGGTGCCGATTGTAAAATTCAGATCCAGTTTTATAGCTGATGTATTTTGAATATTTAGCTTCCTTTCCTCACATTTAACTCATTTTTCTTTCAATTCAGACAGAAATTCATGTAAAACATGTTCTACAATATATATATAATTGTTAAAAATGTGTATATTTAAAAGAAAATCAATCTAAATCTAAATGTTAAATCTCAATTTAGATTTAACATTTAGATAAACATGGCTGTTTTAGCATTTGGTTATGGCTTGAATATGAGCGTCTCCATAAAAATAAAAAATAAATAAAATAAAATTCCCTCATCTCTACATTGACCCCCATTACTGTTGTTGCTCTCATCCATGTTATTTTTTACCTCGCTGTGACGCGCCAACACTGAAATAGAATGACAGGCAATATGCACATGCACAAGTAAGAGCAGATGCATAGTCAAAAATAGGAAATGAATCAGATCTAGGTACACATATGCAAGATTTTATATTAAAAAATCTGATTTGGTTTGCTCACACGTAAGTGAAAAAAAAATCTTATCTAAGTCACTTGGAGGCCAACTTTGAATTTGGGCCACTTCAGCATGTTTTGTGAACATAACCTTTTTGCAATTTTTCTTTCAGCCTGTAAAAATGAAAGGGCTTGCACGCCCACATGGTAAACCTACACAGGTGAATCCAATTGTTTTGTATGATTAGACTCAGGACTGTGTGGGGGTTAAAACGATGCTTTGTTGCATTATAGTTATGGCAGTTTTCCAACTAGTCACAGGAGTAAAAACAATGCTACTGTTATTAATAATACCTGTTTTTCCTGCTATAACACATCAAAATATCTGCTTTGAAAAAAGTCTCAGTACATGCACACCAAGTAACATTTCTTATACATGTAGTATTTCTTAGCATTCTCCAACCTGAACCAGACAAATTGGCCAGAACAAGTGAAAACACCTGTGTGAGTGAGCCTTTAATCCTTTCCCAGTATATAAGACTAATAAATGCAATAAAACAGAGCACGTTTTATAAGTAGTAGCTCCATCCTGATTTAATCTACATTTTACGTTCCTTGCAGTCTTCAAGTTTGTTGTTGATGGTACATCCCTAAAAACAAAATAAGGAAAATAAATTATTAACCTTTGTGATTGAAGTCATAGATGTACGATGGGCAGGGGACCTTGCTAACCAGCCCAGGGGATCCATGGGGCCAACAAATAAGACCATCCCAGTCTGGAGGGCACACTTCGTCTGCAGCGAGCAAGAGAGAAAGTCATGATTTGAGCCTATAAATTCACATTGCACTGTAAATCATTTTTTGTGACAGTAATTGAACTCTAACCTCACTCTAGATAGATGAATTGTTAAATTCGATCCCCATAAGTTGCTAAAAGGGTAGTAACGATTGTTCCTGGGGTCCACACATAAAAATACAAACACTTACCAATAACATGCATAAACACTTAACAACAACACACAAAACCCAAAGCCCTCACACCCACCCAGCACCTCCCAGATCACCCATTATCCACACAAAACCCTTTCAACGTCAAAGCATTATTTCCAAACAATATAGTCAGATGATTTATTGCCTAGCTAACAACAACAATAAGACCAAGCAATATACAGTCATACACCAAACTAAAAGTGAAGGTCCATTCTCAAACTGGCAATAACTATTTCTTTACTAATTTCTTTTTTAATACATGCTTTGCTAATGAATTTTTTTAGGGAACATGGTAGCATATTCCATTGAGTGTTAGCTCTAGACAAACCTGTTCTCTACATTGTTCTAGGTGCAGGGACTAATACATGACTTTGTGTCACCTGTCTGGTAAACTTGTGTCTATCATTGATATGTGAGATCTTCGAGTGTTATCTTTTAGGCACATTTAACAGGACTAGGAGATTGC
The DNA here is from genome assembly GCF_963691925.1 of Scomber scombrus. Lineage (NCBI taxonomy): Eukaryota > Metazoa > Chordata > Actinopteri > Scombriformes > Scombridae > Scomber > Scomber scombrus. The sequence continues at coordinate 22,550,977 of NC_084982.1, read as the reverse complement.
TTAATAACTTTTAACCAGAAGAGAGCTTCATGCATGCCCTCTACACTCATCCTAGATGAACAGTGAAGAGCTACATGTAGGTTTCTTCTGCACAAATTGAAGCTTGTGCAAATCTTATTTAGTCACACTTCACCAAACTACTGAAAAATGGTCAAGATGAGACTGACTCAGCGATTGTATAACCTGTCTGACTGAGTGATTAGTCAGGAAACAGGCACACGTCCTGAACCTGCAGACACTGCAATAACCATTTTGGCTACAATCCTGTCAATACAGAAAGACCAGATAAGCTGTTCATCCAGGGCAAAAACCAAAAGCTTTGCTTCATGGATCTGCTCTAAAGCTATACACCTCATCGAGAGGAAGAGAAGCAACTCACTCCTCAATCCATGATTTGATCCAAAGATAATACACTTTTGGATACATTAATGCGAGGTAATTATGTTTTACCCAGTTGATACACATTCAATTTACTTTGCAGGACATCATTTAGTTAATTAAGACTGTTAGCAGATTTCTACAATGTAAAATCATCAGCGTACATCTTCAGAGATTACTTATTTAACACAAGGGGAAGATCATTGGTTAAAATTGAGAAGCGGAGAGACTTAAGGCAGCAACCTTGGGGACTTCCACACTCAGGCTTTCTTGCAGCTGAAAAGCACCGATTAAAGCACACACACTGCCTTCTTTTAGCTGTTAGAAATGTCTCATCCAGCTGACAACATTTGCACTGAAACCATAATGCCGAAGGTTTTTTTCAGTAGTATTTCATGGTCAATTAGATTGAAAGCAGCACTGAAATCAAGCAATCAAGCGCCATCTTTTTTTTTTTTTTTATCATCTATTTGACTCATTCATTTGTGTTAAGGCATTGACTGAGAAACAGTTTAAAATTTGAAAGAAGCTCATCTTTCCTTAAGTTTACCAAGAGCCGATACAGTAGGTCTGCTTTTCACCCTACTTAACGCGATCCTGCTGTTCTCAGATACTGGAATCTTTCTTTGATTGAGGGAAAACACTTTCCTTCAAGCTAAAGTTAGTTAAACGTAACATACCGGTTTACAAATGTAATCAGCTATAATTCTTATTAATTTACTATCAAGGTTATTCGATCCAGAGTGTTCATCATTTTTTACTGACATTAAAGGTTTGTTTTGTTTTGGTTTGGGTTTTTTTTTGCTTTAAACCTACATTGTTAAAAAAATATTCCATAATTTCCACCCATCATGCTTTACTTCATAAATCATGTTCTGGTAATAAGATCTTTTTTTTTTTTTTTACAGTTTTACCTTGTTTCTGAGTTCATAGTATTTATTCCATTGAACAGAGTCGAATGGAATTATTGAAGTACATTTTATTTCATCCCAGTGAGCCATTCAAGTTTTCCATTACTGATCGAGCCGCGGGGCCAAAGTACTTCTCACAATGAATTTTTGTATTTTTTATTGGTGCACGCGTGTCAACAACATTCTGTAACTTCTCCAAGAACAAGCATAGTGCAATATCTCTGTCCCACTGTAGATTTGTTTTCATAACATTAATACATTTTTCTTCGCAAAAGGATTCATAACCCTGTATATATTTATACTGTATTGTCCTTGTATTGTCTTGTGTTTTATTTATTTTATTTTTTGATGTGGACCTGCAGATGTGTCCATATATATGGCTTCATTTAACATTTTTTATAAGATCTTTGCAGCACAATCCTTGGCCCAGCCTTCAGTACTTTACTTTTTCTTGCTATAGCTACTATACTGTGTTCACTAAAACCAACTGTGATGGATATGGCCTGAGAGAAAAGTTTACTGTGTGATTCGGTGCATTTGAGTTCATCCTGGTAGGCAAGTTCATCATCTGAGTGCAATTACATACATTTATTAGAACTAGTAATCTCTTTTTCAGAGCATAGGAGGAAGAAAGCCTGTAAATGTGCAGGTCCCCCAGAAAGTACAACTCACTGTCTGCATCTGTAGCTCTTTGAAGCACAGCACATATATCATCAGTGTATTGTACATTAGAGCAAAGGGCTCTATAAGAACAACCAATAAGTACTAGTTTGATACTATGAGGTGGGTGAAATTGAAGATAAAGGGCTTCTATAACTGGATTCATCAGGTCATTACTGACCTAACTGTGATGTGGCAACACCACCCCCATAATGTATGTCTGTATGGCTACCTCAGACTCATTATCTGAGATATCTAAATGTGTTTCTTAATTACCTCTCTAAACTTGTGATGTATATTCACTGCACTTGCCCCTTGTTTGTAAATTAATCTTAAAACATACCTTTCCTGATTATCTTATACAGGGAAGTAAATTAAACCATGCAATACACATCATTAGTCACTTATTTGCAGATGATTTCTCATACAATATACTAAAACACTTTAATATTTTAACATATTGTATATCCTACATTGTTTTTTCAAGCACCCATTCCTTCATCTTTTGCCAACATAAGTTAATAACAAAAACCTTTGAAACAGAGCAGTTTTATCTATAGTTAGCCTATGTAGAGAGTCAGAATCACTTGAAAAACTCGAGCCAAAATGTGACTCATATCCACTCTGCTCTGCCCACAAAATGACTGTGCTTGTGCAAGGAAAGCATTTTAAAGTGCCATTATAAAAAACAATGGTCTTTCCATTCAGTCTTGATATTAAAGATCACATGATTTGCGTCCTACATCATAGTAATTGGCCAGTAAAACATTGTTTAACCTTTTGCAAAAATGTAACACTACATCACTTCATTTTGTACCTGTGGTCCCCGGGTCGATGTTGGAGAGGTTCTGGTAGCACTGCAGTTTGATTTCATAAAGGATGTACATCTGCTCCTGTGCAGAGAGAGGACCATCAAACCCCATCTGTGGAGCACAACAAACAAGATCAGATCTGTGACCCTGCGTCTACATGTCCAAGTCACCTGTCGCCTGTAATTAGGTTTTCAAAAACATTGGGGGCACTTTGTCGTTTACCATCTGCTGTGAGCCAGGCCAACATTTGTGGCTAACAAGTACAAGTACAAAAACAATAACAGAACCTGTAATTAACAACCTTTAATTGCACATTTCTCGTGTCTCCATTCATTTAGTGTTTTGTTTTCAGTTTAGGATTTAAAACTATGTAATGAATTTAATATTTACAGGGAGGATTCTTGATGTTCATGCTTTCATTTATTTGTCGCTCAGTTAATCTTAATTGGCTACCTTTTCATTTACGTTAAATGATGCTAGTAAAATACGTCCAATGTCCTGTCCTCGTGTATACAACCATTTTGTTTTCTGTCTCACAGGGTTTCTTGTGTGACTTTCTGAATTAAAAATCAGGAAAAAAATAAATAAATGAAGAAGGTAAATTATTGGATGCCAAAGCCCCAATAAAAAAGGGTCTGCTCCATAGCCCTTATTGTGCCAACATTTACTTTCTACTCTACCATCAGGCCAAATTTACTCTGTGGTTTTTAACTTGTCTAGCCTTCCACATATTGATTAACAATTTATATAATTCTAATTAGTTATTCAAGTCAGTTAATCAGTATCATGAGCTTTGTTAAAAATAGTTTTTACTTCTTAAAAAAAGCTGATCCATTCATGTCTTATGCATGAAAGGAAGCTCTGTAGCTAATGCCTTTGCTGAGCAAAGATTTTTAAATTTCCTAAATGATTTATTGTTTGTGATTGATGAAGCTCATCTTGTGTGGTGGTTTCTTGGTTCGGAAATGAAAACATTTTCTATAAGGATTTTCCATCATCTAGGCAACAGGAAATATATTACAGAAGTGCAAAGTCAAAGGCAACTGGGCCTGCCATTTTAGTCTTTAATACATTTTTTGCAATTCATTTTATAATTGATTGCTCACTGTTTTATTTCAAATGAGAGTCACTATGCAGTCAGCTGTTGTGAAATTTAAAAGACCACCTGCGTCTGTGTCAACCCCAATCTATCAAACCACAGTTTAAAAGAGTAAGGAAAAACAGAGTCTTTAAATAAAGTTTCTTTTTTCATGATTGACAGTCTTCTAAATCAATGTGTCTAATCAATCAAGCCTCAATTTAAAAAGGTGTTGAAAAAACTGTCCTTTCATTTAAAAAACAAATTATTTATTAAATATTCAGAGTCAGTAAAGTTAGCTTTGATTATACAACTTCCTGGGATTTCCCTGTCCATCTAAAATGGTTTGTATTAATGAGGACACAAGATGAACTCAGCGGCCCCCATTAGGAAGATGACGTCAGTCCTGCTCTTGTCCACATTCTGACTGAACCATAAAAACCTTCCACTGTCTCATAAGGGAAACAACCAACATAATACACTCTATTCTAAATAAAGATGAGTTTTGTTATAGTTGGCCAGAGTCATTAAGGTTCATCCTCTGAGGACACTAAAGGTTTTTAATAGTCTTTAATATAGGAATCTGAACAAAAGAGATGGATCGACCAAAGCACCTTGCAATGCCTAAAGCCATGCTGCTACCATAGTAACTAAAAAAATAAGAACGGTAAATGCAAATTCCCTACACCTTAGTTTCTGATGCATTCTGCATTTATTCAGTGTTCAGACTCTTCCTCTCCCTGTCTATAATTGTATCTGTGATAAAAGTGAATGGGGGAAACAATAGATCATGAAAACAAAAATCCTTCTAATCAATGAAGAAGTTGTTTATGGTTCTTTTGTTGATCATAATTAACACACATCAACTATTTTTAACTGGATGCGGAAGATTTAAAAAAAAAAAATGCATAAAGTGTAAAATTGTCCACTGATCCACTTGCATTTTACACTTTATTGTGTCTCCACTCTAGTATAAAACAGCAGTGACGTTGTGATGCAGTATCAAAGCAGTCTTATCAGCCGCAGCGTCCGATCACTAACAGATTTCCAATAGGGTCGTATTTGCCCATAAAAGACTTCCATGAAGGCTGGTCTCATTTATCCTTGCACAAACCTCCTTGGGGATCTCTCCTTGCACTTCGATCTTTGGTCTTAATAGTGATGGACTTTTAACTGTCCTGCCTGATCAGCTGACCAATCAATAAACACATTCAATCAAAGGGGAGCTGCCATCCAGTTAACACGTAGGATACATCTGTGCTTCCTCGCTCTAAGCTCCAACAGGAGCCTCCTCTTGCCTCACTCCTCATCTCTTCCAGGTGCATTTAAGGGATTGGAAGATCCTCCATGATGATGGAGGGGGATCTGTCTCTAGGTTAGCATAATGAAGAGTACCCACTGTCTCACAACTTCATGACACCATCATGGTTATTTCCTTAGACTTTCAGGACTACAGTTAAAAAAACAGTAATACTACCCTTGATTTGTAAAATCCCCTTCTAAAGCATACGAGAAGACATTGTAAATTAATCAGGCAAGACCAATTACATGTACGACAACATGGCAACTCTCTTTTTCAGGATATAAGCCTGACTAGAACTTGTTAAATCCATGGTTCGTCTGGTTTTCTATGCCTTGCTTCTCATCATCACTGACAGCAGTAACTTTATTCTAGTACTTCCTGTTATCTCAGGTGTAAATGATCTCATATAGATGAGTGTGTTTCCTTTGAAGTCCAATCAACAGTGAGATCCACTTCTCTTCTTTTAATCACCTTTTTTTTTTCTTCTTCACACAAGACGACGTTGTGAAGCTGCCTATTGATAATAAGCCCTTCGATTTTTGAATACCCTAGCACTTGATTTACAGTATACCTTGAGAGTTGGCGAGAGCAGCCAGTGCAAAATGACTCACAGGCAAGAAACAAGGTTTGGAGTGGAACTGATAATAAGCAGGAATAGCACTTCAGTGGAAGCCATAGCATCAAAGGACAAAAGGAAAGACAACTGCATATGCACTTCTTGTAATAGATGGAGGTAGAACCCAGTTGCAGCACAAGAACACAGGGAAGAATGCTGACATGTTTATCGGGGGCAGATAAACACCAGACAAGGCGGGAAGGTTAGAGGCAGGCAGAGTCGGCAACGGGAGATCAGTCCAAAGAAATGAGTGCTGGAGAGTCTTGCATCAGGGGCGAAGAACAAGTTGGCAATGTGTGATTGAGCAGAACGGGCTTATAAGGTGGCTTTAGTGAATTTATCTAAGGTTAGTGAGAAGGAGTTAAGGGCAACTCAGATCTGATATGTGCACTGGAGGGGTTGAATGGGACAGTTGAGAAGGTTAGAGAAGATGGGAGAGTTAATTTATGAATAGGATGAACAAAGGTTTGGAGGATATAAAGGTATGGCAGCAACAGGAGATCGATGGGCTCATTCAAGAGAGGTGGCAACTTAAGGCATTTACAGACCTGTGCTTTAAAAGAAACGGAAATAGGCCAGCAAGGTCCCTGAGCTTAATAGTACATATTAAAAAAATATATAAAAATGTTCCAACTGTGGTTTTTGTGAAGCCACATTTGATCTTGGCAAAGGGCAGGAGGGATTTTTATTTCTAACGAAGAACCTACAATTTCAATCAGTGTACAGGCACAGAGGTTGTCTAGTGGACCACACGAGCATGGTCTGGCATCAAATTCAGTCAGAAAAGAGGGGGAAGGAGAGCTTGCATGTGGTATTCTTAGATTTAGAAATCAGAAGTAGAACAGCACTCCACTTCAAATGTTTATTCATGCATTACACAGTCGTTTTGATGTTGCCAGTTTGATACTTGCCTTTGAGGATTGGAGGGCTGCCTCGGCCATGTAGTTCTTGTGAGTGAAATTACACTTACAACACATATAATCAAGTATGAACAACCTTTAGAAATCAGAAGTAGGTCTCAGGGGAACAACCTGTTATCTTATGGTCTTAGTCCTTAAGGCCAATGTCAGTACAACTGTTTTGCCCCGTTTTCATCTCAGACAATAAACCACTGATTATGAACATAATCCTGTTACCCAATAACTATTTTTGTCATTACCTGCAAACAATGCACTACATCCAGGATTCAGTCTTTCACTGGCTTCTTGTTATCTTTGTTTAATGCAGAATAAAGTTTAATCTGACTTCGCTCAAATCTTTATTCAATAGCAGATAACTCCATGTGAGTTGATGTGACTTCAAAAGCAAATACGAATACAATATATAAGACCCAAAAAATTGAACTCAATAAAAGTTTAAAATATGCACTACTTGAAAAAGAAAGAAAAAACAGACATCTGAATAAATGTATTAATTCTGGAGACCTCAACTGAGATCAGTCAGACTTTCTGTTTATAATGTTGGTCAGAATGGGCAGAGTCTTGAGTGTGTTTGAACATGTTTGCACCAAATTATTGATGAATATTAATTCCTTTGTTTGAGGATTTTAAGACTTTGACTTGAGATTGTAAAATTCTACGCTGGGAAATTAAGTTTTGAATTTTAAATGCAAAATTCACATTTCAGAGCCACAATTGTAGGGACTGGATACACTTTTTTTCAAATACAAACTGAACCTAACTTTAACTTCATAATTAAAGAAAACGTTTCTTGATTTAACAAATTCAGTGTTAATTTATTAATGTCAAACACTTTCTTTAAAGTTTTATTTCTCTTTTGATTGCTTGCAAAGGTTGTTTTCATGTTTAATCAGAGCAAAAGAAACTTGTGTTGGATTTGCAAGAGACGCAGACACAGACAGCGAAGTGATGAACAGGGGAGCAAAAGTGAGGTGGGTGGGTGGAGAAACTAAACAATGTCTTCATTTCTCACATTTTCAGAAAGAACTGGATCTCCTCCCTGCTTTAGATGCACATCAAGACGCCAACTCCCACCAACTGCTATCCCTGTTGACATTGATCTCCCTACCCACCTATACCTGGAGATCCCAGTACGGGTGGAGACAGCTGCAATGGGACCCAACACACCAAGCCAGGCATCCGCTCCGCCTCCATATCAGCAGCACTGAGTGTCATAAACATATGGAGGAACTCTGTGACAGACTTATAATAACTTTCCCAGTCACCATGAGATGGGGAGCAATAAAAGACTGTAAACGACAACCTGGTGAAACAGTGGCCGATTATCTGCACAGATTTAAAGAACATTGCACAGGCTGGGACAGGGGTCACCTGTCTCTAATCCAAGATCACGCTATCCATGCTGAGCACACATGCCAGATGTACAAGAACACCAGATGTACAATGAAATAGATCATGGGTGGCTCAGTGTCCACAAGATTGCTGGTGAGAGGTTAAAGAAGAAGGAACTCAATTTTCAGCTTGAATGAAAACATACAGATACCCATTTCAGAGCACTTTTGTGGGAAAACGAACATCTAGCACAAATAACAGAAGGGTTAGGAAACCTTTCTCAGTTAAACATTGACATACCAGAGTTGCAAGAACTACCACAAAAGCTATGGGCTAAAGATAAATGTGATGTGGGATTCGTTAAAGGTGCCAAGCCTATCCATGTGACACAGAAAAGCACATATTATGTCCAGCACAATACCCACTCAAACCAGAGGCGGTTGAAGGGATAACACCAGCTTGCTAGCCCATTAAAATCCAGTCATTGTTACATTCATCAGTAAGAACACCAGAAAAAGGTCAGTAAATGCAGTGTCCCAGCACACCCAGGCTCTCAGTTTTGGTTTGCTTTCACATTTACCGGTAAATCTTGAGACTTGGTTCAGGTTCTTGATGAGGGTTTGCGTCCCCCTGTATTTACTCTGAGGCCTGGACTGATTGCACTTACCAGCAGGAAACGTATGAGTACAGTATGACGATTTGATGATCTATTCACCAACAAAAAAGGCATGTGAAGTTGACACAGTAGCTTTATTGCCACAAGGCCCTGCTCTGTCCAGGAAAATGCAACTTTCTTTGGTCAAGACTTTTCTTTTTAAAGTGGTAAAACACTGAACTCAAAACAAGTGGAAGCCATCCTTAAAATTCCTAAAACCACTTACCAAAAACTTTTTTTTAGAGATGACAAAGCTGCTGTAGACAGTGGATGTGTGATTATGTATCCCTGGAGGCTCCACCTGACTGAAACCAACTGACGATGTGACGCTGACACAGTATCCATTCGACTGAAACAGACTCTGACTGCCACTCCTACGATGAGTCTACTTGACCCAAACAGAAAATTTATACAGACTATAGATAAGAAAGTAAAGGACATTTTATGATGTCTGTATTGCTAGAAGAATTTGGCAGAAAACAACCGGTAGCATATTGTTCATAAAATTAGACAGTGTAGCATCAGGTCTGCCTTTCGGTCTGAGCAGATAAGCAGCAGGGAGAGTGATAATTGCTTCGTGTGATATTTTGGGATCTCAGTCAGTCTGGTGGAGCAATAAAAAAACAGCATGTTAATCAGATTTTTTTCTTTGCCTCGTGTAAAACTTTATACAGCACTAAACAATGCTACTCTGCTCCCCACCAAAGCTCCCAGACCATCTCACTTCACAAGCATGTATATGCTTTGACCAGAACTTGCATTTCAGCAGAAAGAAAAACATTAACTCCTTTTATTGATCTGGTTTCACTAGATAACGTTAGAGCAGATGCAGCAGCCAAACGTGCAGTGATTTTAACCACGTCCTCTTTACAGATGCAAAAACAACACCTGAAATCCCTGCAGCAGGTCTGACAGACTTTTACGGCAGAGCAGTGAAAATTGACAGGAAGGAAAAAAAACAAGATGTCATCTAGAAACGCCCAAAAGCAGATCCATGCCTACTTAAATATTTATGTTAAATTGACACTTGGTGTGGATCATGTGTCAATGCTGGCAGAGGTAAACATACATTTGTTCGCAAAAGGACTCTCAAATTATCCAAAATGTGTGTTTTCAGTTGTGTTATTGTTTTTAATGCTATCTAATGTAATTAATGCCAGAAAGACCATTTACTGCATTCTGAAGGTCAAAAGATCAAAAAACGCTTATATGAAGATGATGCTTTAATTTCATGAAAAGATCAAGCAGGACTCACAAAGATGACAGCTCTACCATTTGTGTTAATGGCCCTGAGGTTAAGGACCAAAACAAGTTTGTCATCATATGAAATACTCACTGGCAGATCTATTAACACAGGAATGGCTCTCCCCTGAGAAAAGCAAGTCAATTGTTCAAACCTCCTGGGAGATGTAATGCTTAATTGCTGTGTGCACTTAAACCAAAATGTTAAGCTCTAGTCATACACAGGTGAAAGCAGCACTCCCGCAGGAGATGGAGGGCCAGCTGCATAATCTGCAGAAACCAGGAGACTGGGTGCTGCCAAAGCACATGAAAAGGAGGCACTGAAGCCTAGATAGATGGGACCCCATCAGGTGAGAGGAGTTTTTCTGTGGACTGCAAGAGATGGGTGAAATTTGTAGCAGGGGGCTTGACTAGTGTGTGAACGCGATTTACATAGTAGTTATCATTTGATGTATTTCTTGTATATATTATATGTTTTATAAATGTTGTTTTCAAACTCAATGATATGCTGTCATTCAATGCCTGCTCCACATATCAACCTGCTGTCAACTCTATGCTATCCATCTAGCAGAGAGTTAGTTTATATTGCATTATTTGATGCCTTGATATGCCTTGACTTGACAAATATTTAGAGGAGTGCTGTTTGTTCTCAATTCAATATGATAGAAATGTCACAGTGTTACTGTGGAAGACAAGTTTGTGAAGAAATCTTACTCCTAGGCGAGCTGAACTGTCTGAGGGGTTGTTTACTGACCTTTCGGGTCAACTGCAAATCTGTGGAGACATCCCTCCCTTCGCTGACCATCAGGTGTCTGTGAAACCATCGCATGATCATATCCATTTGTAAGAAGGCATAACAGCTTGTGGAAGTCTCCTTTTAGGGACCTGACTGTTTTTAACCTTGCTCCTTTGGAGGTACAAAACTGTCTGGTTTGTGTTTGCAATCTTTAGAGAAAGGGCTGGCTGAACAATATACTTTCTCTCCATAAATACAAGATAACTGTATCCTTGTATTGTGTTTTCCTATACGGATATTGGTATAATGGTTAGTGATTGTGTCATTGATTGTAGAGTGTTTGCAACTTCTTTGACAATTAACTTTGTTTTATGTATTTTTTATGTCTTTGTACCTTGTAAAACTTTCCACAACAGTTGTAGTTGTCCAAAATCACACAGAACCACAGGGGATGTCAAAACAAGACATTGTCAGCAAGATGGCAGATTGTGTATAAAAAAAACAACAGTAGAATAACCTTTAAACTGAAGCTGCCAACAACAAAAGCTGATGTTGGAGAGAAAAAGTCAAAGATATGCGGAGGCTCTTGGGTGTAGTGACAACCAAGGTCATCAAAATCGGCACCCTGGGTGCCGTGGGTGTTAACAGTGAAAGCAGCCACCGGGAGCTGGGCTGGGCTGGTCTCCTTCCGGGACCTGAGGGCAGCTCAACTACAGCTCTACATCGTCAACTCAGACCTGACGTTCTGTTTACCAACATTCCTGGAGAAGCAGTGCGACATGTGATCAGCGCTGTTCAGTGCCCCCGAGGTGTCGCAGCAGGAAATGGACACCCTGTGCAGACTACCAGTTACAGGTTTACCTCAGCAAGGCTCTGGATATCTGTGACTGGAAGATCCTCTCAGAAGTGCTTTTCCCTGAAAGCAACAACAGTGAGGAGTACTTTGAAAGCCAGAGTGAGCTGAGGCAGAAAGGCTACGAACAAACGCTGGAGAGAGCCAAAAGACACATGCAAGATATGAATAACTAATCTACACTGTAAGACACTAGGATAAGACAACTTTTTGTACATGAAGATGTGAGTTTATAAACATACATATAAACTCTTAAAAAGGACAAGTTCACAATTTTTCAAGTCTGTCTTAAAACAATAGTCTATGCCCACGTTAACATTAAAATAGGTTTTTCTTGCCATTATCATTCCTCCTGTTGATACGGGCCATCAGCAGCTCCTTACAATGTATATCTGGAACCTATTATGTAATATCTGAACCTTCTTCTCACACGTGGCCCCTTCTGTTGTTATGTCAGGAGATGTGCTGAACTGGAACGTATTTTCAGGGGCATGATGAAGGACCTATTTAACTCCACCTAAACTCCTGTTGCAATCAGTTTAATTCTTATACAACAACTGTTAAGGCTACCAGGGATGTGGACTGAGAAGAAGACTACAAGGAAAAAAGTTTTGAACTAAATGCTCCAACCAGCAACATACATAATTTGACCTTTTTATACAATAAAATATGTATGCATTTTCATACAATGTGGAAAAGTTTTGAACCAGAGAGCGAACGGCTGCCACAAACCAGATAGAAGAAAGAGCAATAACAAATGGCCCTAGCTCTGACAAAGAGTCTGTTTTCCTGCTGCACCTGGTAACCCAAAAATACTGTGATACTCCAGCATTAAAAGTGTTTCTAAAGATTTATTTGGAGGGGACTTTCTTTTTCATAACAGGCATGAATGATATACACTGGTCTAGGTAAAGTGAGTATTGATAACATAAACAACCCTGAAGCACCCACTTGCTTTGAAGAACATTGACTTGAAGGTGTTATTAAAATAACTGAGTTTAAAGTGGGGCACTATACTATTTGGTCCCCTCATAGAATTGAGAGAGTTACTAGAAGCCATTACAATTTAGAAAATACAGATTGAGTCAACTCTTAGGTTATATAAATCAGAGTCACAGCTAAAATAGAAGAACAGATAAGAACATTTCTGCTTTAACACTGACTTGTAATATTGTGAGGCTTGACCTCCACCCCATCGTAGACTGGATTCCACCATATCATGATGAAGATGGTCTTGGCACACAGCTGGAGTGACCTCACTCGGTCAAGTCCCAGACATAGTAGGGTAACCCCTATCCTTTGAGTGCACAATTTTATGGTTGATTAAGAATTGTTAAAAAAAAAAAAAAGGGGGAGAGACTGTAGGGGAAATTACACATTCAACACATATAATCAAGTCTGAACATCTTTTATTGCATGTCTGCTTATACAGTGAATTGTTACTATGTAATCATGTTTAATATTCTCTGTGTGATTATTCAGTCTTAAGCATGTACTCTTTAACTGAGAGAGCTTCTGCTGGGAAAGATGTCTTAGTGATTGAGAATGTGGACAAAGAATTACTAATTCAGAGAAGCCAAGGCTATAGGTGCAGATAAGAGAAAGAAAGGGGGGAAGTTGTCCAGTCTGCTGCTCCAAGCAGATGCAAAATGTATCAAAGGCCTCTCAGCAGCTACAGAAAGCTCCCAAGGAAATTGAAATATGATAAGTTACAATGGACTGGCTGTAGTTTTTAATTACTTTTGAGTCTAACATAGATACTGAGGCTGTGTGCACATGTGATGCTCTGTGCTCTGGTAAAGTTTGACAATATTGTAAGAAATCTTCGTCCCTTTCCTGTCTGTCAAAGTGGAACTGCAAAATTGCCATGACACCCTGTATGGAAATGGGATTTTATAACTGTCTATGACCACTTTAACAGAAGTGTTTAAATGTGAAAAGGCAAGGCCGGAGATAACACTTTTGGGTTCTAGGAAAACAGCAGTACGGATTACAGCGCCAACAATCTCAGCAGAGAGGAAGAGGAGCCAAGGGAGGCAGTTTTACAGTTTCAGGCAGCACTTACACATTGTAGGGCATGTACAGCATGACAGCATGAGCAGTAGTCATAAGGAAACTGGTTGTAGAGGAGATTCAGAGGCAAGAGGAGGCTGCAACATGTGCACAAACTCTCTCTCAGGCAAAGCATAGTCAGCAGGTGAAATGAAAAATGTAGAAATGAAGATACGTACTTTGAGGGAAATGTGGGGAATGAAGTGAGGCATGATTAGATTCACACTAGGAGCAATTTATAATGGGCTTCTATCTCCCTTAAATCTTAAAAAACGGAGAGGCAAAGACCCAGTGTGTAATGTGTGTTCAGGTGTAGCCCCACTTCAGCATTTTGTCTCCAGGTGTATTGCTGACTGTGCTGAAGTGGTGAAACAGTAGCCATGGAGAGCAAGCACTTAGAAGTAAACTCATTAGACTTAAAAAGGACAAAATAATTTTGTTTGTTTGCGAGGGTGAACGGGTCTGGCATTCAGCATTTTGAACAGGTATGATGCAGGGCAGTTAATGCAGGGAGACTGGAAAAGGAGAGGTTTAGGACTACAGCTTGTTGTTTCTCAGGAGATCGCAACCATTATCTTGTGTTATGGCCAGAAACATAGTGTGTTGTGTATTTTGCGGAGCTGACAGTACCATGGGAGGATGCGATAGAAATTGCAGAATACAAATGACACAAAATAGGAGGGAAAAGCTGTGAGGAGTTGACAGCGGATGTAGAGGAGCGTGGTTAGAAACCTAATGTTCACCCAATGGAAGTCAGCTTTAATGGTTTTGTTTGCAGATAAGTTTCCCCCCTGTTAACTAAACTGGTATCAGACAGCAGAGCCTAAAGCAGAAAAAAATTAATAAATACTGATACAGATATTGAAGTCAGCTCTAGTGGATGGCTGTGGGTTGTTAGAAGAAAGGTGAGTGATTGGGGAAAGGACAGGTAAGTGTGGAATCTTAAATATATTATGCTAACCGGTGACGTTATAATTACTATTGCCAAGTCGAGGTAGCTGAAAGGCTTTGTTGGTTTAAGCTTGTTCAATTAATGATGGCAGCTGCTAGCTCAGTTAGTCTGGCATATTGTGAAATGTTGCTAGTCAGTTTGTTGTTAGTCGATGATGTTAGCCAGTATGCATGCTCAGTGGCGCAAAAAGTGGGTATGCACTATATGCGGCGCATAGGGGCGCCACAATTGAGGGGGCGCCAAAGCGATGGGGGGAAAATTATTTCGAGTAGGTATTTTCTGTATTTAACAGCGTTTGTGCATGTGTAGTAAATGATATGATCAATAACAGAGGCACGTCACTGATTAGGCGCCCCTCCGCCTCCCCTCCGTTCACCTCTCCACACTACAGGCGCTCCGGTGCGCGCCCCCTCGAGCATGCGCTGGAGCAGGAGTGTTGTCATTTGATGACAGGAACCTAATAACATGGAGAGGCAGAAAATAAAGCTCTTGGGGTCACAAAACAGAAAACGGAAGAGGGAGAAAGAGAAGGATTTCATAGGGATGAAAAAAAGCTTTTCAAAGTGTTTTAAAGACAGTAGGTAAGTTATGTCAGTGTATCAAGAGGAGGCTTGTAAATATTCAGGTTAGCTAAAGCTACTAATAAAACGACAGGTTACTGTTGTCTTGCAACTGTACTGATCAGTATTTACAATATAACAGATCATGAACAAGAACTTGTTTGTGGTTATTTTGTTGTTCAGACAGTTATCTTTTTTTTTAACTATGGTGAATCATAAAACAGATACATTATAGAACTTTGGAGTGATACACTTGAGTTTAATGTCTCCACTCGGATATAACACTACAGTGCTGTTGTGATGTATCTGATCAGTCTGATCAGATGCAGCGTCCAATCAGTAACTGATATCCAAGAAGGATATCATTTAAAATTAATATTTCATGTTTTTTATATGTGGTTTGACTGCTGTATTTTTGAAACCTCCTTAACACAAAGTTCATGTTATTCAGGTGTGAGGATGGAAAGAAAGAATCAGGACACACAGGGGAAGGCGACAGGTTGGTCTAATATTAGGTGGAAGTGTAGGGACAGCCACTTGATACCAAGTGATTCATTTCTAAATATTATTTATATTGAAAAATTGCATTAGCAAGATGTGTAATTTATTCAAAGCTATTAAATAATGCTTGTTTGACAATATGACTTAGTGGAGAAGAACACAGGCAAGGGGTGAAGGAGACAGACATGAGGTCGGTGATGACATCTGCTATAGAAAAGACCAGTGATGACATCAGGTACACTCACAGAAATCATTCATAAGATTTATGTATTACAATTGCATATAAAATTTCCATCCATTTGAATTACTTAGATTTAACATAAACAGGCCAATAAACTTTATGTGCTACATATTTGTCAGTCAAATGTAAATGAAACAATTAAGAATGAGATGTATGTAATAATACTAATAAATCCAATCATAATGTGATGTCGTCTTAACCCTTAAAGAGTCATTGGAAAAAAATTCAGGCGGGGGTGCCGGGTGGGTGGGGGGGCGCCTGCAATGTATCTGCATACCCCTCAGAAAGTAGGTAGTTGCGCCCCTGTGCATGCTTCATTGTAGTTGACGAAGCAGCATGCTAATGAGCTTAGCATGCTAATTAGTATATGTCATTTGAGCCAATGTAGATATAAGATGACTCACAGCGCTGACTTTCTACTCTTTGCTTTGGTGAGGGTAGGCTTCAAGGACAGTTTAAAGCTGAATTAAAACAGTGAAAGGTGTGTAAAGCCGATAAAATTAATAGCTAATTGTCGGACTAGTGGAGCCATACAAGCAGGGATGACTACTACTGAGCAGGTGATGGCATTCAGATTAAACTACCTATCAGTCCAGTTTGGTCGGCTGAGATAGATTAGCCTAAGGAGATGGAAAACATATGATCGGGTCAAGCTGCCCAGTGTCTGCTCTTTGCTTGGGTCAAAAGCAGCTCTCAGGTATGTATGTGTATGTAGGTCAGGGTTAGAAAATAGTGCCTCATGTCAGGGGACTCTGTAGATTTATGATGGCACATCCCACTGCAGAGCCTAATAATACATAAAAACATCATTTAACGTGAACACTAAGCCTCCATAGAAATGTTAACCCAAACTTTTGGCTGCTGGCAACCTTTGTATTATCTCAAGAAGCAATTACATACAGAGAGACTTTTATAGAGGGTTTTACCCTTTGATTTTCCAATCATTCTTTTATAACTCAGCAAGGCTCTCCTTCTCAAATTTTAATAATGAACTAATGATATTAAATCTCTAAAGAGCAACATGGCTGGTTGCATAATGACAGCTGTTCGGGCTGTTGGACAACCTTGCCAGTGCAACACACAATCTGCAAAACTGCACATTTTCTCTTGTTTGTTAATTGACAGGTCGACTGGCTGGTGGAGCTGACAGGCGGTTGATATGAAAACAGCTGGTGGTAGGTAATAGGTGAGTTTTGTAAGAGTGGAAATGAGGCTTGGGCATGTGTGACCAGTTCCACAATGACAGATGTATAAAAACAGATCCATACATATGCACAGCTTTATAAATCTGATAACAAGAATGAATGTGCGTATTTCTGGCTTTGTGAATGCATAAAGGTTTAGTCATAAATCTAGTTATATGGAGTTATATGGATCTGGCCCATGGTGTTACAGACCAGACACTATAGGAGCGTCAATGATTCTGCTGTTACTGCTGGCAGAGAAGACTATTCTACAAAATGACTCATACTTCCTCAAACCTTACCATCTGAATCATAGGGCAAATACCTCAGTGACACTGTAACGTAGAGGAAGGATAGATAGAATATGGAGAATTACACATTATATATGTCCATACATAGTGGTTCTTTACAGCTTTACTGTTTAATCCTCAAAGTGAACATAATGTTCATATGCAAATCCCAGCTTTTCCACTGAATATTCTCCCAAAATATATGAGACAAAAGGACATTTCTTCTAATATTAGGCTTTTTTTTTTAAACCCTCTATTGCATTTTTTTTTATTAAAAAATATATACATGATATCACAAGACGTGAAATGAGGAGTTGTTATTTAAATCCAAATAACTATATATACATTCCTGGTGGATGTTTGTCAAAATGGTTGTTTTCTCCTTATTCCACCTGTCAAATGTACCATAGAAAACCTTGCCAGTACCCTTATAGCACATTGTTGCCCTGAGGCAACAAAACAATATCTTGTTGGGGGAGATTTTATGATGGACAAATTTCCAGGGACCCCCGACCTCCCAAAACTAAACCATTCAATCAATAATTCGGGGTTTTCCTCTAAAATAAAAATCCATGCTGTAGAGGATTAAGAAGCAGAAGATGGGAATTTTGTTGTGCACAAACACTTTAACTCCGGCAAAGACAGCAAGTGCTGGTGTCACAACTGCTTAAAATAAACAAGTGCACAAATAATGTTGCCTTACCTGTGCGTAAACACAAGTCCTACACAGGAAAAAGTTTAATATCCACAGGGATAAGTTCATAGTTCGTCTGTCAACCTGCATCTCCAAACAGTGTAAAAAATAACACTTCACGTTCATTCAGATTCAAGCAACCTCCTCATGCTTGTGATAAACATCCTCTCTGTTGTCGGCGCCTCGCTGGGTAACAGGTTCACATGAATGGAAAGTTTCATCGCAAGTTGTGATCCAAAACTGAGCTGCCCAGCGCAGTTTCACGAATGCGGCAGTGTCACGAATGCAGCACCGGACTTCATCAGATTACAAATCCCACAGGGAATTCCTATTCAGATCCTGTTGTTGCACACTCAGAAATCATAGAGTCATATGCCGCTGCGCAGGAAGAGTCCCGCACGCACTGGCACTAGAGATGTCCATCTGTGATGTGGCTCGCAGTTAGAAGCGCTCGACCTGGGCTCAGAGAGGGTGGGGGGGTGAGAGGTGATCTGTGCGAGCTTCGCGTTCAAGTATCATAATGAAATCCTCTCAGCCATTGCGCGCGCTCTAACACGGAGCTGGTGCGTAAACGTTCTCTCTGCCTGCTCTGTAACCCCATGTGATTTGTGACTGAGATGCCCCCACCAACCCTTCGCTCGCGCATTAGTTCATGGCACGTGCTGTTGGGGTTCATGACACACAGACTCCAACATATGTTCAATATAAAATAAAACAAAAAGTTTTGTTGTTGGTATCTCTTTTCAAAGGTGATATGAGAATAAGAATAAGTAAATATGAGAATAAGTGTAACACCTTAAAGTTCAGCTTCGACTCACCTGTAACAGTAAACTCTAACATATGTTTATGAATTTTAACTTATATCGACATTAGGGGGAAATGCATTATGATAAGAAATAGTTAAAGACTAATAATTATGAGAACTAAAACTAAAAAACTATGACTTTTCTTCTTTCCAGTATATTCTGATGATTTTATATGATTTTTTTTAATATCAAAATGTATAGTGAAGAATCTATATAAGGAGTGTTTGAATTGTGATATCTCAAAAACTATAAGTGCTAAAGTATTATACTTCATGGACAGGTGTCCTATGTAGAAATGCTTAACATATTAAAACAAGGTACCAATTGCGCCACCGTGTGGTGAGTTATTACGTATTTTACGTTTTGGCGAATAATTCATGAACTATGAGGCGTGGCAGAACAGTATTTTCACAATGTTTCTTAGTTGTAGCTGATTCTACCGATTTCGGCCACACACATTTGCGCCTTGAAAAATGTTCCACTGTTTTGGAAATCACATTTTTTGCTTCTTTTAGCACACGTTTGATCAATTCTTCACCAAACTTGGTACATATCATAATTAAATTATCCCGAATAAAACTAATGAGTTCATTTTTGCGTATCACTTACTGTTTGTCTGTAATTGGTTACAAAAATTGGGTCATAACTCCTCAATGCTTAATTTGATTGCAGCCAAATTTGAGGACATTCCCTCAAGTGTGAAACATTTAATACAGTTCTACCCACAGGGGGCGCTACTGTAATATTATAGTATGATATTTCTACAATTCTGTTATCTTTAATAAAATGAAGTTAATATAATGAAGTTCTCCATGAAAATGTGCACAACATATTGAAGCATGCCACAAATAGCTCCACTCTGTGGTCATTAATATAACACCAGAAAGATGGACAACATGGAGTTTTCCTGAAATACACATCAACCAAATCAGGCATGTCCAAACTCTTCCATGAAAGGCTGCGTGCCTGCAGGTTTTTGTTCCAACCAATCAAGAGCACACAATTCGACTAATCAACAGTTTGAAGACTGAGATCAGTTGATTGAATTAGTCAAGCCGGGTGTGCTCCTGCTTGGTCGGAATAAAAACCTGCAGCCACATTATGGCGCTTTATGGAATAGTTTGGACATCTCTGAACTAAATGCTTTGTACTCTGGACTAGTTTAATGACATTTTTAAGTAATAAACAGAACTGCACTAACATAATTATTATAATAATTACAATCAGCTAACATGCTTTGAGCTGGCTACACACAACTTTTCAATCAGTTCAATCAATTTCATGGCAGCCCAACTCATAAATGATGAGTGTGTGCGAGGGTTTGTTGTTATTGCTGTTTTTTTTTAATTTTTTTAATTTATTTTTTTTCAGTGTTTCCTTTTGGTTAAGTATTTTAAGTGTGAAATGAAAAAGCACCTCAACCTCATTTTATGCTGGTGCTGGTATCCTTGGACTGCTTGAAGGAAGAGGACCACACACAGATTTGCTTGTTTCATCAACTTCTTTATTCAATTGTGCTGAGCCCAAAAAGCTGAACATTTCAGTTTGCACCTCATCATCAGGGGCCAAATTGAAACATTGGGTTGGAAAACACTTTTTAAACATTTTCTGTATTTTGCTCAGTATTTTAAGAGGTCATGGTGCTGCAGGAGGTGTTGGTGCTGGCAAGGCGTGATAAGAATAAGGCTGCAGCCCAATTCAAAGGCAGACCTGCCAGCTTCATTTAGTGTTATTTTGGTTGTAAACAGGTTGTCTTTGAAAGGGCTTGAGACTGGATGGTAAGTCACTATTTAGCTCTAATGATTATTATGCCTTGTCAACAGTAATTTGGGGTGAAAAATCATCCCTACTTCCTCTTTAAAAGGTCTAAATTCTGTATAAACCACTTTAAGCGTGAATCTCAAATTATGTTGGATAGAAAATGAAAAACCTCCGGCACAATGCACATGTGGATAGAGCCTGCCTGGTGACTCATTAATGAGCTAATGCATTCAGTGCATACGCCAGGACATCGCACACTCTGCACACTCTGAGTGATGTTCATGTTGATGGCATGCAGCTGTCAAATTGACACGTTTGTCCCAGAATTAACCCAGTGTGTAATGTGTGTGAAATAAGTCATTTTACAACCTGATGTCTGCAGTGTAACAATGAAAAAGTAAAGACAGAGAAAAAAGAGGCAAAGGGGAGAATTGAGATGTTTCCCTGTCATAAACTTTCTGCAAGGCGTTTTCTTTTTTCAGAAATCAAAAGGCATCATAAGAGCATGCACCATTTGTGTATTACTTTGCGTCCAAGCCTTAATTTTCCCCCCGACTCGGTTAATGGAAAAGGTCAACTAAATGCATTTTCATGAGTTCTCTTTAAGCATCCCAGAAGGGCCTCCTCACATTGCTAGAGTGACAGCTGGCAGCCTGATGAAACCTGAAGAAACTGAGAAATAGCTGTTCTTAAAATCTTAAATTTTCTCTAAACTTTATTCATTTCAGACTCAAAGTTGAATTGCTTCTAGCTGCTTCTTTTCAGCGGACAATTACACTCGTAGTATCTTGAAGCGAAATAGGACTGTCAGTGCTGCATTGTAACACTGACAACACAGAAGCTTCCAGTAGTTTAAGTGTCATGTCTTGTCTATTCCTCACTGATATCACTCTCATTATGTTAAATTTAATGTTATATACCACATTGAGGTTTTGAACTTATATATATTTAAGGTCTCTTCACTCTCTCCAACTCCCTCTGCTGCTTCAATTGAATATATTTTCATTGCTGTTCATCCCAGAAGCTTTTACATCTCAGAGGATGTCGCTTCACTTGTGCTAATTTTGGAACCTGCCGTCATACTGGAGATATGACTAACATCATACTGATGTTTGACATTTCAAACTCTAAATAATGACAGACGTGATTCACTTATAAACAGGAAAAAGCTCAATTTGATTTTTAAATGTGGGCTATTTTTTTTTGTCAATCTGAAGTTCACATGGTTAACTAATGGCTTCAGAAAGGGTACAGTGTTTTTATTCTATGGTGCTTTTGATTTTCTTGTATTTTCCTGTGATATGTTTTGTTGTTCTCTCCCACCGATCCCTCCTTTTGCTTTGTTTCCTTTCCCAGCTCCATCTCCTGAAGAGGTCATTATAATTTTCTCAATGCTTCAATATTTGCTGAATGGAGCCGAACAGGAAAGATACATAAAAAGCATCTTAGCTCTTCTCAAATTGAAGGCTTTTATTTCTAATCATAAGAATTTAGTGGCAGATGTGAAATCCTCCAACACATATAGAAGAAAATCAATACCACTCATGCCTCTGTTTTTCTTTTCTTTTCTTTTTTTAATAAAACATATAAATGATATTGATTTCTTTTTTTCTTCAGTGAATCACAAAAAGGTATTCATTCATATACAGAAAGCTCAGTTTGATAACTAATTACTATTTTACTGTACAGCTATAATTTATATTAATAAAACCACAGATTCACATCTTCTGTTGCCTGTAATGTGAATGTTTGTCATTATATTACCTGTTACTTTGTCTCAATTTGACTTTTATTTGGGGAAGGTGGTGCCACCAAGAGACTTTTTCTTTCTAAAACTGTTTCTACAGCATTAGTTTAATGATCAAATATACTGAAATATATGGAAAGTACAGTAAAATTCAAAGGTTTGGACATACTTTCTCATGGGTAAGTTTGTCCAAACTTTTGACTGGTATTGTACATATTGTGCTTGAGACATTATTCAAATAAAAAGTTTCTTATTTAATCTCTGTGCAGAAAATTGCAGGTAAGAATTAAAAACCCCTAGCTGTGAAATTAAATGTCAAAGATAACATAAACAAATTATTCAGTTACAGCCTTGTATTGGAAAATAAAAAAGCCGACAAGGAAGGTGTACATGACCTATCGTGGAAAAGCTCTTCAGCTAGCACATGTTTGCTGGTAAATTGGTGCACACACCTCAAAGACACCCAGAGAGTGTGTGTGTCTCTGCTGTGCTGCTTCCCTCCTGAGTGCCTGAGATGAGAGAGGGGCTGATTGAGGCAGAGTGCAGTAAGTCCTGCCAGCGCGCTTCCCAGCATGTCATCAGTTTGTTTTGTGATGATATAAATTAAACACTGGCCAACCTGCCAGGAGAGAAAACACTTTTATTTTTCACTCTCGCAGTTGTGTGAACTTTGAAAACCATACAGAAAGAATCACTGTTTTATTCCAACACTTGAGCCGCTTTGTTTCCAGTTTTACTGTTATTGTGACAGTTCTTTGCCAACTAGCAGGCTGTAACAAGCCAGCAATCACACGGACATAAAAATAAAAGAGAACATGAAAGACAAGACTGAAAAAGATTACTCAAACATGCCATGACCAGCCTATTTAAGATATTTTGATGCCCTCACCACCATAATTCAGGTTTCAGATTTGTTTGTGGAGTCCCTTTTATCCCTTGGTACTGTGTATTACTCCAGAATGAGATTGATGTTTACAAAATGATGATTTTAATCACTCTGTCTCACAATATGTGTTAAAAGGGTTGAAGAACAATATCAAATACATTTTCCTAAAGCTTTAACAATAATAATAAATGTATTCATTAATGCATAATAATAATAATAATAATAATAATAACAATACTACTACTACTAATAATAATAACAATTAATAATAATAATAATAATAATAATAATAATAAATACATTACTTAATTAATACATAATAATAATAATAATAATAATAATAATAATAATGATAATAATAATAATAATACTTTTTAGTGTGACACCTTTCATACAGGAAATGAAGCTCAAAGTGCTTTACAACAAAATAATTACATGCACCAAGTGCTTTGCATGAAAATGACGTTAAAAAAAATTGTAAAATATGTCAAACAAATAAACAAACAAAAAATGAATGTAACAGAAGATGGAAAACAAAACCAACTTGATAACACAAATTGTGAACACAATCCATGAATCGACGCCTCTGTCTTTGATGCCATAAGTAAATAGAAATTCCCTTTTCCCACGAGACCGAGACTCACCACGGGTCTTGATTAACCTGAAATAAGCCTATTTCTCTAGTTGAGGATTTCCATTTTATCCTACTTTATAGTATATTTTATCTCCATTACATATGAAAGCAAATATTGTACTTTTTGCTCCACTGCATTTATATTACAGCTTTACCTTCAAGTTTACTTTTTCCCCAATTCTGATTATTAATACAAAATAACATCAACTAATACAGTCTGATGTATTTTTCATGGATTAAGCTCCCCAGAAGTATATACAATGATTGAAATTAGCCTTACCTTTACTAGCTGTGACATTAGTGATGCTTACACGTTAATTCATATAATTATTCTGAAATGGGCAATTCTGCATAATAAATACTTTACGTTCAAGTTCAAGTGTCTTTTGCTACCACACCCCTTGGCTGGTGAAATTAATCACAGCACAGATGGAAGAGCTGTAACAATACTTAACATACAACACCAGTGCCACACCAAGAAGCCCTGGTTAAGGCGTTCTGTATAATTTGGTGCAAATATTTATATATTTTTACTTAAGTGAAAATTTGAAGGCAAGAGTTTTACTTGTAATGTAGTACTTATGCACTGTGGTAATGCTAATTTTACTCAATCTAAGTAAAAGATCTTAATCCTTCTTCCACAGCTGGGGATTTGTGCGCTATCAACTGGTTCAAAGATAGAAGATGGACAAGTACATAATCATGAACTCAGTAATGAAAAGAACATCGAGAGAAGCAAAACAAGATGATGTGATTTAGCGGCACAAGGACAAGTGGCGTAACAGTGTAAAAGTATGTTTTTCCTGCGTCTTCACAAAGAAACAAATTTTAAAGATAAACTCCAGTATGATTGGGATTATGTAATAATCGTCATTGTGTTGAGATGTCGCTGCCTCAATATGGACACAAAATAAAAGAGCACGTATTTCAAATTGTGACAAACAAGCTTTAATTCCCCTTCACAGTCTTGTGGATTATAGTTGGGTGAAGCAGTTTGCTTTGGGGTTGGCTCATCTGGTCCAGCCTCTTACAAATGATCGAACTCTAAGAGGCAAAAAATCAGCATTAGAAATTCAAATTAAATACTGGCTGTGCCAATTCAGGAGGCAGTAGGAGATTTCATAGAGCCCAAAGACAGACAGCCAGAAACACTTCAGTTCATGCCACTTGTCATGCTAGTATCAGTAATCATGTTTTTATTCAAGCATGACCTCAGTTTTATCTAACATACTGCAAACCAAGTGGGTTTCATGGTCTTAAAAAAATGAAATAAAATAAAATAAAAATATTTGTCCTTGTGTACTGGTCTGGGTGTTTTTCCTCAGCTGGCAGACACACACAGAGAATCACATTGTACTCAACACTGTGGGATACTTGAATCATTATTACCAAATGATATCCACTCTTTGTAGTTTAATGAATAAATGAGTGAATACCTTGAGCCTCCCTCGTTGACTTTCAACTGCAAAATATTGTCCCTGGTATGAGGACACAAGTGACGCTGTTAAAACTATTAAACCCAGTGTGATGACTTTGATTTGGAAGGTATAATCACTAGGGAGATAATGACAGATTGTTTTATAACGAGAATTTGAAAATGCAACATGTTTTAGGAATTATTTTCTGTCGCTGTCTCCTTTTTTGTGACAGAAATTGTTTATCACCTTCCTGTTGTTGTTTTCAAATCTTTTCAATTTGCAGATTGATTAACTCGAGTCTCACTGTGGAACTTATGAATGTGCACTAGTCGCAGACGTTTGGGGACCAGCTGGCACCGACTACGTTAACGCAAATGCATTTTTCATTATGAATACATGAAAAGATTATGGAAAACAACATTTTACCTGCCAGTCATCCCCTATGCGTCTCAGTAAATCATTCTCTAGTTGCAATGGAGTAAAGGGGGGTCATCTTTACCGATTAATAAAAATAGGCATGAGGGGGGGAAATAATAAAAATAGTTATTTCATTGTATTCAGATGCACTGGCCTTGTTGAAAGACATTCACAATTATTCATTGGATTTTAAATGCTTTTACACTTCATGCAGTGATAATAGTCTTGTGCAGGAAGTCATGCAATGCAAACTGCATGAAAATGACCTTTTTAAAAGTATTTTTCTAAATAGTTTGTCTTGTGATTCTTAGACTTGCTGAAGCCTCTTTAATTAAATTAGTCCCTTTCTCTTAACTTTCAAATAATGAATTACCTGCAGGTACTGTGAGAGGCACTTTGAATATTTGCTTTTTATGCAACTTGTTTGTTGTTGTTTGTTGTTTTTTATTAAGAAATATGGTGCATGAGAAGAGAGGACAATATCAGTTGGTTACACTTAAAACAGAAAAATAATAATAATATAATCAAAGTGCTGCTCAGAGGATCAAAAGAAAAACAAGCCATACTTTCTGCCCTTTTAAACAGGTGTTTTTTTTATTATTCAAAGTTCAAAAACTAAATACACACACAGTCTTACCTCTGTCACTTTTGGGGTATATGGACTTACATTCATTTCCTGGAGGCTAACCCTTACCCAAACCATGACCAGTACTTGCCTAAACCTAACTGACCCAAAAATCAGCGTACTACCACTTGGGGACACAACCTTTATCCCCAATTGCACAAACTGTCCCCAGTCAACTGGTGTTAAGTCTGGTTTGTGTCCCCAAAAGTGACTTAAGTCGTACAGCTTAAGTATACAAGAAAATGAATGAATACAAACAAACAAAAAACACAAAAAAAAGGAAAGAGAGAGAAAAAGAAGGGTGGAGGGGGCATCTGTTATTCATGGCACAGAGATTAAAGTGAGTTGACGAACATTAAAATAAGATTTCCATTTATTATAGACCATATCACCGTTTCCACTCACTGAATATTTAATCTTCTGTAGCTTTGGAAAGGAAATGAGCCACTGAATGCTCAAGGGATCTTTAGTAGACTTCCATGGAAGAAGAAGAAGAAGTAGAAGAGGATGGCGTTTTGCCAGTAAGTGAAGGCTAGAATATCTAATTGCTTGGAGGTGTATCGGTTCTTCAGGAAATCCAAATATGGCAACACATGGAGAGACTCTGGTAGTTATTTTCTATTTTAGTAGTTTTAAGACAGTATCAAAGTAGTTGTACAAAAGCAAAATCATAATGGACAAGAACAGAACATGAACCAACTGTAAATCTGTCATACGATACATTTCTGACAAGCTTTTGGTAAAACGCCTTGAACTATATGAGTGTGAGCACAAGTAGAGTTTGTGTGAATTTTGGTTAAGAGCAACGTCCCACCAGTTATCCGCCAGCTCAGACCCCAGTTCTCTCTCACAGGCAACTTTGACTTTGGTCACTGGTGAACTTCCAGGACAGAGAGTTTGTTATAAACCTTTGACATGAGAGACTTTTGAAGCTCATCCCACCAATGACTCGGAGTTGAGGAGGTAAAAGTTAGGAACAAAGACTTAACACAGTGTTTAATTTAAAAAAAATTGAAAGAGATCTTTTTATGCAACTTAATACTTAATAAACTGAATATATGATATTTATTTATAAGTTTCTTTGCTGTTTCAGATTTTACATGCAAAATATATATCAGCTTATAAAATGTGATTCATTATCTTAGCTTTAACCACAGAATAGTATATAAAGTAGCCCAGATTAAGTCCATTAGCTCCATTAGTTTTCTGTAGACCATCTTAACATGAAAAACACTTGACTGTCTTTTCAGTGTGGGATTTAATAAGTGAGATGAATGGACTTATATTCAGAACAAGCTAAGTAAACATTTCACTAAATACAATGACGCTGTCAGATATTATGGAAATGAATACAGGCCAGTGTACTTCACTGTTTCTATGACTACAACCGCTTTCAGACTGGTCTAGGCTTAAACGCTGCCATGTTACTGTGTTAGTCAGTATCTTATTTCCATTATATATTTAACCTACCACCAATTACTGTTAATATGGTCAGCGCTGAGTTTAATCATAATGGACAGAGTACATTAAAAGTGAATGATCCCTATATTACATTAAGTCAGGAAACAAAGAGAAAGAGAGTAAGACAGCAGCTCTTCCTGTATGTTCCCTAATGATAGTGTATAGGATGTTTTCACCTAGCTATGTAATTGCTCTAACCATGTTTACAGAAAATGGCAAAAGGTAAATGGACTGCATTTAAGTAGCAACTTTCTAGTCTTCCGGGCACTCAACACCCTCTACACTACATGACACATTCACCCATTCACACATACATTCATACACTGATGGTGGAGGCTGCCATGCAAGGTGTCAACCTGCTCATCAGGAGGACTTTCTAATCATTCACACACTGATGGCAGGGATGGAACCACTTCAAATTAGTGGACCGCCCACTCTACATCTGTCTGCAATGGGGGGAGAGACAGCGAAAACACCTCTGCCTTTGCCTTCAGCCCCATTCTCTCTCTCCTCCCTATATTTTGTGGTTCTTTATTTGTCCAACAGATACTCTCAGATTTTCTTGCCTGGTTCCCACACCTCACCTCCTCACCTGTTGCCACTCCCCAATTATCCTCACCTGCTGCTTGTCACCTCATCAGCCCCAGAAGCTTATATAGCAATCCTCTGCCATCAATTCCCTGCGAGATCATCTTGTGTTATCCTGTATTCTGTTACCTGACAATCAATCTTTATTTATATAGTGCCATGTCACAACAAGTTATCTCAACGCACTTTTTCACATAGAGCAGGTCTAGATTGTACTCTTTGACTCTTACATACTGTTCATATTCTGACTCATACTTAGTCTCTACACCAATTCACATTCATAAATTCCTCATTAATAATTCATTCATAATCACTGTTTTATGGTCCAGGAGAACATTTTGTAGAAGATGATGAATACAACATGTTTAAATGCTGATTTTTTAAAAATGTCATTATTCAATAAACACAGGTCACATTTGTACATTCGCATATTTAAAAAAATGTGTTTCAACTTCACACAAAAAACCCAAAGAAACATTTTATTTCCATTTTTGTAAATTGTGGTTCACATAAGGAAAAGTCTGGCTTAAATAAATGTGCAAGAATGTTTTTACAACTCTCAAAAGTATTAATATCTATAATAATAATACCTCAGTCATGTGTGAAAGTGCAGGATTATGTTGCACCAACTGTTTGTAAATCCTTCATTAAATTTGTACCTCAGGTCATTCCTAAATTCTCAGCAACAACTAATTAACCTCCAAACAAGTAGATTCACTAAATCAGGTGGCACCATTAAATTTTAAAAAAACATCTCAGCAAGTAAAAGAAGAAACATCTGTAGCACTGTCCAATAAGAAGCAACCAACTGTGTAAAAATCAAATAAACTTAACTGCCAATCCTTTGTGAATGTAGGTCTGACTTTATTTAAATCTGCATAAATGGAGAAATATGTGTTTTTAAGAATAAGTATTCAATCAATCTCAATCAATCTTTATTTGTATAGCGTTGGTGTTTAGTCTAATGTTACTTGGTACTTCAAGTTTTGTAATTTGAGGTTTATTTGGGGGGTTTCAATAAAATATCAGGTCATAACAACTCATCCCTACATAAGAACCCGTTTATGTGATGTGACCGATTTTAATTTAGTCATGTATGAATCTGTACTCAGTAAACATTATAACTTGACTAAGTTTGAACTTAAGAAGAGCTGGTGCAACCGGCTCCTGCACTCTTCCTGTAAACCAAGATCACATTTAATGCAACCATCAGCGTCTCACTGAAAACAGCAAGTTGTAGCATCTGAGTTCACTTTTTCACAACTTAGTACAGGAAAGCTCAGTTTGCCTCTAATGTGGGGAATGTTTTACCAGACAGCACAAGAAGAGGGGAACCACTCTACTATCACTGTTTACAGTATCAGTAGGTGGTTGGTGTTTAGCAGGTAGCATGCCGAATGTGTGAAGTCAGTACGATTATTTATAGCTATGAAGCAGCAGGATAATTACAACATGTAAGTCAATACATTTCCACTGACTTATGTTCTTCAAGTCTTGATTACCAACTAAACGATTAAGACATCCGCTCCTTAAAGTCGTAGATTTACAGAGTGTCAGTATGCTAGAATTTGCACAATTAAAGCTTAATATGAACTGATACAGTATGATTGGGGCTTTAACTCATTATAGGCGTGCTAGTTGATACTTTGCTTACATGGCGCATATTCCCAAAGAAATTGGTTTTCGATCCAATTACCACAAACTAACTGGTTGGTTTCTGGAGCCCTCGGCAAAATGAAACAGCCTTGCCGTCGGTGCCTGCTGTGACTACAGAATTTGATGGGTATACGGAGGCGACAGGGTATTTACACAAAGCCCCAAAGGTGCAGCGGAGGGTCAACAGGTCAACATTTATGCCCCAGCGCCCCCCGGCAGATTAATCCTACCAACCTTCTACAGTTAACTGGAGGTCGATTCTGTCCGTCGGCCTTACTGCCTGTGCGCTGTCAAATAACAAATAACTTGACAGGTTATCTGTGTACGACAACCGTGGATAAGCAATTATAGTTTTCAATATTTATACACGTGCACACACACATTGTAGGAAAAATAATATATAATCATCCATCCTCCCCATCCATCCTCATGTCATTAAAACTAGATAATTACCCTTACTATAATTGATGATGAATGATGTTGTTGATGCTCGCAAAACTAGAGAATGAACATATCAAGCTCAGGTAATATCTGTAATAAATAGCATATTTTATGAATGCCGACCTGCACCAAAATATTGTCAGATGTAAAAAAACAATGTTCATAACAAGTAGGGAGGGAGGGAGTAAGATTTCTCGGGGGAAAAATATTTCAGTTTGGTGAGTGGAAGTTACATCAGTGTGATGCGGTGTGGGAGGGAATTTGAGTGTCAATTTCAATGGAGACAAAGGTGACAAGTTTTGGTTTTTGAACCCACACCTCAAATAGTCAAGAATGGAACTACATTTTAAAATTGTACACCAGGGAAGAGTGGTAAACATTGTATTTTTGACTGTTTTAGACAGTTGCAGAAGTATTAAAGTGTAGGATGTCAAATGAAAACATGTCATATCACTCTACAGACACTCTTAAAGATGACCTAAAATGACATTCACAGGTATGAAATTCCACAGGACATCTTTTCGTTTCTCATCAAACTAACAGCCTGGAGTATTTTATAATCAGATTTAGGTATGGAACACAAAAAAGAGATCATGTCACACAAGAAAACATGAGGTTTGGGCATCATGGTGGCTTATAGTCAATTCCCCAGGTTCAATTCTGACCAGAGATCATTGTATTCATCCCTCCTCTCTCTCTCTCTCTCTCTCTCTCTCTCTGTCTCTCTCTCTCTCTCTCTCTCTCTCTCTCTCTCTCTCTCTCTCTCTCTCTCTCTCTCTCTCTCTCTCTCTCTCTCTCTCTCTCTCTCTCTCTTCTTTCTCTCTCTCTCTCTCTCTCTCTCTCTCTATCTCTCTATCTCTATCTCTCTCTCTCTTTCTCTATCTCTCTCTCTCTCTCTCTCTCCTCTCATTTGCTCTTCACAATCCATCTTTCAGTTAAGTGGAGAGTGTTTACTTACAGCAACTTCAACAATATAACAATATAATAATCTTCTTTTTGTATTTTTGTTGTTCATATAATTGGCTCGTCTGCCCCTGCTATCATTAACTGCACATGTGCCCTGTGAGAACAGAAAGCTTGACAGGTTAACAACAGTAATTAATGGAAGCTAACAGTCAATTATGCAATCTTAGATGCTCTCTCGATCTGTCTCTTAAACTTTTACTTTATGTTTTTCTTCTAACTCTCTTTCAACCCTGTTCTTGCACTCCAATATACAACATTTTACTCAAACTTTTCAAACTGTTGTTACTAGTCGGCGACCGCTTACTGCACCTTATCTTCAGATATCCTTTATATACTGTGCAGTTTAAGGAGGATGACATGTTTTCGAGCATCTTCTTTTTATTTGAAATGATCGAGCTCTCACATCTGGTTTCCATCACGAGTCGGATGTTAACCCGGTTGCCATGGAAACATTTGTGTTTTTTTAATCTCTCTAACAGCACCTGACACTGACAAAGAAGTCTCAGTCTGTCCAATTCGCTGCAGTGTCTATTTTAGAACATCCTTAGACCTCAAACATCCTCTGCCACAGTATCATTCCTTTGACCAAAAGCCACGGGTCTCTTAGGTGTCATAAAATTGGAGCTCAGACTTGTGTAAAAGCTTCTTCAAATAGACACCACACTGTTGCTGTCAATTAGTTTTCTAGGTAAGAGTTTCTAGCAATGCTGAATACATTCTGGTAGTTCCAGAAATTTGCGATCTGACAATATTAGCAAGATCTTGCGGGTGTTTTTTTTGTTTTATTTTTATCAATTATTCGTTTCCAAAATAAAAGTAATCAGATTCAGATGGTCCAAGCAAAAAAACAAATATGTAAAGCTTCATCAATTAGAAGTCTCATTTCATTCGCCTTCAGGCTTGTTATTTCTCTGCCATGAATCATTATTTTCGGTGTCTAAAATAAATGAAGATGAATCACCCTCAAAGCCATCTAAACAGGGAGGCCAGACGAGCCAAACTGGGCAGGAATCACTTTCATCCTCTTTTTAATTCAAAGTTTTTTGCTTGACTTGTCTTTGAACCTGAATTTTAGATCTTGGACCCTCATGCTTACAGCTGTGCGGGGGCCACATTTCTCATCACACACCTGCCTGCGTGTCTGGCAGAAGTGACTCCTTGTGGCAACAAAAGCAAATCTTGTGACGTCATACAGAACTGCCAGTTTGACAGACTTTATACCTCCTATTGCCAGGATTTTACTCAAGGAGAACAGAATTCATTGCGCTGTTTGAGAAACCCATTATAATGCATAGAAATAAGTTTGAAGGGCAGCGTGCCGCTACTGGCTCCCTATAATAATGTAAAATGAAGGTTGTGCTGAATAATATGTCAGTCTTTTAAACCCCCTGAGAAGCTCTTGAGTTGTCTGATCTAATTAAAGAAAAAGGGGTCAATAATTACAGATTAAATTAAATTACCACTTAATATGACTGCTGGCTGAGGAACACCTTATGGTGAATTATGTAATGTGGCAGTTTTCCTCACTTTCTCCACCAAATTTTGTATAGCAAATCTTTATATAAGAAATGACCACACTCTCACACCACACTACACTTCCCTGAAAGGTTGTGGGTTTTTTTTAACAGGCTGTCCTTCTTTTTCTGTGTCTCTGCTGTCTGCCAGAATGCTATCCCAAGCACTCATTAATGCATTTCAGTCATGTTTAATGGATAAACTGGGTTTGCACCATGAAAAATAAATTAAATTGTAATGGTAGTTAGAACCACTGACTAACAGACATTACTTGTTTTGTTTTTAATATTCATTTTCATTTTTCAAGTCTTAAGAAAAGGTAAGCAAAACAAAAAAAGGGGACATCTACACACACAGAATCTCTAGAGAGATTTAATCATCCTTCAAATCATTGAAAGGGATTTTAAAAAACTGAAAAGGTTGCAAGAAATGTTTCCTTTTGTCTGTTGTACTGCCAGCACTGTTTTATGTATCAGTTTCACATAAAATGTAACGGAAGCAGAAAGTTAAAGTGAAACAGACAGAAGGTCATGTATGAGGAAATACATTTTTAAAAGGATATCCACTATATCAGACTACACGATGAAGAAATTGGAGTTATTCATCATCATTATAATCATCATTACCCTCATGGAAACCATGATCTTTAACATCATTAACATTGTCAATGGTGAAAAAAACATCCTCCCTGATATCGTTATCACTATCCTGTGATAATTTTCAGCTGTGTGTCATACACCTGATTTTAATATATGCCGATATGGATCGACATGAATATATGCCCAGAAACATACTAATTATCTGTAACCATCTTTTCCAAAGTGTAATTCAACATATCATATGTTTCCATTCAAGTATACTATGATCTCATGGGCATCAATGTCTTGAGTTCAAGCTCAATTAAACTGACTGTTCCACATAGCTTCAAACACAGGAATCAATTTGTCTGCCTGAAGGTTAGAAAGGAAAAACTGTGAACACAGTAATACTGACCAGTACATATTATATGATCAGTAAATAAATGTAAATAATTGCACCAATGCTGAAAAATGAATCCAGCAGTGTTACTGTAGCTTATATATTTACTCAAGTACTGTACTTAAGTACAACTTGGAGGTGCTTTGCTTGAGTATTTCCATTGTATGCTACTTAAGCTACTTTCAGATGAAGATTTGACACAATGAATAAAATAACAAGAGTTTAAAATACAACATATTGTTAAAGATTACCCAACCTTTTTTGGCTTTTGATGTCTTACAAAAAGCAGTGTGTAGTCAGGGTCACATTTCAGATGTCTATGAGTTGGTAACAGCTCCACCAAATAGTGATTTTACCCTCTAAATTTCTCACATTGTCTCATTTCAATACATGATCCAATGTTTTCCCAAAAATCAAAAAAGAAAGTTCAGAAACCCAAGATTTTTGTAGGAGAAGTTAGTTTTTTCTTCTTTCCTCTCCCATTAATCAGCTCATGATCAGTCAGATTTATCTGGTGACCCTTTCGAGAGGCCTTACCCCTAGGTTGGGAACCACTGGACTAAACTAGCTTACTGTAAATAAATTAGTTGAAACTAACTCCACCTCCAGCAGCTACAACAGTAACATGCTGCTCTAACACTGATGCTTCAGTATTAATAATCTAATGATGTCATATATAATAACATATCAGTCAAAGAGACGAAAGGAGTACTTTAATACTTTAAGTACATTTTGATTTTTTTTCTTTTACTTTTTGAAGCAGGACTTTTACTTGTAATGTATTTTTACATTGCTGTATTGGTACTTTTACAAACACATTGAGGGCTTAAAACACCTCAAAATAGATCAATATTTGTTACTGCTGCAACAGCGTTAAAGATTTTGCTTCCTCAGGTTGTCAGCACATGCTAAATTAACCCATTGATCCCAGTCCCTTAGAGGTCCACTGTTGCTAAGTTGGCCCAGTGTGGATAAAGTGACAGAGAATGTTAGGTGTCCATTGAAATGCCAATCGTTTCTTTCTTGCCACAGTATCCAGCAGAGGCCATTTATTTCTCTGAGACCTCATTGTCCATATTGTCAGTACCATGAGAACAGCAAAACCAGCACCATCATTCACATTCATCCTATTACCAAATATAATCAAAGCTTGATATAACTTTTATTCTTCTGTGGTTGACTTTTAGCCAATCACTTTGATGCCCTGCTTTAACAATACAACCACAACATAATTATATATTATTAGGCTTGTGAACATCCCCACATCAAATGCAAAAACAGATTTGAACGTTAGAGTTGAGAGACATTTCAATCTTCAAACAAATTATTTTCCTGCATGTTTAGTAGAGCAGAACGAAAATATTCTAATGTATTAATGGGTGATTCAGACTGTGTGAAGAAGGTGATGTTTCTACCATTTCGTTTGAAAACGTGTTTGTCCGCCTCTGCTCACTCTTCTGTTGGGCCCAGAAATGTTCAGGCTGTGTAGTGAATCCAACAGGTCACCACACTTGAAAGTGAGTTGGGCGAAGTATGTCTCATCCAGCTCGACTGTCTCAATAATCAAACAAAACTCTGTTGAAAGATGCAGCTCAAACAGTAGGATTACAGAATGATTACTGAACACTGCACATTAAAATTGTTGTTGTTCATATAAAGGCTCCTGAAGGGATAATTAGTGTTGTGAAATTTACTATTTTATACTCATGTAATATGTATTATATGGAAGTGAACCTCCCTGATTATCATAATTATCATAAACAGTTTTTTAGGATTTTCAAAACACAAAAACACAAAACACGTTTGTTTATTGCTACACAGGTAGTTATTTCTACAAGACACACACAAGGGAATGCTGAACTATTTCAAATGTGCAGTGCATAGAATTAAGTGGCATCGAAAGTAAAGCACATGGCAGAAATGTAATATAATATTCACAAGTATGTTTAATTGGTGTATAATCCCATGAAAGTAAGAATTATTGTGCTTTTGTTACCTTAGAATGAGATTTGTATATCTAAAGATGGAGCCGGTTCCTTTCTACGCAGCCTGCCATGTTGCACTGCTGTCTTTCTACAGAAGCCCAGAATGGACAAACCAAACTTTAAAGAGGGTCTTTCTGCAATTATTGCAGCCAATATAGGTTATCTTACATGTGTAGAAGGGGAGGGAGAGGGGAAGGCAATTATATTTGGCTGCAATCTGCAACCTCACCACCAGATGTCACTATATATATTATTGTATGAAAGCGTACGGTCTAGATCTGCTCTATGTGAAAAGTGCCTGGAGACAACTTTTGTAACTTTTGTTGTTTGAGCTATATAAATAAAGATTGATTAATTGTTCAATCTTATACAGTGGACCTTTTAATGAAGAGCAGAATAGTGATTATGTCGACAGACAGATAACCCAAGAATCAGCAAGTCAAATCACAGGCACAAAGGCTAATTGCTGTTAAAATTAAGAAAGCAGCAGAATTTGGACAAGGTGATGGAAAATTTGTGAGAATAATTGCATGCAACCTGGAGAGACATCTCTCTTGGATTGAGGAGAGCTCTCAACCAGACGACCAGATTCTCTCTTGTATAATGATTGTATGAAAATCAAAATCCTGCAAATTTGACATGACGAAACAGAAAAAATTTAATCCTGTGAAATTGCAGTTTTTGCACATCTTCAAATTACAAAATGTTCCATACAAATGAAGGTTGTTTTGATAGAGAAAAGACAAATATTCCCCTATCAGTCCCTACCACTCAAACGTATGTGTTTTTTCGGTGTTTGTCACTGTGCACCTGGTGGAGCGTCAGGTGTCCAGAGGTCAGTTACTTTTTGGTTAAGCTCTGTATTAGACTTCTCAACATTCACTTTGGTATTTATTTTTATTAAACCCTACCAGTGTGTGAAAATCAGTGTAATACACCTTAAAATATGTTGATGAATTTGTTGCAAACTCATTTTCCAGAGTTTCAAACACCATCTCTCTTCCTCATTACATTTGTATTTCATACTTTTGTCTTTGATTAAGAATTCCAAGTTCAATTTCACATTTGAATTGTTCAGTGACAGATGGACCAACACGAGGTCTTGACTTCCATCTTTTTGCTCTCTCTCTCTCTCTCTCTCTCTCTCTCTCTCTCTCTCTCTCTCTCTCTCTCTCTCTCTCTCTCTCTCTCTCTCTCTCTCTCTCTTCCTTTTCCACGTTATGTTAATATCTATTTGTCCTCTGTGCTGCCCTCTAATGTCAGGAGGAAAATGACAAGACCCATTACCCCCAAGGACAGTCACACCTTCACACCTCTGTTCATCCTGCCAACCTTTTCTGTCTCATTCCACATTTCTACGATCCCTCCTGTCTCCATGTCTTTCTCTCATTCTGATCTTTTTTTAATCCCTTTTTCATCATTTCCTTTGTTTGCTTGTTTTCTTCTAATCATCTGCCTGCATTAGCACAATTAATTCCTTCACCTGGCTTCACTTTTCCATATCCCTCTTCGTTTCCCCTCTTTGATTTGAATTTTGTCTTTCTGCCATATTACCTCTCCATCTCTTCCTCTTTTCCCTCTGTGACTTTTTTCACCTGTCTTCCCCTCCTCTGCTGAAAACCAGCTCTTCACCTCAGTGCAACACTGTTACATCTGCCATTTGCAGTTACGATGCGATGAAGCTATTATTAAACGTGACAGTGTGAGAGTTTAAAATAGTGGAACAACAGCTGGTTGTGAAAAATATCAGATTCTCTTGATACCAAAGCAGCTGCGATTCTATTCTGTATTTTGACACACATAAGAGCTTCAGTACACAGACACAGACACACATGCTTTGAATAAATAACTGCTTAATCAGACTTGAACCTTTTTAAGGCCATCAATCTGCACATAACATCAGTCTAAATTCACTCAGGTAGCAGTTATGCTTTACAGCGCTTGCTTTCCTTTTTTTTCTTTAAAAAAAAAATCTGAGCTTCAAAACAGTCTTGCTTTCCCTGAGCACATTTTAGCATTAATACACGCTCAATTCATGTACTCTCACAGGAGCAAGCATTGTAGCACAAAGGCTATTCAATTCACAGTTGTCCCTTGTGACCCTAAAATTAAAATTACTGCCAGACTAGTTTAAGCCAAAATAAAACGATTGCACTCAGTGTAAAAGTTCTGCTGTTGAAAGCTTTGCTCAGATGAATTCAGTTTGTAAGATGTGTGCAGGTGCAATAAAGCCATCCAACACGTATACAGATCGTAAGCCAGCAGCCACATGAATGGGATGTCAATACAAAACATATACTTTATACAACATAAAATATGCAGGATTAGTAAGAAGGCTGTGTTAGGTTGTTTTATGCAAAGAAGAAACAGGAGGTTTCTGCATGTTGATAGCGGAGGGGGTGGGGGATTGAATAGAGCATGTGAAGGTGTGCACAGTGATTTGTAGGTGATTACAGTGAGCAGCCATGTAATTGAAAAGCAGAAGTCAGAAGAAGCAGAAAACATTAGCTTTTTCCCCACCGGTGACACAACAGTGATGTAATCGGTAGTGACAGCGAAGTGGCCTTTCCTGCTCAGCCACACTTGAAAAACAACAGTCATTAATTTGGACTCCCATTTACATGTAAATGAGCCATGTATGTGAAAAGATAACAAAAAACAAGCTCTAGTAAAAAAATCTACTGACGTTTTATACTTTTTTTCATGTCACATGGAAAATGATTGTGAAAACAAACATTGTCAGAAAATGTATTTTAGTCATTTTAGGCACATTTTTTATGGGTTTGCTGCTCTAAATGCAAACATTTGTGTTTGGCTTTGACTACCCTGAGTAATGAGTGAAGACGAGAAATCAGGGCAGTGCTGACCCCCAATGGTAAGAACTACATATAACACCCAGAGCTCATAGCACAGAAACTTTGAGGTTCAGGCATATTCTGATAGAAAATGTGTATGTATGTGTAGTTTTGTTTAATAAAGGGCTCTGTTCTCTGAAGGATTAACATGCTAACCCTCATTATTGCTGATTATATTGAGTGGGTATCTTTGTGTGGGTATCTTTCCTGATCAAATGAAGGCTAAATTGAGCACTGCCTCATATTTCAAGCTGTTTTGGCTCCAAATCCTCTCAGCTGATTACATGTACATATAAGTCCATGTTTAACAAGGTCAGGTGGTTTCCTTTGATTCGCCGCTACAGTAGAAATTATATCCATCTTCCTAATAACCCTGAACAACATCTCGCAGCTCTCCTGCCTCCTCGTCTCATTTTGAGCACCTCTCCTTACCAATTTTATTCTGAGAGGGGGAACATGAATGCAAATCAATAGAAGAGATGCAGTTACCTGTTCTTTGTGCCAGCCCCGCCTCAATGTCCAGAGGGGCTGAAATCAATGAGGCAAAATGGAGCTTTCAGCATTCTCGTGGCGTTGAACCCAATGGGCCTTGACAGCTCCGAAGATTAATGAGGCGAACTTCTGCTGAACAAGCAGGACGGCTCTCAAAACATGTGTAGCCGTGTTCGCTGTGGCTGTTGAACACAGGCCATAAAACAGTGAGTTACTGTAGTGTGGAGCTCGAGCTGAGAGAAAGAGAAAGAGCTGGCGTGCATTTTAATACCGCATACATCCAACCACCCTTGTCCAAAAAATAATAGACTCAATATTGTTATGTCTAAAGTCACAATACTTCTCTTTATTGAAATATAATCGACCCCTGAGGCTAGATAAAAAGGCCACACAGTTTGTGCCTCGTCTAGCTCCTCAGTCTGACACAGCCAGTTAGAACACAATAGACCTGTCCAAAAACACACATTACACAACCGGTGTGACAACTCCAGATTTATCTTCTTTTTTTTTTTGGTTTTTTAACCTTTTTTTTTCTTTCGTAATACAAACTTAAAAGTTTACATGGCCCTTTACATACTGACAATGTTTCAGGACATACACAACTCAAATCATTTGCATAACTTCAACAATACTTGGTGTCTATTTGACAGAAGACAAAGAAAAAGCTACCTTTAAAAAAAAAAAAAAAATCGAAAATAAAAGTGCTCAATTTAGCTCACATATTATCCAGGGTCCGATAATTGAATATAATTTATTCACTTTTCAGCATTTGTGTTTGGTCTGCTTGAAATGTGAAGACGAAGCAACAAATCAGCAGGTTTCTTTTCTTCTTCTATTTTTGTACCAGCCATGATGATTAATCCAAGAAATCTAACAATCCAATTTGTCAAACTGTCAACTAGAAGACACCTAAGCTGGTACACGAGTTTGGTCTGCTTAAAGGAATAGTTCAACCATTTTTGGTAAATATACGTCTGTACTTTTTTTGCCCAGAGTTAGATGGGAACACAAACACCACTCTCATGTCTGTGGAGTAAATATGAGCCAGGCAATAGTTAGCCTAGCTTAGCTTAGCATAAAGACTGGAAAAAGGACGAAACTGAGACATGGCCCCATTCAAAAGTAAGAAATATTACAACATATTACCTCCTGTAAAGCATTTTAGCTTCAGCTTTTGTACAGAATACACACATAGGGTATAATGTGTTAATTAGTGAGCTTTAAAAGGTGCCTCCTATCAGCCAGGCTAGCAGTTTCCCTCTGTTTCCAGTCTTTATGAACAGACATCCAGCTCTGGGTAAAACAGCCCATAAGCGTATTTCCCAAATAATGTCCAACTATTCCTTTACTGAATTTCACATTGAACGATGACACATATTTTTTTTTCTAAATTACAAGTTGGACAACAAACTTTCTCTTTGACCCATTTAAGGTTATATTTTCACTTGAGAGGCGATCCACATGAGCTCCAGTAAAGCAGAGGTCCTTATACTGGATGAGCTCAGGACCATATTCTGTCTTTCTTCACCTTGGTCCACGACACATAACACAAGTCTCTTCATAAGGGGGCTCAAAGGCAAAAAAGGCCTGTGAGCCGTCATGAGTCCAGAAGAAGAAAAGAAAAAAAAAAGAAAGAAAAAAAAGAGGGAGGGGGGGATTTTTTTGTCCAGGTCTGGGACACGCTGAGGTAACATAGACAGTAATAAATTATTCCGTTGTTTAAAAAACACTTTGCAAGAATCATATCAATAATTCATATCAATAATACAAAATGGTATCAAACAGACATTAATGCGACATTTTCTTCAAACACATTCATTTTTTAAAATTTTGTCCTTTTCTTTTCTCTCCCACGATCCAGAGTCTGTTGCTTCATTGCTCGATGATCAGTACTTCAATGTTTTAAAGTCCTTCTCTGGAAACTCTTTGTGAAGTCCCTTTTTAAAAAAAACAAAAAAAACAGTAGATGTAGATTGAGACTGTTTTTTTCTTTTCCTTCTTTTGTTGAGGTTGTTTTTCCACGTTCATGCTGAGGTGAATTTGTGTGCCATTCAATACATGAAGGTTTTTTTTCTTTTTCTTCCACACTCAACCATCTCATTTCAAAACTGAGCAAAATTGATTTTCTTTCTTTCAATTGATTAAATTACAACTTATTTAATCTCGTTACAATCATCACCACGGTAACAGGCATACACAGCCACACAGGGCTACAACACTAATCTCCCTTTTGCTTGTTTTGTTATTTGATTTTTTTTTTTACATTCAAATCATATTTTTCTTCTTTTTTTTAATACCGTGCCTTTCATTTCATTTCTCTTTACAGATCCGAAAAGTAAATGACATGCCAATAGGAAAAGTCAGAAATCGTATTAAAAGTGCAAAAATGTATTCCTTCAAGAGACAGTATTCATTCAGACAAAAAAAAAAGTTGTCCACCAAAACTTTTAGTGCGTTAACAGTACAAGCCATTTCATAGGTTATTAAATTGTACATTCCTATCCACCTCACAACTACAAACATGAATACACTGAATGTCTTGTTGCTTTGAGTGTGTGGTTTCCCCAACAACTAAACTTCATCTGTAGATAGGTTAACATGGCTTTTTTTAAGCCCTGGGAGCATCACACTGCCTCATCCACAAAGGCTTTCAATCTCTAAACATATTCCCAGGGCTACAGTATAAATCCCCAATCTTAAAAAAGGACTATTATCCTTTTACTGAGCGTGATTAATCTTCGAACATAGTCCTGAATTCAGCTGTGCAGTTTGAAAAGCCCCAAGACTGTATTAAAGTGACATCACATTATTTTGGTTAGTGGCCAGTGCAAAACAGCGTCTCCAGCCCGTTTCAGATCTGAAACATGTAGCTCTCATTGTCCCTTATCTACTCTGTTTCCTACAGATGCTTTGAGAAAAAAAAACAGCATGACATTTGTTTACATTGCCACCTATAATCTGATTTTTATATCACAAATATACTTTATGTTCTATTTTTTTTTTAAGATACAAAAAACATGAAATGTAACTTTTGCTTTGAAGATTCTGCAGAGAATAAAAAGGCAAAATGATAATAATCAGGATTACTGTTCGTACAGTTCTGATCAAGGTTTGCACTCATCATGCCGTAGACAGTGACTGTAGAGGCAACCTAAATTAACTGTAATTCATTTCAGACACTTGATGAAAAGTGGCTCTGATATACCGTCTGTCTCTCTGATGAGGAAAATAATAAATCTGTCTGTAAACATGGCCGCTGACACATCAGTGTTGTTTTAAACCTTGTTACATTTACAAGTGTAACCACATACACAGACCAATCTCGCTCTCCTTCACAATTACAATTTTTAAAAACGTTACTCAACAAGCCGATATGACCATAGCGTTCACTCGTCATCCGATATGACACGTTTTTTCTCAGCATCATGTTACGTTTCTTTCGCTCGCTACAACACATCCTTCAATCCCGTCTGAACTCACATTCTTTAAAACCAGAGCGTCACATGACCACAAGGTACACGCACAACTCACAGTTCACTCATCGACGACACCATACGACATCTATTTTCATAGGTTTCCTCAAAAATCACTGTCACCGCTCTCTTATTTATCCACCGTGCCCTTACGACGTCCACTCTGCGGAGAGAGAGGATCACACAACTAACAACGACCAATCTCGAGATAACACAGGTGCTTTTTTTTCTTCCATAAGTTGTAGGAAAGGGGAGTGTTAGGATAGAAAAGTGATGACCAGCAGGTTTGTTGGAGGTAATCCGCTTTCCGCGCTGTTTTCCTTCCCTTTCTTATGAAGACAAAACTTACAATATCAAAGTGATATTGGCTCATTTTCATCGATCCTCAGAGTCTGTTATCTTGTGCCACATTTGATAATGAACTCAAAAATACATTTGACTGAGAAGCTGTTCAGTGACACTGTACTTCTGGGTTAGATACGGATGGGAGAGATCAAAAACCTTCAAAGGGGGACCATAAAATTAAGGAGAGAGGACATAGCACTCATTCCCAGGTGTTGTGAAGGGCAAGAGGGGACATCAGTCCAACGTTTCAGATTCACTTCCCCCTCCTGGATCCATGTAGCCGTTCACCAGAGTCCCCCTCTCCCCTTTTGTGCTCCAGTAGTTATCGACTGCTGGGGAGTTCCCTGACATCCGAAAGGTGTGTGGGTGTGCGTGTTAAGGGTGTGTGTGTATGTTCAGGATGATAAACAGGAGAAGGAAGGAGGTCACAATATGGCGCAGTGGAACCTGTGAGAACCTGTGGAACGTTCTGCTCTCCATTTCATCTTCTTTTTCTTCTTCTGGTTTCGCTCTGGGACTTGTTGCCTGCGGGTGTGGAGAAAATAAACAACAAAGAGACTGTTATATACAGCGCAGGGGAAGTTTATTCAGCTCAGTAGTTATTTCTAAAGTCAAACAATTAAAGGAATAATTTCAGGCAAGATTTAGATGAGAGGACTCATACCGCTCGTATGTCTGTGCAATAAAGATGACGCTACAGCCAGGAGATTGTTAGCATACCTTAGCTTAGCACAAAGACTGGAAATG
Organism: Scomber scombrus; assembly: GCF_963691925.1. Classification (NCBI taxonomy): domain Eukaryota; kingdom Metazoa; phylum Chordata; class Actinopteri; order Scombriformes; family Scombridae; genus Scomber; species Scomber scombrus. Next base: position 22,507,211 of record NC_084982.1, on the reverse strand, counting down.
AAGAAACAGCTAACCTGGCTCTGTACAAAAGTAACAAAATCCTACTAGCAGCACATCTAAAGCTACACGAGTATCTAGTTTGTTTAATTTGTACAAAACCAGAGTGTAAAAAAACTACAACATGTATTAAAGTTGTGGTTTTATAGGGAGTTATGTGCTGGACTATGTCTTAACTGGGGGTCTTGTCACCACTGTGACAGCAAGCCAAGCTAAGTTAAGCTCACGGTCTTCTGGCACACACTGCAGCTCCCAATGCAGGTGGAGTTAAAAGGATACCACAAGTGACGTTTTGAGCTCAATGTTCTTCTTCAAACTGAAGAACTTCTGACTTTTTTCCTACTTTTACAGATTTTGTTATTTGGTCCAGCACTTGCTTTTCTACTCGGAGTAGCTTCAAATGTACCGTTCAGACATGACAGTGGTGTTGATCCTTTCTTCCAACTCTTGTTTATAACCATTTATGTTAAGCAACTATCCCATTACATGCCCGTTCAGTCAGTTTTGGTGAACATGTGACACAAATGATGGCATGATAACTGAGTGATGTATCTCTATCTCTGTATCTCTATATTTCTGTTTAGCACATGATAAATACAAAAGACAAAACTTTTGACTGATTCAGTGTAATTCTGTTTGAATTAAGAAGTTCTTGTCTGTGTTCAGTCCTCCTGCTTCAAGAGGGTAAACATGTGCCCATTGCTCTTTGTTTTATGAACCTTATTTTTCCCTCCACTTTTTCCTCTTTCCACAATACTTATTTTTGCAGAGTCCTGTGATTCATGCACCAGTAATTCCCGCTGCACCTATTATAAATCACAATGGCAACCATACAAGTGAGTCACACTAAGTTTAGAACCAATACACAATATTTGTCACCTCTCTGAGATTTTACATTAACCATTTTACATGTGAGTGTTCAAGTCAGCCAGCTATGAAGTGCAATGAGGACAGTTGTTGCCGGAACAACTGGTGCATCAGCGAAAAAGAAAACATTTGACTGGCTTTCTATAGTCTGACCACTAGAGGGCACTGCTGATTCATCGGTGTACTTCAGTTTTTGAATCTTATTAAAAAAGAGAGATGAGAGTCTGCATTGTGTTTGGATATTTGGGTTAAAACTCCTCAAACACAGAGACATGACTACTTGTTGCTTGCTGTGGTCTTAGCAATAAGAGGAGGCCCTAAAACAGGATATGACCACATACAAAGCATGGACACCAACCAAATTCTTCTGAAATTACATGTGTCAAGACAGGAAATAGCTCTGGAATTTTTCTTTCCTTTTCCACTCCCTGCAAACACTTTCACTGCTGTCACATAGCAGCGTAAAACTCTGTACTATAAACTTATAACACTTAAAATGAAGAGGGATACACATTGTTACTTTTCTTAGAAAAGGGAAGGGGTGGAGTATGGCGGTTGCTGCAGGTGAAACTGTCTTACATACATAACATTTCATTTCATACAAAGATCTCAGTGTCTTTATTTACTGAGAATACATGAAAAGTGAACCTGGAGTTACCTTATAACGCGGACCAGCTCATGAAAGGCTTTGTCCACATTCATCGGAGGATCCTTGGCACTGGTTTCAATATAAGTTATCTGAAGAAAAAGCAGAAATACTTCAAATCTAAGTACAAGAGTTGTATGACTGTATTACATAGGAAACTACAGTACATGGAGACATAATACAATGACTACAAAAGACATCACATACTTATGTCTAGCAGTCAGGGAAATGACAGTGATTAATCAGACATATGTGACGTTAATAAGTGTGTAAACAGTCTTAAATGCACGTATTTGCTCCTTGAATCCAAAATAGAAAAATGAAAAAAAAAAAAAAAGCATGACATAACAGTCCCGTGAAGTCACATCCCTGGAATTAGAGGTTACAGCGTGTGCGTGTGGCAAAGTGAGCTGTCATTTTCCCCGAATCCCCCTGGACAAAACTCATTCAACACCACAGAAAGAGAGCACACTCAGCCCTCTCTTCTGCCAGGAATTCAAGGTTACAATATCACCAAATTACACTGAATACAATGGATGTGTACACTGTGTAGTAAAACACACAATGATAATACTCTGAACAGAATAATCCTACAGACATTTTTCATAAAACTAAAATAGCACACAATTAATACTCTTAGGCTCAGTGAAGAGTGGTATTACAGGTTTTTTCTTCAATCGGGGAACACCAATACATTTTGAAGCCAAGAGAGCAGTAATCACTCCAAAAATATTTAACCTCACTTCTAAAACCTTGAGTGATTTCTGATGTTCACCTTGTGTAAATAAGGGCTCTCTCAGATCAGTATGATTGTTGTATTCTGTAACATCATGTTTTAATAGTCAAGGTATTGTCACATTAGGTGCATCCTAATGGGTGGATACTGTATATCCTGAATTTACAAATAGTCTACTGTTCAGTTGTTGAAATCTAATTAAACTTGTTCTCAGTTTTGGATTTAATAATTTGGATACAAGGACATCTATGAGCGATCACTTTTCTTTTCTCTGCTGTTTCAGACATGCCTGCACTGCCCTCGGCCACTGTGGCACACATTCACACATGTAACAAACCTATTAGAAACCTGGTTAATTAGAACTCAGGTTTCTGTGGCAGAAATCGAGCTGTGTTGACAGGATTTTTCAGATTATGTGTTATCATGTTACTGTAGAAAGCCAACAATACAAGCTAAGGTGTTTGAGGAGAGCGTCACCACTTACATTATGTTTTGCAGCCATCTCTTGGCCCTGCTCAGAGGTGACCTTTCTCAGATGGACCAAATCCACTTTGTTTGCCACCAGCACCATGGGGAAGGCCTCCCTGAAAGGAAAAGGGCAGACACACACACACACACACACAAAATGTCACATTTTTCTGTATGACTAAATAGGGAATAGTAACCATTCAGTATTATATCTGACAGGTTTAGGTCAGGTCAGAATATAATGTGTCATTAATACTGCCAGCAGACACATAGAAAGAGCATCATGTGCTTCACAAAGTGTCTGTGAGGTGTCAGATTTTTGCAACACTTGAATCTTGTAGAAAAGTGAGCAACAGCTACACCACTAAATATGGACAGATAGCAAGTCACTCAGTTCCAGTTTCTATTTTTGTTCCATCTCAAGCTCAGTTTTATTAGCTGCTGTCAGTCACTGTCACAAACAGACTCTTCTCTTCTCTCACAGCGGACATTCACAACATGAAACGACTTAGAAATACTCGGCCTCTGCAGTGTCATGAAAATGGAGCAAAGATGAGATCCCCAAACACTGTCACCCTGAAATATATGACAACACCACGCACCAAAAATTTCTGCTGAGCCTGCAAATCTCACTGAGGCTGAAGCTGGAAAAACTCCCACAGTCACGAGGCAGCGTTTGCTGAATACATTTTAATATGTTGAACTTTAGTGCATTTATTTTCAAAGGCATGCACATTGTGGAGTTAAGATATATCAGATGACGTTATTGAGCTGATTTGGCCTAAAAGGTAATATCTTGCAGGATTTAATGTTAAGATTTTGGTCACTGACATTCTTTTTATAACATTTTACTCACAAAACTTAATGAGGGGCTAACAGCATTAGCAGCCAGAGAATCAGTCAGGCTATGAGAGAGTCCGCAGTTTTAGCATATTGTAAATGTCTTTTACATCTGAAAGAGCAACTTCCTCTTTTGGCAACTTTGGTTTCCGGGACTTACTATATTTAACACATTAATGCTCACCCACTGTTTTCAATGCTATGGTTGATTGTATTGGGCATTTCAGGTGCTTTCCATTTTCTTTTCACAACCAAATAACCTGGTTGAGGTAAATGTGACCAACCTGACCTGCTTATTTAGCTACAACCAGCCACATTATCTGACTGCTGATGCTGTAAATTAACTCACTATAGTGATGTTGTTGTTGTTGTTGTTGTTGTTGTTGTTGTTGTTGTTGTTGTTGTTGTTGTTGTTGTTGTTGTTGTTGTTGTTGTCGCAGTAATTGCCCTGCTGAGTTTTTATAACTAATATGAAGTATAAAGTAATGAAAGTAAGAAAGAGGTTGTATAAAAAAAACTGTATGCTCCTTAAACAGAAAGGGGAAGCTTGGCAGATGTCATAGCATGACTGACATCTGTTATTTTTAAAAAAAGAAAGAAGAGGACTTGGTCCATAAACACATATACGGCCTCTGTACCCTTTGTCCAAAGCTGTGTTCAACTTGTTTTATAACAAGATAAACATTTTTGTGTGTGAACTGAAATAAAAGAGGAAATCCACATGCAACCAAAAACCAGAAAACTTGTTTTTATTGTTCTATTTGCATCTCTAAAAACGTTGTCATTGGCTATGCTTGCAGGTAGATAGAATATTAATAAGGTATAAGAGTATATTATATACCTGCAGTGATCTCTCACCCAGAGTCACATTGTGCAAATTTATGCACGATGCACAGTGGCGTAACTTCATTGATTATTCAAATCTCTCAACACGCTGTCAGGATCTCAACCTAATGGTAATTAATGTTCTATGTTCTTCTACGTATTCAAAAGGTCACACACACACAGTCCAGGTTCATACAAAAGCAGCCTGAGCTCCATCAGAGTTGTCTATAGAAGCTCAAAAGTGTTTCCCCTTGGAGAGTTTCCTCTGTCCTGCCAACTTTATAACTACAGTTTTTAGTTTTGCTGCTTAAATGTCCCACAATATTTGCTGTAGTGCCTTTACTGAGCACATGGAAACATTTACAGTTACTGAAAGCAGCCTCTCTCATCTTTATAGTTAATCAGTAAAGAAAACACTCATACATCAATACAACACACAATAACTAAATCACTTGGAAAGCTTGTGCTGCTCGACATCATTTTAAAAGCAATACAGCATACAGGGACTGACAGAGGTGGAGTAAAATGTCCACAGTAAGCAGCTCTGTCGGGCCTGCCTCCTTCTTTTCCACACTACTCTATCTTTATGCACAGGGTCTCTATTTTTGCCAAAAAACAAATAAAAGCTTTAAGCAGCAAAACTAAAAACTGTATAAACTTGACAGGGCAGGGGAAACTCTCCAGGGAAAAACACAATTAAACTTTTAGCTCCTGAAATTAAATGTTTTAGCAAGTTTAGGATTTAACTTTGTGTGTGTGTGTGTGTGTGTGTGTGTGTGTGTGTGTGTGTGTGTGTGTGTGTATGTGTGTGTGTGTGTGTGTGTGTGTGTGTGTGTGTGTGTGTGTGTGTGTGTGTGTGTGTGTGTGTGACCTTTTGAAAGTGTAGAAGAACACAGCACATTAATTAACATCAGATCCTGACCCATCCCGTCAGCGTGTCGGGAGATTTAAATAATCAATGAAGTTACGCTGCTGTCCTTCGTGCATGAATGTACACAATGTCTCTCTGTGTGGGAGATCACTGCAGGTATATAATTATATACAGGTACAAAAAACAGGTAAAGCTAATTAAATTCACACAAACAACAGAAAAACAAAATAATGCACTGTATCTTTGTTTAACTTATCAAACAAGTTGAACACGGCTTTGGGCGGAGGGTCCGAGGGTCCTAAGCTTACTCATCATCATCTTTAACACTCAGTGATCTACTGCTTGTCACTGAAGCAAATGAGCTCAGGTAGGATTGATTTCTCACTTTTTATTCACATTTAGAATAATAGAATAGAATAGATCCTTTATTGTCATTGTCACCAGTACAACGAAATTTAAAGAAAGATGTTTGTGGTGAATAACGTCACACACAAAACCCATTGCTAATTGTGTCTCTGCACTTGATTAACCAAGATTTTTGGGGTATGATATTTAGCCACAGTGTGAATAAGTAACTTCTATGAAATCATAACCTGACATAAAGGCACAGTAACTGACTCCTAACTATAACCATATCATACCTCAATATGCTCTTGT